>NC_045173.1:9192235-9392235 GCF_900700415.2 Clupea harengus
TTCTGTGGAACAGGGCACACAACACTTCCAACATACTTACTTTTTTGTCCTCATGGTAGCTGTTAGACATTATCAACACCATTTTGGATCATGCAGAGATATGAGTCAGAAATGAGTCTGTGATGTGAAAGTGAAATTTTATTTGACTTTGATTGTTTGTTTGATACTTTGACGTGGAGTATATTTACATTTTAGGTAATTACTGTCTATGTAACCAGAACAGCAAAATCACACTTAATGACTGTGGGTCAGAATGATGGGGTCATTTCATCACATTGATGTATTATCATCAGGTATCAGGTAGCTATGACTCAGATTTGGAGTGAGAGGATACAGTTTTAAGCACAGTTGGTATGGAGGCAGCATTTTTAGCCTTTCATCTATTGTAACCAATATTAATGGTATTCTATGTATTATATTCTAGTTTTTTAGAATGACTATAACTCTAAGCAGGAATGCAAAGTCTGTGTTTCTTTTTATGTTTGTGTGCAGTGACAACCCTTTGCTAAGATGTGAACTTTTATTTAGATGATAAATATGTGAGGATGCTCACTTGTGTACGAGTGTACCAACTTTTTAGACTGATATCTTGCTACCACTAATATTTTCTTCCGTATTATGAAAGGAATGGGGCCTAGTTTTACAATATGCAACCATAGCGCAGCATAACATTGCCCCCACTTGCTTACTTATTGTCTACCGAGAAGAGTCATTTGAACTATAACTCTGACATCTCATTTCAAACAAATGCGTTCCACTACTAAATGTGTTATTCTACCAACTCATGATCAAATTACATTACCTCACCTGCAGATGGCCAAATAGCAACGGAGTTATGTTACAGCCAGTAGGCCCTGCTTTTGTCTTTGTGTGTAGTGTAAAGGTTGAGTCATTGGGTGCTGACTGATAACCTTTAGCGTGGCGCGTGGTGTTTATTACAGTGTGGGAGGAGTAATCTATTCGATGTCAGCAAAGTGCACACCAGTGCAGACAAGTTACATATAAATGTCAGCACGGACCGAGACGCCACCTTTCCCTGCACACTCCGGCAAGCTTATGATAATAACTAGCCACCAGAGGAATGCTAATGCGGCTGCTAGCCGCCGCATCTGTCATCCTCTGCAGAGCGGCGTGGAGCCTGTGAGCAAAGAAGAGTGCCGAGAGAATACATCACCTGCAGATATAGTGATGCGTCTGATTCAATATCAGATGATAGTGGGTTGGAGTTGTGGATATTTTTTTATTGTTGATTTAATTAATTTTCCGAGGCCATTTTTCTTTGAGACTAATATTGAAGATGACAATAATGATGAAGTGGGGATGATGATGATGATGATGACGACCACAATGGTGATGATGATGATGATGGTGGTGGTGATGATGATGATGATGACAGCCATGCTGATGCACTGACGCTGCAGCCATAGCCCAGCTCAGAAAGTTGGTAGGGCGTTTAGTCCCAGCACAGCACACGGAGCGTGACCATTTGTCAATGAAGGCAGAGCCGTGTGCCCTCACATGGTCTCAGCTGAGAGCGCGCAGGGGCAGCGTGGGGACGGACACATCTTGGGTGGATTTGAGCTCTGGAATCTGCAGTGGGTCGAGCTGTTTGTGGCACGTGGCTTTTCACAAGCCCATCCCAAGGTGAAGGAGGCAGTAATTGCTTTCCTCCAGCTCTCACATTGAACCTCTGGATGTGATTGACAGTTTCTCAAACATGAGGCGCTCATTGTATTTTACTCTCCCGCAACTCTCTCTCTTTCTGTTCTTCGGACGGCAAGAACTTGTGCATTCCAGAGGCTTCAGCAACATTTGGTGAGAGAGAGAGAGGGAGGAAGGGGAAATAGCTGCTGTCCATCCTGCAGTTGTGTGATTAGTCTTCATATCTTTCTTGGAGATAATTCAGCCGTGTCTAAAAATAGACCCGCGTCTGAAGAGGAGGGATGGCTGCCCAGTAGCAATCAGTTCATGTTGCCCACATAGATCCCTCCCCGAATGTATGGTTCCTCATGGAAACAGAGCTTTTAAGTGGCAACTGTTGAGTATTGTTAAATATCCAGATAAATTAGATAGAACAGCCCTAGTCCATTTTCATAATTGTGCTGCACTGCCAAGAACAACTGCTTGGCTTGCACCCTGTGCAGAGAGCAATCGATACTTCTCTGGAACTGGATTGTCTTGGCCCCTTCAAGGGTGTGTGTCTGGATTGTCTTGGCCACTTCAAGGGTGTGTGTGTCTGTGTGTGTGTGTGTGTGTGTGTGTGTGTGTGTGTGTGTGTGTGTGTGTGTGTGTGTGTGTGTGTGTGTGTGTGTGTGTGTGTGTGTGTGTGTGTGTGTGTGTGTGTGTCAATGTGAGTGTGTCAGCGTGAGTGTGTGTGTGTGTGTGTTTATTTGTGTCTGTGTGCATGTCTTTTTGTGTGTGTGTGTGTTAGCTGGAGACAGGGGAAGCAGGGAGTCCTCAGGGAGTTGAGCACTGTGAGACTATTGAAGGCACTCTGATCCAACTGGATCACTTGCAGCAGCGCTGGTAGCATGTGGAATGTCAAGCTGTGAGGCTAAAAGCTGAGGAGCAGCATGGGGGGAAAATCATGTTAGCCATTCTGTCCACATACACAGCAGTGTGTTAAAGGACTGTGGATTGTAGCTATGGACCACACAATTTAAACACGACTTCCTTCGTAACACTTGGGGTCTCTCTCTCTCTCTCTCTCGCTCTCTCTCTCTCTCTCTCTCGTCTCCTTGGGCAAGGGGATCCAATCTACCGCTGTCTAATTTGACGCATTTGTATCTAGGAAGAGGCTTGGCAGGTCAATGGCCCCCTTTTGCATCCCTGCATGCGCAAAGTCAAGCATGTCCATTTCGCTTTATGGATTGTTTATATTGTTTTCAATTACCTCTCCGTGTCCCTTGTTGAGCTCAGTAAATTTTTACATGCCGGGAATGATTCTCCTGGTACCCATCTCGTTTATGGCCACTCTCACTCACTCACTACTAACCGTATTTTGGCCATCTAAATAAATCACATTTAGAATTCATCAAATCAGTCTTACTGCTGCTTATGGTCCGGGGTTGGGGCAGGCTCTGGTTCATGACAGTCTTTTCCTGAGACATGTCTGCATGGAAACGAATCAATACATTATATTATTGCTTCTTGTAGTGTTATCCGGGTGCTCTGGGGTGATTTTAAGAGCTAAGCTAAAACATTTTTAATTACTTTTGATTAAATGCCAGTTTTATTCGTATTTTTAGTTAACTGTTTTTCCTTCTCAGGGTTCATATGTTTTTCTTAACCATGCATCATGTACATTCCTCTCCCCGTCTCTCCGTCTCTCTCTCTACCATCTCTGAACGATTGCACATCGGCACGTTTAGATCGTGAGGCAGATCAGATAAAACAAACACAGAAGCCTTTGACCCCTGCCTCACCACCATATGACAAGAGGCACATATAAACCTGTCAATATGTGAAAGGAGAGAGGCAAAGTGGTTGTCAAGACTCTGACCCTGTAGCTCAAAATGTTTGTGTGTGTGTGTGTTGGCTGTGCAATTTAGCATATCATCATTTTTATATGGCAGCTAGTATTGTATGTGTGTGTGTGTGTGTGTGTGTGTGTGTTCAGGGGAGGCAGTTTGTGTGTATGTGTGTGTGTGTGTGTGTGTGTGTGTGTGTGTGTGTGTGTGTGTGTGTGTGTGTGTGTTCAGGGGAGGCAGTTTGTGTACATTCTAGCAAACTTTCTGATAGCTGCAATAGTGCTTGCTGTCTTTCTCATTTTTCTTTCCTCAAGAGAAAGCTGGGACATATTTTTTATTTGATTCTGAATATTCTTTTATCTTCAGCATAAAGAGGCTAAAATGCTACCTCACTACTGGAAGAAGACGCACACCAAAACAAAAATGCAACCCCCTCAAATCACTGGTGCAGCAATCGATATCCAATCTGGCCCAAATCTGTTTTGAACTAGGAGGAAATGCAGAAAGCGAGCTCCAGGCAGGCTGCTAATCACGCAGTTGGGGGCCCTCCTATCAGAGGTTGCCAGTCACAATGTAGAGCTAATGGACCTTAATATAACACTGCTTTAGAAGCCACACGCCAGATCTTCTGAGCTGAGTAAACACTCATGTCAAGGCACGTCAGCAACAAACAAAAAAACAACAAACAAAAAGCCTAGTCGGTGTGCCTACAGCCTTCTTCTAGTTGACTATGCACTGGTTCGTAAACTGGTAGACAAAGAAAGCGCTTGCGGTCCTCTTTCCCTAGCAGTCTTATTCTTTCTTGCTTGGGTCTTGTAGCTGTGACATTGATTGCCAATTGGATGATCGCAAAGAGCTTTATTAGGCCTGGTGTTCTGAGCTAGAAGTATCCAAGGGAGGATATCCGCCATCCTGACTCCAAAAAAAGCCTGCTGATTCCATTGATTATCATTAGGATTCCTGCTTTGTCCAAGGGATTGTGAAATTGTAAGCACACATTGCCCTGCAAGGAGTCTCTGTGTGGGCTGCTGTGTGTTTAGTGTGTGTGTGTGTGTGTGTGTGTGTGTGTTCATGCGTGGGTGTTTCTCTTCGATTAGTCCTTGGCCACCAGGACGGGAGTGATTTAGGCATGGCGTCCTTCTTCTGTGATTTAGGCACTCACACCGGCTTCCCAGTGCATTAACCTCATCAGCAGTTTTCAGACAGCCTCGGCTCGGCTCGGCACGGCTTCCTGAGGCTGCCATTCCCTCCTTGGACTCTCTCTTTCTCGCTCGTTTCTCTTTCTCTTTACCACTCTGAAGTCGTCTCCTCCAGTCTCAACACCACCTGAACTCAGGGAAAGACACAGCACCTGACGGCAGATGATTGCCACAGGCAACATCAAGGGAGCAGCCCAGCAGTCCCCACATGGGTATAAAGTATCCCTTAGTGAGCCAGATTAAATGGAGATGGTGTGTTTAAATGTGAGCATAGGCACAATGGCAACACACACACACACACACATACACACACACACACACACACACACACACACACACACACACACACACACACAGAGAGAAAGAGACTGAGGTAACAAGCATTTGGGTTTCACGTGTGCTGTGTGTGTGTTTGCTCTCAGCCTGAGCCTTTTAAATCTGTGCAGAGTGGTGGGATCGAGCGGGCCGAGTGTTCCCTATTGATGTGTCCTCTTCTCTTCTACTGTCACATCCACTCTGTGGCAGCAGCCCAGGTCTGTCTGCAGTGCCGCCGCTCACAATGGAGGCGCTGCTATCGAAATCCAGACACTGTTTTATTTTTATTCTCCACTGTCTGCTGTGGCCCACTTATTGCAGTGGAGAGAAGAGCTGTCTGTCTTGCCCTCGGAGAAAAGGCCCGGCACCTGGGAGCGGTCTGTTTATTTCCCAGGACTGATGACAGGGAACTACTGGGCTCCTGGGGGAGAGATGGACCCTCCAGATCCCAGATCAGACTCTAACCCAAAGGGATCTGACCCACTAAAGTGCAATGGCAGCAGGCATGTGGCCTGGGCCGTGTGATGGACAGTAATCCATATTGTTACTAGTGTTACAGTAATATTCCTACTAAAGTATTACACTGTGCATATCCATAGCGGCCTCTCAAGCTTGGATCCCATCCTCCCAGAAAGATGGTGAGGCAGCAAAGATCTTCAATATTTTATGTGGAAAAAAGAAGAAGATGAAGATCAATACATTCCTCTTCCAACTGTTGCTAAATACCATTTACAGTTCAGATCACCGAAACATTAAAATGCTGGCCTCTATTTAAAACACAAAATCTTGGGAATGTTCCGAAATGCGCACAGACTTTTGAAAGTCTTATTTAATATGAGGTGTGTCTGCTCTCATTTCTCATTTAGATGAGCTCACTTCCCACTCTCTCGCACGCATGGTTTCATTGCCATCGCCCTGAATGAATACAGTTCCACACATTGGAACTCTTCAGCTTTTCCGATCTTCCTCTCCCCCCTTGGGTCTGTGTTTATATAACTGCCCCCCACCCCCCCACATCCACCCCCATTTTCCCTCATGTACCTGCATGTAACCAGCAGTAATGGGGGCGGGAGCCGCTGGGGCAGTAGCCATTACTCTGTGAAGCTGTATTTAAACAAACAGCTCCCCCTCTGAGAATGGGACCATAAATCTGAGACCCACAGACCCAGGCTCCCAGCTGACAAGACCGGGAGGCAGGGGAGGGTGAGAGGAGTTTGTACACATCTCAGAGAGAGAGAGAGAGAGAGAGAGAGAGAGAGATGGAGGGAAGTAAGGAGGAGAGAAGTGGCTTCCCTCTTATGCCAATGTACTTAGCGGGTTGTATGTGTATCCCCCAGTGACGCACTCCCCTTCATACGCGCTGACAGGCTGATTTATTTACGCTTTGACTACCGCTGGAAACCGCCCCAAACCAGGCTTTACCAACTTCCTACTCCTGTGAATCACACACACACACACACACACACACACACACACACACACACACACACACACACACACACACACACACACACACACACAGACACACTAAACAAAAACACGCTCACACACAAAACACAAACACATACACAAAGACACACACGCATACACATAGACAAACAGACAGAGATAACCACACACACAATTTCTTTTTCACTTAAATGCACTGGCATGTCTGTAGGCTTTCGATGATGGAGATGGCTTACACACAGACACACACACACACACACACACACACACACACACACACATGCACACAACACACACAGACACACACTTTGTCTGTTTCTCTTATATGTACTGACAAGTCTGTAGGCCTGTGATCATGGTGATAGCTCCCAACACAGTGGCAACATCACCACCTTTCTTCCCCCACCCCCAATATTCCTGTTAGTAGTGTGGCCCTCCTGCCTGTCACCTATACTAATAGCGAGTCAATTAACTGGGCCAATAAGAGAGATTGTATGTGTCTGGGTGATTTAATGGGGCTATCTAACCTGGTTCTTAAAGCAGGGGGAAACCCTGCAGTCTCTCTGAGGAAGAACAATAGTGTAATGTGCTTGCTTCAAGACTCTGTGCTTTGTGCATGCAGTCAATGCGGTAAGCTGTACTGTATATCAAACACAGTGTTGCCCTTGGCCAGTGACAGTGTCCTGATTGGATTGGATTGGTTTAAAAATTACAAACTGGAATGATGCAGACCATTACTCCAAATGAGAATGTGAGGAAGTGGTAAAAAAAAGAAAAAGTTTAATGGTGACGAAGAGAAGCCTATGCTTTTGATCGGATGCTGTACGTTCACACCAAAGCCTGATGGCAATGTTTTGATTTATTTTCTAAAGGAAAATAAAAGAAAGTTCAACAGATTCGCCTCCGTCTCCCCGTTGCTTGACCATCGTTACATGACTGTAGCTCGTTATTTGGGAAGGGAGAGGGGATATTATACCTGAGTGACATGAACTTATTAAAACTTACACAAGTACAAGACTTCTGTTCTTCTTTAATCGATAGCTCCTGCATGGGTGAAAAAAAAAGTCCAAGTACAATCTGACACAGTCTTCGCCTTTTCACCCACACTTTCATTTATCTTTGTCTCCCACTCTCTCCCTCTCTCTCCCGCACTCTCTCTTCCCATCACCGTCACTCAAAGGCAGTACTTTTGGAAATTGCTCCTGACTCCCTGGACCACTTCATCGTTTTTTTGTGAGACGCATGGGGAGAGACATTGCTCTTTTAAAAATAATAATTTTAAAGAAGCCCACAGAGGAAGAACCACTTCTTTAGATAATTGCAATTAGTAGATTTGGCCGGCCGGACGTTGCCTTGGCGGAAACCCAGGTCTCAGATCTGCGCCGCGGGGCACAGGGCGGGCTGGCCCGCAATCAGGGTTTGGTATGGCTGCCTGCCTGACCTCAAATGTGCTTTACAGTTAGGGAGGAGAGTGTGGCCAGCGTCTGAAACAGGAGCCTGGCCTGTGTGCTGAAATTAGTTAATTTCTGCATTGGAGGAGTGGAACAAAACATTCCTCACTGAGTCTTTTTTGTGCTTTTTTTATGTCCTTGTTGAAAAAGCCACTCACTGCTCAAAGAGATGATCTCATTCTATATTTTACTCTCTATCTATTTCTCTTTCTCTCTCTCTCTTGCCCTCTCTCTCTCTCTCCACACACACACACACACACACACACACACACACACACACACACAACGGGGAAAAATGCTCAAAGGAGAACAATCCATCAAGGCATTCAAAGCTGTCAGTGGTAAGGTGTGAAAGTGCCCCAAGCAAGACTCTTCTAACACAGATTTGATTTACCTCAATTTACCTCAAGAAGTGACGTTGGCTATTATAGACGAGGCTGTTGATATGGCTTGGCACACATTATGTCTGCCAACAGGCATCTGTCAGTTTAGCTCCAATCCAGCCTTCTCTCAGCACGGGAACACAATTAGATTCAGCACCTCCTGAACTTTTCATCAGCTTAATATGAGTGTCTGTGTTGTAGTAAAGCACATTGGGATACATGCTAACATGGATCACTGTGGCAGCGTGTCATCATCAGCAAAATGAATGTATCATTGTGAATTCATTGTGATGGGGAATTCCCATTACCTGCAATGAAACCTCTGTGAGAAGCATTATATTCCATACATGCATTTTGTGGCACTTGACAGAAAAGAAAAATGAGATAAGAGGAGAATGAATGAATGAATGAATGAATGAATGAGAAGAGAATTTGGGGAAAGAAGCCTCAAGTTACGTCATATTCTGTGCAGAACCAGGGAAGGTGAGATTTCGGCAGGCAGACGTAAATTAAGCAAGAAGGCGTTCCCTTTAAGGGGCCATCTGGTGGCTTAATTATACAATGAGGTAGTTTTTGCATCAGTAAACGCGGTTAATGATTCAGGCATACTCTGGCAATCCTGTAATGAACCCAGAGGACTCTGGGTATTTAAAACTAATGAGAGAGACTCCTCAAAACACCCAATATTGTTAGGCAATCTCAGATGGAGGGTACATATCATGGGGCTCGGGCGCTACAGTGGAGCACGAGAGAGAGCCTGCCCTCTAACACTAGCCCCTACAGTGGGCCCACTGACTTTTGCGGGTAATTGTGTTTTCTAATGGTGCCATGTGAATTATTCAACAGACCAGAACAAAAGCCCTGTCTGGGATCCCTGCAATGCTGCTCCGTTCTCTTTCTTGCTCCCTCTATCTATCTATTTATCTCTCTATCTATCTGTCTGTCTATCTATCTATCTATCTATCTTTCTATCTTTCTATCTATCTATCTCTCCATCTCTCTATCTATATTTCTATCTATCTATATATCTGTCTGTCTGTCTGTCTGTCTATCTATATATCTATCTATCTATCTATATATCTGTCTGTCTGTCTGTCTATCTGTCTATCTATATATCTATCTATCTATCTATCTATCTATCCTCAGGCATGTTTTACTGGACACAGAGATCAGGGTCAGAGGGCAAGTATGTTGAAACATAGCCTACAGCTGGTCCTCCTCTTTTTTTGTTTGCTCCGTCTATGGAAATAACAAATACTAATCTAACAGTTGAATGAGTCTAACCCTCTGTACATATTGTGCCCTAACATTGCCTTTTCAAGCCAAGCATTAAATCCTTGGCAGTACACACAGCACTGATAGCTGCAGAACACAAAAGAGAAAGAGAGCTGCAGAGAGAGAGAAAGAGAGAGAGAGAGAGACAGAGAGACAGAGAGAGAGAGAGAAAGCATGTGTGTGCGTTTGTGAGGGACATTGGTGTTTGTGGTTGTATGGGGGGGTTAGGTGTTGAGAGAGAGACAGAGAGGTGCTCACCAGTTGTATTTACTCTTGCCAAAAGATGACATTCACCCAAACCTTGGAGTAAGCGTATGTGTGTGCGATTCAGAGTGATTCCAGATAAGGTCACGCTACTGCTGTGCTGCAGGGTGATCACTAATGACTATGTATTTACTGTTATCCTGTTATCCTGCCTCTGTTTGTAATGAAGCGCTGACATTTTTCCCTCTCTCTCTCTCTCTCTCTCTCTCTGTCTCTCTCTGATTCCAGGTGGCAAACTTGGCCTGCTCCATCTCCAATAACGAAGAGGGTGTGAAGCTGGTGCGCATGGCAGCCACCCAGATCGACAGCCTGTGCCCACAGGTAAGGACAGGTTGGGCACACTGCCTGCCCTGTGACAGGTGCTCTCCCTCGGCCATCCGTCAGACTCACACCTCTCCAATCAATGCATGACGGATGCTGCCCACCTCCGCTAGCTAATAATGCCAGACGCGTCCCAGTCTTGATTTATAGACAGAGGGTATTAGCCTTGGAGCCTGGCTCATTGACCCTCTGCAGGTGGGCTTAGGGTGCTTAGCCTCAGCAAGCACCTGTGGCGGGGAGCTAACAAGATCTTAGCCATGCGCCTGGGGAGAGAGCACAATAGTCAAGCGGAGAACAAGGGAGTGTGTGTGTGTGTGTGTGTGTGTGTGTGTGTGTGTGTGTGTGTTGGGGTTTCGCATTGGGGGCGATTTTTCCCACCACACACCATCCCCCACCATCCTCGCTGATCTTCCTGAGTCCGAGAAGAGGAGTAGTTGGTAATCGATGCGTAGTTCCCAAAGTTAAGGGTGGGAGAGCTTTCCCAAGCCACCCTGCTCCGGTTAATGGAATGAAGAGATGCGGGAAGAATTATAGTTTGTTTGTTTGTTTGTTTATTTATTTATTTATTTATTTATACAGCCTTTAGCAGGGCCTCAGCTGCCAGGACTGGTGCTTGAAAAGCCCACCCTGCACCAGGCAGGGCAACTATTATAGAAGTTTGGAGGTGATTGCTGGTTAGTTTCCAAGAGAAAGACAGAGAGCAACTGTTTGAAGTAAAGAGAATGATATAGTAGGAGACGATAGAAAGAAAAAGAAATAAACCACCAGTCGTTTTGACAGGGCAGCAGGAAGAAAGACAAACAAAGTAGATGAATCGAAGACAAAGAAATGAGAAGAAACGGAATGAAAAAGCCCATCGTTATATAAGCCCTCTGTCTACTTGAGTCCATCAAGTGCACTTCATCTGCCAGACCTGGGGCCGATGGTGATGCAACCAGTGTGACTGGAGATCGGCCGCTTTCATCCTCCTAGTGGTTGGGCCCTTGGCCCCGCACGGAGAACACACTCACAGCCAAGACAGAGACAGTGAAGAACAAAATCTTATCTCACACAGTATTGAAAAAAATGACATCCAGGGCCGATGTGACTGGTTTTGGACAGGAAGTTGGCCTAATGTAGACTGAAGCCATAAAACAGAGTTCCGAGGACTTTTGATACATTTTTTATCTCTCTCTTTTCACTCTCCCTCTCTCAATCCCTCTCTATCTATCTTTCTCACTGTAGGTCATCAATGCAGCTCTCACCTTGGCTGCACGACCCCAGAGTAAAGTTGCTCAGGACAACATGGACGTGTTCAAGGACCAGTGGGAGAAGCAGGTGCGCATTCTAACTGAGGCTGTGGATGACATCACCTCTGTGGATGACTTCCTGTCCGTCTCAGGTAAACCAAGGATCAACTTTGTATTCTTTCTTTCTTTCTTTAGTTACTTTTTTCTTTCTTTCTTTCTAGCTACCTCTCTATCTTTCTATGTATCTGTCTATTTGTCTGTCTGTCTCCATTTCATTGTCATCTGGAGTATTTTGAATATGCTCTCATTTTTTTTTGTAATCAGATGCATACTTGTTTTATTCTCTGTTTATTCCTTCTCTCCATGGACTACTTCTGTTGACCACACACTGAATTCACCAGAGACTAACATTACTGCTTATAATCAAATAATTGCTTTCAGGAAAATCAACCTATGTGTATTTGTTCAAATGGAGATATAATAATCAAATCTGGATATGGTAATTGATGCTAAAACATAGCATTGAACGAATCATGAAAAAAAAAATGTTTTGATTTGTTTGAAACAACTTTACTTTGAACCTGTTCATATTTAACCACTTCATTGTACAGTCAGTGTTTCTGGAGTGTCTCTGAAACTGTCTTACTAAATACAACATTTGGAATTAGCCTAATATGTCGTCACTGCTAAGTCAGCCCCAGAGGAAAAACATGCAGTGCCCCATGCAAATAAGCACAACAAAGCGACCTGCTAACAGAGCTGGTTCACTCAAAGTTTACCTTGAAGCCAAGCCGCAAGGTCGTCTAATCAGATTCTGTTCTGGAGTCATTGTGGTCAGACTGAAATGTGTTCTGTTTTCATAAAAACGAGAACTTGTTGTGACTGCATCTTACAAGAGAACTCCATTTTCAGTCCTGTACAAGAGCTTCTTTAAAAGGATCTTGTCTGAAAGGTCTCCTTTTGTCAAATACAGTTTAGTATCACTCTCCCTTGTAGTCTGTCTTGCAGTCAGACCAGTAATATTGCCTCCACCATTTTACTCAGCATGAAATGTCATTTGGGAATAAAAAAAATAAAAAAAGGTCATTTGTCATTTGTTTTTTATTCATGACATATTGCCACATTTCACATTTCATGTAGATTATAATGGCCTTTGAATGCTGTTTAAATACCAACCAAAACAAATCCCTTTCTTGAAAACAGAAAACTGAATAATGAAACTGTTGAGCTCTACCTTTAACACCTGTGTCGCCTAGCATCCTCTCTGAGCCTGGCCTTTCAGCTCAGCCTGCTGCTAGTCCACTGTCCGTCCTCTCCCAGAAACACTCACAAACTACATTTGAATCACTCTTTCATGCGGCTCTGCTCATCTTTTTGATGTGAGAAACCATCCTCAATTTTCCTGTTTTCAAGGAGTGTTGTAAATATGACTGCACAAAACTCAATTAATGTTTTTTTTTATTTTAAGTTGTTGCTTTCTCTTGATCAAAAGATGCCAGTGTTGTCATCGTTGTTACATGCAAAAGAAAATAGAGGCACACCGCGTTTGGCGAAGACTGGTCTCAAAGTCCCGCAGTTGGGCATAGCAATCTTTTTGTTCTCTCATGGCGAACCTCTTTGTTGTGGAAATCTTTAGTAAGTTGTGTGATGTTTAGTCAAAGTGTTTCTGTATCTGTGCCTCCCATTCGGTATTGCATTTGTGTTGTTTTACTGTTGTTCTTAGGGTCTCTGACTCACTGCTTGTTCGACGTCCCATTTACATGTGAAAGACTAAGGCATTGCACCCTAACTGCAATATCATACTGTGCTTTGCATGTCTAGACTCTCCTTGTACAATCTGTTAACTTCCAATTCAAATTCTTCTCTCTCTGTGTTGTCTGTCTGTTTCTGTCCCCTTCTCTACCCTCTCTCTCTCTGTTCTTTCTGTCCTGGCAGAGAACCACATCCTTGAGGATGTGAACAAGTGTGTGATCGCGCTGCAGGAGGGCGACGTTGACACGCTGGACCGCACGGCGGGGGCCATCCGCGGACGCGCGGCCCGCGTGGTCCACATCATCAACGCCGAGATGGAGAACTACGAGCCCGGCGTCTACACGGAGCGCGTGCTGGAGTCCATCAAGCTGCTATCCGAGACCGGTGAGTCACGGGGTGGGGGGGTGGGCACAGCTGGACGTCTGAATCGAGCACACAGGCCCCCGAGCCCCACAGCTGGAGCCCTGAACGACACACAGAGGGCCCCACACAGAGGGGCGCGGGGTTGGGCTCAGTGACCTTGGCCCCCTGAGTCATGGGCTAAGAGCATGGGCTAAATACGGGTCACTGAGAGGTCCCTCTCGCCCAATCCACTGTTAATGTGAACTGTAAACATCAGGGGAAAGACAGAAAGAGAGAGAGAGAGAGATGGGGAAGAGAGAGAGAGCAAAATATATACCACTTATCCTCTAGCACTCAATCCTCTCATTAATTTTTCTCATTCTTTCCACACTGCACAGGCTAATGCCAGCTCTCAGAAGGCAGCAATTTAGGGTTTGACAGGACTGATGGCCAATACATTCCTCATTCATTTTAAGTCTATACACCACTTTAAAGCCATAGGCTTTTGGCAGGTTGCATTGATGGACAGGGGGGGAAAAATGAGAAAGAAAACCCCTTATATCTCAGGTGTGAAATTCTCTTTTTTGTATTTTCAAGCATATAAAAGTCTCCTTTGAGAGTTTGATGTGGCTGTGCACTAAAAGCAGTATTGTTTGAAATCAACACATTGGAATGGTGTACTGTACATACTGATTGCATCTGACAGTTCTTTTCCACTTCCTTTGTTTCAGCTAAAGCATGAGACATGCCCTGTTCTGGCAATGTGCTTAATTCATAGGCTTTATCAAATAAACTTCTTCAAAGGGCAAACCTACTGTAGCATCACAGATAGAAGATGTTAGATATCTGAATAACAGAAAAAAATGGACACAAAGTGCAACTGCACACTTTTACATAGCACCCCCTTCTGCTTTCTCTGCTGATGAATAGACTCTGTAAATGCAGATGCCCTCTCCACTTGTTTCATGTGTGTCCTCTTCCATGTACCATGGACTATGTGGGTCCTCTGAAGCAGCAGCAGCAGCAGCAGCAGCAGCAGCTATTGCCCATGACAACACATTTACCACGATACAAAGCCTATCACCCGGCCTCCACCCCGACCCTCGGCCATAATTAAGAGGGCCGATTAGCTCCCCTCCTTCGCCTCGTGTTGCCAGTGCCGCTCTAAACACTGTTAAAAGGCGTCAAGCGTGTCATTGGCAGCATCTGGGGCTGCCGCCCTCACTTACAGCCCAAACATTCAGTCAACAGCAACTTCAGCCCTCTCTCACCATAGCTTCACCTCCCCACCCCCACCCCCTCCCCCAACATCCCACCTCCCCCCTCCTGTGTTTGGCGATGTCACTTGTCCCGCGATCTCACTGGCCTGGGCTGATGACACTTGAAAGGTGTCACTTTTTACTTTGCCCAAATGCACAGCTAAACATGTTACTCCACCACCCCCTCCCCACTCCACCGTCCCCGACACACACACACACACACACACACACACACACACACACACACACACACACACACACACACACACATACACAACAGTGCAAACAGTCACAAGTGCTCAATGTCACTTGGTAGCTGAAAAGTATGAAAAATGATATTAATTCTCCAGGCACTGCTCTGTCCTTATCAGAGGTTATTACGGACTAATGAGCTGCAGATGCGGAGCTGCTAAAGCAGTCATGCTCGCGCCCTTACCCAAATGAAAACAAACTGCCTTCTGTGGTCCCGACATTGGATTAAGGAAAAATAAAAAAAGACTGTCCTTTGGAGAAAAGAGCAGACACTTTAAGTTAAAAAAGAATAGTAATGAAGCCAGAGAAGATAGCTGTGAATGGGCTCAGTTGAAAGGAAGTGGTGTGCTAGCCTATAACCTTAAAGCAACGTGTTCATGCTTGATTGACTTTGCTAATTGAATTGTAAAGGACAGCGCAGCTTGCTGATTCCAACTGTCTCATGCTGTCCATAATTCTATTTGATGAAAGGTCTGTTTCCTCAATTTTTTTCATTTATTTTTTTTGCCTTGATGTATTTCTGTCCCTTTCAGCTGTAGCTGTTGTTTGAGATACTATGCAGATCTGATTGCCCCATATACCACTTCCTGTTGATTTAAGCGGACATTCCTTCATCATGTCGGAACATAACAGGATATATTTACTCTCTACGGGTGAATTTGGGGACTTATAAAACGTCTCTTCTAGGAGCGCCTATGGAGTGTAAAATGAGGCCCCCGGCGAAAGCTCTGGGATAAAGCAGTGCAGTGGTTTCTGGCCTGAGCCGAGTGTGAGCGGAATTCCACGCGAGAGCGCCGAGCCGTCACTGCCCAGAGCAACCACCGCTGAAACCTCTGGGCCACTTAGATCTTTCTGGTCTCGGCGGCACCAGTGTTGTTGATTTTAGAAAAATCCAAGGCCACAGGCGCCTACATTTGTGTGCATATTCCCAGGGTGCGTTCACCAGTTTTGCAATTCGACTTTCTCCCTCCCCATAGGTATTAAGCTCGGCCCGAGTCCAATTTTATCTCACGCCTCACCTTTGACCTGTGCTTGCGACGCAGCCTCCCATTGAGTGCAGCATTGGATTTATGGGGCTGGAAGTTCAGGCAGTATGGCTCACAGCTCTATAAACATGAGCCATCGCCTGCTGACAGACTACATACAGGCATCAGGATTGAAGCATGTCCTTGAGGGAGGAAATCAATAGCATAACAGGGGATTGGAGATGCCTTTCTCTCTCCTTTTACTTCTCTCTCTCTTTTTTATTCTCCTATTTTCTCTGTGTCCCTGTGTCTCACTCTTTCTCTCAGACGCATGCAGAACTACCTCATATACCTCATATTCTCCCTCTCCCCTGAACACTAATTCCCAGTGTGCTAAAAGATTCACATTTTTCATTCCACCATTAAGGTCAAGCTAGGAGAGGGTAGATTAAAAATGTGATGTAGTGCTCGTGTTATTGCTCCATTTACACAGTGTAAGTGCTGTGTTTGCTGTCACAGTCTAAGGCACTGCAAATAAGCCCATTTCACCGTTTGGTCGTGCACGGACAGTATAGACAACAGAGAAATCATCTTTGGCGGGTACACGTTCCTCTTAATACAGCCAAGGGAATGGGCTCTCGACGTGGACGTCAAATTTCATAGTTTACCACAAGGTCAGAAGAAATGTCAGTTTGTCTGAGTCGCTTACAGAGCTGTATGTGTGTAATGTAGTATAGCTGACCTAAGTGAGATGTAAACAAGTTTGTGAACTATAGTGTGCAGTGCTATGTGGGTCCTAGTGGTCAAGGCTGGTGATAAAGAGTGGGGCGAGGCAAGAGGGTTGAGCCAGTAGTCAGGCTACCTGCAACAAACTCTCAGACTCTGGAGTGGCCAGTGATTGAGGTCCTCAGCTTTGCTGTCAGATCATTACTCATCACTCAGACACACCGCGGCATCAAGATGGCAGGATTAAGCATGGAATGCCCACCTCGGAGAGAGAGAGAGAGAGATAGAGAGAGAGAGAGAGAGAGGGACAAAGAGTTGGAGGAATGAGGCCGGAACAGCATGATGAAGTTAGGGCGAGACAGTGGAGCTGAGGTCACAGAAGTGGAATGCTAAAAGGCTAAAAGGGGAGGCTAGAGTGAGCGAGGTACAACTCCATTCACGACTGCCACAAAAACAACAACATGTCTGCAACTAGCATAGAGTGGTTGAACAGCCTTTTCACCTTATTAACCTGGGTTAGGGAGGGCTGCTTTCAGTTATTTAGTTGACATAGGTTGAGAAGGGACCCTAAGGAAAATCAGTCAGAAAGGAAAATGGCAAACTATGTATAATGTTAGCTTGAAATAAATAGCAAGTTAATCAAGTTGATACTTATAGGGAATATTTCGTATGAATTTCCACGGAAGCTTAGGGAATATTTTAATGCTTGTATGAGGAGCAATTTAAATAAGAATGGAAAGACAAACCATGAATAGGACGAGCCTGAAGGCATAGGTATGTAGGCTAGGGTAATATGAATGTTGAAAGAATGATTATGAATATTGTCTTCCATGTACATTGTGGGGTCTTACTTGAAAACCTGAATTTTGACAGAATGACAGAATAGAAACTGAAAGCCTGATGAGTAAATGGTGGGGCAAGGCGTTGAATGAGAAATTGGTGCGTTGAATGAGAAATTGGCTCAGTTTTTTTAAATAGTGAGATTTTTACAATTTGGATCCTGCCGACAACCCTGACAGCTAATCGCACTAAATAATACCTGAAAGCAGCCTTTCATCCGCAGCGGCCTCCTGTTCCCATTTGTGGCAATTTGTTGCGTTGAGGGTGATGACGGAGGAGTCATTAACCATAAGTAGTTGATGGTCTTGTTCTTGACTTGACTTTCTTTTCATGCTTGTTAGGCGAGGCTTCTCCACATGACTACGAACAAATAGATAAAAGAAGGAATAATCTGTCGGAAGTCATTTTGCTCTCTGGTCTGTCAACACGTCCTCCCACTTTATTTTGAAATTCTGCATAAATGCCTTGCTTTACTTCCTTGACTTCTGGCTGGGATTTTAGTAAAAACCTTTCAAACATGGTTACATTTAATCCCCTTCATCATTTCTCAGCTTGTGAGAGTAAAATTACCTCTCACTATCAGCAACTTTACCCATTAAAGTCTTGCAGAACATTTAAATATTCTGGTTTAAAACCTTCCCCTATGATTCCCAAAAGCTTATTTTATGCTTCCCTGGTAAGTGGATTAAAATGAATTATATTGTATTTAAAACAACGGATAACAGACTTTGTAGTATGTTTTATAGTAGACTTTGTATTGTTTGTGCCTATCACATTTATAATGTCCCACCATTCTTCAGCCTGCTAATTAATATTGATTAACATGTTAAATTAGGACTGAGCCTTGACAAATGGCTGCAGAACTGATTAGTCCTCCCTCTCACAATGTCTGTCTTTTCTTCTGAATACATACTGTAACCCTGAGGAGGAAATCTGCTTATTCAGAACTCTTTTAGGAATTTTTCACAATTTATTATATGTCACTCTTTTTGTCTTTTTTTATGTCACATACGTCCTGGCTTTATGAGGAGTGCTGGGGTGATTGATTTATGTGTTTTTGTACAGCCTAGAACTTTTAATTTATTTCCCTGAATATGAAACATTGCCACACAGCCATTTTTAACCCCCCACGCCCCGTTCAACTGATAAATGATGACTACTGCTGTTGTGAAGATGAGGTCAGGAGTGAAATGGAACATGAGGCATCTGATTTCAAACAGAGTATTCGTGAGATTCCTGTGATTAATTCTTAAGTGTTCTGCCCTTGATTATTAAGTGTCCTTTCTCACTCTGTCCCTGTAATTTTAGAGAACAAAGGGCGCGAATGTGTGTGCGTTTGTGTGTGTGTGTGTGTGTGTGTGTGTGTGTGTGTGTGTGTGTGTGTGTGTGTGTGTGTGTGTGTGTGTGTGTGTGCATGGTGGTCCGGGGGGCTGTCATGTTTGGGTGTTTGAGAGTCTTGAGTATGCATGTTTGTGTAGTAATGTGTTCTCATTTTTAGTGTACTCTTCACTTTCCTCATTTGTTCAGGGAGACCTCTCCCCACCCTGAGTCACCTTTCACAGGTGGATGCACACACACACACACACACACACACACACACACACACACACACACATAGCATATAAACACAGGTCCCTCAGACACCTGAATCCACAGCAGATAGATAAAGAAAAAGACACCCAGCTTCTACAGCCTCTCAGCAGCAGCTGACTGACACCTGCCTCATTTGCCCCGCGTCTGGTCGCCAACGCTGCGGCTTTATCGCGCCAGAATATTCACACTGCGCTATTCACGCTTGATTCCTGTCAAAACCTGCGCCTCAGTCATGACGTCTCATTTTGTGCTTCTTTGTTGTCACATTGGAGCCAAGCAGCTGGAAAGGCGAGTGGATGATTCAGTGTTGCTGGGGCGCCCAGAACATAGGGGGGGGGGGGGAAGCACATCAGGCACAGGAAGCCAGGAATGTCAGACAGCAAGCATCGGGTGTTTGCGACGCTCTGATATGTGACAGACGGCCTCGCTTCCTGAAGAGTGTGCGCGCGAGTGTGAGGTGGTTAATTGGTGTTGGTGGACCAGCCCGTCCACATTGTTGATATTGGTGGTGACATTTCCTGTCGCCTCTCATGCGGCCCGGGAAAGAGGGGTGTGGCGACGCAGGGGGTTTGCTGCTCCGTGTGTCCTTGGACAGACCACAACTCACTGTGTTCTTCCAAAATGCCCATTCGCTCTCTCTCTCTCTCTCTCTCTCTCTCTCTCTCTCTCTCTCTCTCTCTCTCTTTATCTACCTATCTTTAACCTCTCTGGGTATATCTCTATATCTGTGTGTATATACAGTATATAGAGAGAGAATGGGATTGTGCTGTATTTTTCATATATCTCTAATGCCCCTCCTCATCTGTCTTTCTCTTTAAACAGTCATGCCCAGGTTTGCTGAGCAAGTGGAGGTTGCCATCGAGGCTCTGAGCACCAATCCCCCGCAGGCGTTCGAGGAGAATGAGTTCATCGACGCCTCGCGCCTCGTCTACGACGGCGTCCGTGACATCAGGAAAGCTGTCCTCATGATCAGGGTATGTACGTATGCACCACACGGCATGGACATTACTTTAGACAGATCATTATTCTAAACCTCTATAAATGCTGTTCATAGACAGGTCGATGGACAGGAAAGAAAGGTTGCAGTTTAGATGTGAAAGTCTCATTAAACTAAAGGTAAATTAGAGGTTACAATGAAAGATAAGGGTACTACTCAGATGAATTGAACTGGCTATTTAATAATCCCAGAGCTGTTAATGGAAAACTACTTTTGCCTGTGCAAGTAGGATGTTATTGATGGTGTGTCTTTGCACTGAAGGTAGTCATAGAAACAGTCATGAAGACTGTGTGCACTCCCTAGTAAATTGTGCTGCCATGCTCATGGTAAGGGTGTTATAGATGTCCTCAAAGCTGGAGCCCCTCTGTCCGCTTAACCCCTGATCTTCCCGCCTTCCCCTCCCTACGGGGCCCTGACAATAATCACGCAGAAGTCTTGGTATCCACATCAAGGCTCCAGGGTCCTTACAGTAGGTGTTCGCACTTGTCCCTGACTACGTGTTCATGCTAACTGAGCCATGTCCATGAAATGGAACAGAAATTGCAGAGTGACCTCTTGATTTCTTTTAGTAAGATGTGAACAGTGCACCTTTTAAAATTGTTCTATACAATAACTTACAGTTTTTTTCATGTATCAGGTGGTATTAACATAGACTGCAGACCCTTATTTTGAATCAGTGATAACACGCTATTGTGGACCAAGGCTTGTTTCATTTCAGATCAAAATTACAGAGTGGACTTTTAATCATCCAAAAATGGTGGCTGGGTCCTTTTTTACTATCCTGATTCCTTTTATGGCCTGGCTTTCTCTTCTCTTCTCATCTCTGAGTAAATAGTAAATAACCTTTTCCTGGGCAATGTCCCAATCTTACTTCGAGGAAAAGAAATCTGCAGCAACAACAACAACAACAACAACAACGCCGGTGCTTTGGAGTGTGTGCAATGGATAGGGTGGTTTTTCTCTGCTGTTTTTTCAGGCTGCTGTGGCCTATCTGTATCAAAGCTGGCCATTTCTGGCATGTGGCTACTACTGTGTACCTCCCTCTGGAGCAGGCTTGCTCATGGCTGCAATCATGAGTTGATTATTTCCTTTCCTGTCACTTCCTCAATCAAGACGGAGAGCAAAATGATGGTTCTTGTTCTTTTTCATAAAATTTATTTTTGTGGTCGGTGGACAGGAAAGCTTGATAACCCTCCTCGGAGCATGTAGAAAGAGGTGGCTCTTCCAATCCACTGAGATGTGTCAATAGTTATAGCTGGCTGCTAAACCAGACTTTCAGGTGCATGAGATAAGCATTTTACAACCAAAAGATGTAAACAAGACAAACTCTTTGAACAACAGAATGGGCTATTATTCCTTCTGCAATGTCACTTAGCATTTGGTTATTGTTTCCAGAAGATACACCTCTTATAAGATAGCACTAATTGAGGTTCCCTCAGTAATCAGTCATTCTACTCCATTGTTTCGTGGTCTGCTATTTGCAGGAGACAAAACAGCCTCTGCGTTCAGGTTGTTAAGTACACTCATCTGACACAAGAGCGTGGGCCTGAACCCCCCCGTCATATGGCACCATCCCCACTGAGTCTCCACGGGAGCTCAGCGAGCCACGCAGACCCATTAAGAACGGCAGAGCCTCTCTCTCTCTCTCTCTTCCATCTGTCTCCTGACAGACCAACCGGCGGATGGCAAGAGGCTAGAACACCCGCCATTCTCGCCGGCGAGCACAACAGCAAGCATTCAACAGACAACCGATCACTGACAGCCGTGAGTCGGTGAGCGACGCCCGCTCTCTCCCTCCGCTCTCTCCCTCCGCTCCCCCCCTGACACAAGACCCTTGTCTCCGTTTTGCATCATCCCCTTGCTAATTGGAGACACGGATCCGTAAAGTCGTGCCACTTTGGAGTGCTTGCCTTTGCCGTTGTTGTCTTTGAGAGAGGAGAGAGGGCGAGCGAGATAGCGCTATCGTTTTGGCTCTCGGGGCGATTTCCCCTCTCTCCACTGTTCTGTTTGATCCCACTTTTAGAGGGAACTTCTTGTTAGTGTGGAGCATGCAAACGATGTGACTAAAAAACAATGATGCAAGTTACTTGAAACAAACACAACACCGAGATGGGATTAATTATTTAGCGATATCTGACTGATTTACGGGCAGGCCGTTTAAGGTTACTGTAGGGGGGGTCTGTCCTTGCGGAGCGTGACTAATCGTGGACAGCATGCTTCTCAGCTGTCCCAGCTGATGCCGTGGTTGCAAATCTAGCTTTAGAAGCACAGAGCTGTAGCATGACCTCCATGCCTGTTGTATCCATTGTTGCATTCATTGTGTAATCTCCTCTCTCTCTCTCTCTCTCTCTCTCTCTCTCTCTCTCTCTCTCTCTCTCTCTCTTTCTCTCTGTCTCTTGCCTCCTTTTCTTTTCCTCTTTCCAGACACCAGAGGAGCTGGAGGATGACTCAGACTTTGAGCAGGAAGAGTATGACGCCCACAGCCGGACCAGCATTCAGACCGAAGATGATCAGCTAATCGCCGGACAGAGTGCCAGGGTAAGGACATGCTCAAACCTCGGGCATACACTCCCTCTGCTCAGGCACTCTGGAGTTTTATCCTTAGTGTGTCCTTGTGTGTGTCTGCATGTGTGTGTGTGTGTGTGTGTGTGTGTGTGTGTGTGTGTGTGTGTGTGTGTGGGTGCATGTGTGTTTGTGTGTGTGTGTGTGTGTGTGTGTGTGTGTGTGTGTGTGTGTGTGCCTGCCACATGATGGGAGAGCCATTGCTAGCACATAGTGATATTTTTATATAGAGTTGTTTAGTTTCTCACACTGTCACATTCATATTATCAGCCTGAGCATACACACACACACAGACATATAAACACACACACACACACACACACACACGCACACACACCAAACCATGAATGATCACGGCTGCACAATACGCAACTCAATGGGGAGGCGAGGTGTAAAACCCACAAACTGTAAATAAACCCCCAATAATTGTGCCACCCGTCCCCGTCCCCCATCCGCTACCCCCTGTGATTGAGTTGAGGAGGCATTGAGGGGGTTTTTGTGGCCAAGGCCCCCCAATCTGTGTGGATGTGGACTCAGGGGGGCCTTCTGCGGTCACATTACTGGGCCTGTGAGTGGTCCGCTGTGGGCTGCTTAAGGAACATTAGGAGGATATCAGAGGCTCACACACTGCAGTGGGGGCTGCGGGCTTGGCAGGCGGAGGGGGCTGGGGGCTGGGGGGGAGGCGTGGGCTCCCGGCCTGGACTGCCACGCGCAGCCTCTCCGTCAGCACAATGAGAGAGTTATGAGTGCTGGAAGGAGGCAGAGGGGGAATTAAAATGAGGAGGGGAGCCAGCTTGGCACAGGGGAGTGTGTGAGCTCTGCCTGCTCTCTCTATGCAGCCCCACCACACACACACACACACACATCACAATCATATAGACTGAAGGCTTGTGTCCACTTTTGGTTCTAGCTGGCGTGCCATGTCTTATATGTTAAGGAAAAGCTACTGTAGCAAAGAGCAGTTCTTCAACTGCAAGCCTCAAGTACTTTTGCGTTCAGTGGTTGTGGCTGCAATGTTGGTTTTGAACACAGAACAGAAAAAGGAAAAGAGTGAGAGCTAATAGACAGGGGAGGAGCACATAGTAGGGAAATACACTGCAGACTCAGTCCTAGCTTTTCAGGGGAGCAGGTCTTGCAGGCACATACACACACACACACTCACGCACACACACACACACACACACACACACACACACACACACACACACACACACACACACACACACACACACACACACACACACACGGGCACTTCAGCGCTCAACTGCTTCCCTCTGGTCTCTCTCTTACTACTGAAATGATTTATTGCAATGAAAATAAACATATTCGGGCAACAATAGAAAGGCATGGATGATTACATGGACCGTGTTAAACTCATAGACACACACACACACACACACACACACACACACACACACACACACACACACACACACACACACACACACACACACACACACACACACACACACACACACACACACTCACACACAACCACACAGCACAAAGCTCCTCTTATAACGCATTGATTGGATAACACTGTTGATAGGTCAGCCATAAAATTGAACTCTAAGTGTCTGGACAGTCTATTTAAAATGAAACAAATTAAAGTCATTTCTGGGCCGCTCTTTCCCGCCGCAGAAACCTAAGTGTTCTAATCCCGGCTAGCGCGTCTGAGTGTATTGGCATGCGCCGTACGGGGGGCACCGGGGGATTTGCAGCCGTGCTAAGCTGCCTGGGCCTGCTCCTGTTATCAGTGAGCAAGGAAAGGGGGATTTAGGATAAGTGAATTCTGGTGAGAAAGAGGTGGGGAAAAAAAAGAGATTCTCCTAGTACTGCAGTTCCCTGACATCCCAATCAGCTGCATGGATCTAGTCTCTATCTCTTCTAGCCCCCCCCCATCCCCCATCGCCTCGTCTCTGTCTCTCTCCCTTTCTTTCTTTCTTCTATCTCTCTCTCTTTCTCTCTCACTCTCTCCTTCTCCCATCCCTTCTATCTTAGTGAGCACCAGCGATCCTCTTTTTTTTTATACTGGGATTGCACTGTATGTCACACTGTCTTCACACCCCATGTGCTCCCGTTCTCTCCAGCCTATTGGGTGCGAGCTCATCTCTCCCAGCACGGCCCAGCGCCTCCGTAATGACTGGGTTAAAAGACTGTGACTGAGAGAGCACACCTAGAGGGGGTGACAGCAGAGGGGATCGCTGGCTCTTTAGCATTACTATAAGGGCCTGCGGGTTAGCCAGAGCCACTGGGATTACTGGCCCACTTAGTGCTGCGACAACCTTGCTGTAATGAGAGTCTCCCCGTGGCTTCATGCCGATCCCCCATGTGTGAAAGTAGAGAGCGCTTATATGCACAAGAATGGGTTCTTTTCTTTGTCGGTTCTGTTCCTTCAAAGACCCTCAAAGGACAGCGAAAACGCCACTCAATAATCAAAACAGCTGGTTTAACTGCTGTAAGAAAACAGCTGGTTTAAATGCTGTAAGTATCCAGCTAGTTTAAATGCTTTAAGTATCCAGCTGGTTGAAATGCTGTAACTATACAGCTGGTTTAAATGCATTGTACCACAATGTTTTTTTCCTCACCCCTTTTGTGGACGTTTTGATGGTGGTTTGGTTTCGGTGTAAATCCAACCTAGGACAGCATCCGAGCTTCCTCTCTAACCCACCCGACAGACTTTGGAAGCACCTGACTGGTTTCTGCCTCTCACCCCTCTGCACATAATGTCGAACAAATGCATTATTCATTCACTGGTGGTGGAAGTGAAGCAATTATACATTTATCTCACAAATAATATTGCGCCCCTGCTGTGTCTATGACCTTCCCAAAGATTAATACCTTTTTCGACCTGCACAGAATCACTATGGCGACTGGATTTATTCTGATGTTCACAAAAGAGAGAGAGAGAGAAAGAGAGGAGAATGGATTTTCTTTTATGAGTGCATGATGTCAGGGGTGTTTGTGCAGGTCTAGAGGTCTTTAAATGCTAGCTCCTTTACTTCACTCAGCAGCAACTCAAAGCTGTGATAATGTCGAGAAAACGCCTGAGCAGTGGCATTAGTCGTCGGCACACCACACCATACGGCACGCATACGATGCACAGATGTCCAGGCAGGCATTCTCCTATGTAATTGTACCCCCTTCTTCTTCCACCCTGTCTGTCGGTCTGTGTTCTCCTCCACCAGGCCATCATGGCTCAGCTGCCTCAGGAGGAGAAGGCCAAGATCGCCGAGCAGGTGGAGAGCTTCAGACAGGAGAAGAGCAAGCTGGACGCTGAGGTGGCCAAGTGGGACGACAACGGCAATGACATCATTGTCCTGGCCAAGCAAATGTGCATGATCATGATGGAGATGACCGACTTCACCAGGTACACTGTCGCTTTCTCTACACGCACGTGAGTACAGCAAATATACATATACAAAAATGAACCGGTGAAGACCAGTTGGTGGACTAAATGCCATGTAAATTAAGTGTATTAACCTTTTCTGTGTGGTCTCCAGTGTACCATGTTTTTTTGTGTGTGTCTGTGTAGTGTGTTTTCTGTACTGTTGAATTTTGTCAACATTTCATGTTCACTGACAGAGAGCATGCCCGTTTTCTCCACATTCCCAAATGTTGCAGAGAGTTGATTATCCTAACGTTTCCCTGTAACTCTTGCCCAGAGCGGGGTTGAATCTAATCCCGTAGTGTTTGCCCTCTCTGTTTGAATTCCGGCATGTTCTCGACAGCCTTGCACAGCTCCGCCATCTGCTCCCCCGATTTCACGCTTAACCAGTGTGTGCCTGGCATTTTACCTCTCGGCTTTGGTGGTCGTGTTTTTCGGAGCGAGTGCTCAGCACCCATCAGCGTTTAAAGACCCAGGTCACATTCACATAAAACTCTGAAACTGCGTCATCCTGCAGGGGTAGTTTACAGGGACAATCAAAAGCTAAATTAAGGAGGAACAGTTTTGTTTCAGATTAGTTAGTTAGTTCAAAAGACAACAATCGTTCTTGTAGGAACCACCATGACAACAATAGTCCTTGTAGGAACCACCACAGCATCTAGTTACATTTCTGCACTGATTTCCCTCTCAACAGAGGCAAAGGGCCACTGAAGAACTCCTCAGATGTTATCAACGCTGCCAAGAAGATTGCAGAGGCTGGCTCCAGGATGGACAAGCTGGCCCGCGCTGTGGCTGATCAGGTGCGTAGCTGTTGTAATCAACTGTGCTGATACATTCTTCTTCTAAACTGCACAGATGTGTACGGCAGTATAGTTAATTTTCCATTAACACTTAACATGGTGTGAAGTGAGCAACTGAACATTGTGTACATCTTTACCCTGAGAAAGCTTTTATATATATATTTTTTTTAATCTGTAAATGTAGAAATACATTCACCTGTAAAAATTGGAAACGTTTTTAATTTGGCCCAATGTCTGACTTAGCTGTCAGAGTAGCTCCCAGGTTGTGTTGTGACAGGCTTCCTTACGAGGCAGCTTCCACTCCATTCCCAGTGGAGCAGCTCAGGGAGAGAGGGATCAAAGAGGTGTTGTCTTTAATATAATTAGCTCTATGGGGGTGTTGCATTCATTATGAGATGAGCCGCATCCCTAATGTGCTGACAGACAGTTTTTCAACATGTGATCAATCTGTGCAGAGACAGAAACAGAGGGGTGTGTGTGTGTGTGTGTGTGTGTGTGTGTGTGTGTGTGTGTGTGTGTGTGGTAAGTACACTAGCAAGTTCTTGTTCTTTATCTGTACATTGGGTATTGTAAGGATCGTGCTTACCTCTTAGCTGTTTACATTGTTCATTCCTTGAGCGTTGCAGCAATGCACAAGGGAAGCGATGGCTCCTTTTTTCTTTTCTTTTTGAAAGCCGACATGCCACTATTTACCCATAACCGAATTTGTCACATTGCAAATTGGCGGCAGGCTACTGAATTGAACAGGTGGCTCACAGTTATAGACTGAAGCTGTTCATTCACTTGGGCTGCCTGTGTGTGACAAGTTAATTTAAGTTTGTTAGGCTTTCTTTGACACATTGGAGGCAGATCTGCATTCATGAAGTGTTATGCATTAGTGATTGGAAAAAAAATGATGAAAAGTATAAAGGCAAGCTGTCACGTTTGGTTTAGCAGAGCAGTGGGCTTTGGTATGTTATGATTCATTTTTGTGTGGTGTCACACGCAGTGCAGTGTATGCTCTTCCGCTGGGTGATTAAGCATTTCCCAAATTTAAGTGTTGACCGTTACAAACTAGAATATATGCCTCAACAATTCATGTTCCAGGAATTGTCGAGGCATCCGAGAATTGTTTTGTGTGTTGGAACGTGTGCACACTAACATCGGTGGTCTGTGATGTAGTGTTAAGCCCAGACTGGTGTCTTTGTTGTGGACTGCACTTTGTAATACTGGTCTTGGAGTGGTTCTCCACTGCAGCAGCCTCCTCTGGAGCCATGACTGCTGTCTGAGTCACTCTTTAAAGCAGACACTCTTCCAAGAGCACTCATAAATAGGGATCTGTCATCAGTTCCCTGCTGTGCTTCTGTGCTGTGTCCTGTTTGTGTGTGTGAATAAGTGTCAGGCCTTTAAAATAGCACCAAGTTGATTTTGATGAATAGAAACACACAACACACATGTATAGAAACATAGAATGGCCCTCTCCTGACCACCTGACAATGGCCGCTCTCAACTCTGTTGTAGCTGTGTCCTGTGAGAAGAAAAGAGCAGTTCTGTGTGTGGTTTGTACCTATACAAGAGATGGAGAAAAAAGACAGAAAAGAGAAGTTTGCTCATGTTTTTCTGTCATATTGTCTGCTCTGGTCTTTTCTAGTGCCCTGACTCAGCATGCAAGCAGGACCTCCTGGCTTACCTGCAGAGAATTGCTCTCTACTGCCACCAGCTGAACATCTGCAGCAAGGTCAAGGCTGAAGTGCAGAATCTGGGAGGAGAGCTCATCGTCTCAGGGGTGAGTTCATCTGATTGTTATATTAGTCATATAGGTAAAATAGTATTTATTGTTACACTAGGTCTCTATTGCTCGTAGCTTGACTGTTCTCTCCCTTGTACGTCGCTTTGGACAAAAGCGTCTGCTAAAGGACTTAATGTAAATGTAAATGTAGGTAATGTACCACGGATCACAGTATATATATATATAGATACTATCTTACCATCACCACACCTTTGCTGTCATGGTTTAGAGCAGAACAGCTTATGACTTCTTCACTTTGTAACTCTTAGAGGAAAGTTGCCTGTCCCTGACCGTGTCATTGGCCAGGCAGGGTTAGGGATGGGTATCGTTTGGTTTTTATCCGATACCGGTACATAACCGATACTTTTAAAACGATACCGGTGCCTAAACGGTGCCGGAACCGATACTTTTTTTTTTTAAAGCACAAAGCGACGATTGACGACATTAAAGAAAGGCTTTTTTCTTCAAATTGAACAATATATTAACTGTTTAAAGTATATTATAAATATAAATACATACAAAACACTTGGCTTCCAACTACAGCTTCAAACTTTTTAACTTCAAATTATGAACATTATATTAACTGTAAACAACAGTTTATAGTATACTTAAATACATATAAATAAATACAAAAAACAGCTTCAAACTTCTTTTGCAAAAATATGAGCATATTTGCCTTTGGAGTCAAAAATGTATTATTTTGTTTGCATTTATTTCATGAAATTTCACCATTTTATGATTTGTTTATACCTATCTTTTCTATCTTGTTCATAGTTAATCTTGTTACTTGAACACACTGAGTACGAGAAAATGTGTACTGCCCCTTTAAGAGACTACCGTTGGTAGTTTAGCTGTCATCTCGTTTATTTTTCAGTCTTCGGTTGCTGATCTGCCGTTGACTCTTGCCTTCTCTCCCCTCTTTTCACGCAATTATTTTGTTGCATTTGCTGCACGTCGCGATGTTTGAATCTTTTTGTGCGAAATACAGCCACACTTTTGACCGTTTACCTTTCGGTATTTTCTCTGTTAAAAGGTTGATGGCTAGTTCTGTTTGTGCTTGCTCTGTGAAATGCTGCCTGCTCTTCACTGTATGTTGCTATGAAAACACCAATGAGCGTGAGCGACACAGGACCAAGTTTACATTGGGAGCTGGGGCAGTTTTACATGTGCCCCACGGAATCTGCCTAGCGACCGTGTTCAATTGGCTCAGGCACCGAAATGAAGCACCGAAATCTGCGTTGCATATCGGTCCGGGTAGGTACCGGTTGTATTGGAACCGGTTCCATATTGGTACCGGTTCTCGGTACCCAACCCTAGGCAGGGTCTTCTGTCAGACAATAGCGTTTACTGCTGAATGAAAGAGGGCAGTGAAATGTCTAGTGAAGTGTTGTTGGCACTTTTTTTAGCATACTCTTTTGGGGCTTCAGCTTTCTTATCACTTACATTTGTAGGGACAGCCAAAATGTTACCGATAACCACACCAGGCTAAGACCAGGAAAACACTAGGCTAAAAGGTTTATACGTGTCTGAACCTTATGGGACTCATTAGAGTGATAAATATTGCAGAAAATGCAATTAATCTGACCATTAAATTTTAAATTACCTACAATATCACCAAACAGTGTATATGCCAATCGTGAGATCTTAATTACTGTAATGGCATGGCACACGAGGAGTTGTTTGAATGGTTAATGAATGAGCAGTTTATTAATACAATAAACAGCAAGCTGAAATGTTACAGTCAAACTGAATGTAATGAATCAGTGCAAATGTAAATAATAGCAAGTGAATACACAGGTTGGATGCTGATTAGATCAAATTCACATAACTGACCAAATAAACCTGAATACATGATATAGGAAATAACATAAACAGATGAATAACCAAACCTGAAATGAATGAGGGAGAGACATTTTGGAGGAGAGACAAGCAGCAGTAGAAAGAGCAGAAGAAGAAGAGAGAAGAGGAAGCCCCCAAACCGTCTAAAGTGGTTTTGTACCTCAAGATCCATTGCTATGCATTTGCCACCAGCCATTTCCTGGCCACCATCTGTCCGTGATGCTCCTAAGATAACATTCTCCCCCCACCAACCCTGGTCATCTGGGTATGCCCAGGCAGAGGTTACAATCAAATTACACAGCTATAGAAACCATGGCCACACTACTGCCCACATCATAAGGATCAATTTGAGACCAAACATGAATATGTTACATTCATATACATTTGCACATACTTGGAAATCCCTAACCTCTTGAGGTTGTCTCTGTGACAATGAGGGGTAAGACCAAAACAATCAACCAGATGCTAAAGGAATGGAGCATGTGGCAATTAGTTCAACTGTGACCAGGCTCTGGAGTGCCTAATAGCAACCAATGCATGGGGGTTGCTGTGAAAACAAACAGTCCAGGTTCAGAAGCTGTGGCGTGACCGCTACCTTTTGACCCTCTGAATAAGCGCTGTGAATGATTAAATCCAGAAAATTCTCAGAGGAATTCTGCCTTACACATGTTCCAAACACAGCAAAACTTTTTTCTGTGTATGCATGGCATGTGTTCCCACAGTGCCTTGCGCCATACAAATGACACATCAGACAAATCACTCGGAGGCTATGTGAGGCTAGGACTGGCTTAGAAGCTCTTGTGACAGAGCTAGCTTCCGGCATGTAACTACATTTACATTTACACTTAGCAGACTCACAAATCCAAAGCAAACAGCAATACTTAAAGAGCACGCCATATATTTTATTAGTATTTGTGCCCTCTGGGAATTGAGTCCATATAACTGTTGCTTGCACCAGCATTCTAAAATCATTCATCACATATGCGATTCCCATTGGATGAAAACTTGCTATTTAGTAAAGCATGTTTTATGAAATACCAGGCGACCATCATCTTTTTTACTGGCATAGGGCAAACAGATTACCAAGTACATACTCACAGTCTGCAATCATTCGTTAACACCATCTGTTCTTCTTGTTTGCGAAGTTATAATGACAGACACCCCAGTGTAACTTTGCATATGTCAGTGTCACTTTGCACTCCTACAAAAGCTGTGATAAGATATGTTCACTGCCACAGTTGTGTGCAATCTCGTCAACTCGCTGCAGGCACAGATTGGATTGGATGTTAACCCTGCGTTTTCTTTTAAAGCTTGTTTTGAATTGCTAATGGGGATTTGTTTTTTTTGTGATTTAAATGTTCTTTCTTTCTTTTGCAGCTGGACAGCGCCACGTCTCTCATCCAGGCTGCCAAGAACCTGATGAATGCCGTTGTCCTCACCGTGAAGGCTTCCTACGTGGCCTCCACCAAGTACGCCAAGGTGTACGGCACGGCGGCCGTCAACTCCCCCGTGGTCTCCTGGCGCATGAAGGCCCCCGAGAAGAAGCCCCTGGTGAAGAGAGAGAAGCCGGAGGAGTGCCAGACCAGAGTGCGACGAGGCTCCCAGAAGAAGCACATCTCGCCCGTGCAAGCCCTCAGCGAGTTCAAGGCCATGGACTCGTTTTAACCTCCTCAACCAGAAGAAGGTGGAAGAAAGACGAGCTCCTTCCCCCCTGCCCCCAACAAAAAAAAAAAAAGGATCAGAACCCTTTTTTCTGTTTCGTTGTTTTGGTAACGGCCACTGGTTTTCGTTTTTTGCGCTGGGCTACGGTGCAGTAAGTTCCACGCGTAGCCGTATTTATGCCAAATGAGGATGGGCTGGCCATCTCGCCATGTACAGCTACCCAAGAGGGACACACTGAGATTTACTCAGAAGCTTCTTCTCCTTCAAAAAAAAAAAAAAACCACAAGGAGGGTACAGTTTACAGTTTGGCTTGAATTATATCCAACTCAGTTACTGTGGTGTTAATCATTACTGGTATTACTACTGACTGGCCATGTTGCAATTATATGAATGAAAATATTAATATATGGTATGGTAGTATCGGCCATAGCTGTTGATAATATCAATCAACCTAAAAAAAGAAAAAAGAGGGGCTGATGCATTTCTTCTTAACGTAATATTTTGGTTGGAATAAGACCAGTAGTTATAGGAATAACTTATGTTTAAAGTATTTTATTTTCCTTGTTCCTAATATCCATACGATGCTCCAATACACTCTAGTTTTACCATTAAAAAATAAACATTTATTTCAACATTCTCCTGTATCACTAACTAATACTGCAAGCTGGTGGGATATTGTGAGCGTACTACTTTTAGATATGGACAGGTTTGACTAGTTTTGTGGTTTGCTCAGAGATTAGAATCCTCCATACCTTTATATTCACAATTCTCTAATAAACCCCTCAACTTGAACGTAAAAATTGTGTCTTTGGTCTCTTATTGCTGAGTGTGTCTGAGGTGTGCTGTTTGTTTAAAGTTAGTATTGCTAGCATTGCAGGGCACTTTATAGTTAGCATCACTTGCATTGTGGATCTCAGAGAGAAGCTAGTTTACCTCCATGTTGGATCTCGACATGATTAGCAACTTGTACAAGTTTTCAGGCTGATGCATGGTGAAAAGAGATGGCACACTTAAATGAGCTTCAGGCCCCTGCTCTTGGTTGTCTTTGTAGCAGTGCCATCTCGCGCAAAAGGAATTTGGAATATGGTCCTGCATATTTAATACCAATCCTGCTCCGCAGATGTTCCTCCAGACATTTCGTCTCATTTTAGCCTTTCATCATATAACTAACATCTTTCTGTTATGATGATTCAATATGGAAGTCATCACTCAGGTTTTCATGCAAAACGGGCCATAATTCCCTCGGAAACACAATAGAGTGTGTGAAGAGAGCCTCTTCTGCAACTGCTGGGGAGAAATAATGACAATGTGGTCGCATTGTATAAAGAGTATAAATAGACACCTACCTACTGGGACAAAACTATTCATCATTCTGTCAAGCCAACTGCCAAAAATGGTCCGTTTAACCTTTACCTTTTTTTTTTTTACATTTCACTATCCAAAATCCCCCAGCAACACCGCAAAAAAAGCAGCATCCAGAAAGTGAATGCCCAACAGACATCCCTAAGCTCTCTGAACAGCACTCTGGTTTTTCAGACAGCTTTAAGAGCTGGACATCATACTGAGCAAAAATATTTTTTTCTGTTGTTTTTCGAGGTGGAAGGAGTCACCCATACAGTTTCAGAAAGGCTGCATTCAAGATTATTTACCGGAACATCGCTGCTGGTGAAAAATAACATTTATTCAGCACTCCACCAAGGACAGACCCAAAAGCTCACCCAAATCAGCGTGTGGTGGCATTCATTTCCCCCCCCAAAAAAAACCTCCCCTCACACAAATCAGATACACCCTGCAGTCTAATTAAAGAGGGAGCCATGACCAGTGAGCGTGGACATCTGGGCAAATCTCCCCATCTCGTGTATTCCCAGGGCGGCAGCGCGGGGGCTACAGAGCGGCTGCAGGGCGGAAGGATTACAGGGCTCCAGCGCCCCCCGGTCTGAGCGCCTCCAGAGGTGTTCATTACCAGCTGTGCGTCCTCACAGTTAGCCATAGAAAACACTTGGTCGCAGGAGAGGTGCCGCGTGAGAGTGCTTAAGAAATACGGCACACACACACTCACACACACACACACACACACACACACACACACACACACACACACACACACACACACACACTCAAGAGCCAAATCCAGCTTGGAAGTGCACCGTTGACCATCCACCATCCACCATCCACCCTCTCCAGCTCCCCATCCCCCATTCCCCAGCCATGGAAACTGCCGCCATTACTGCTACAGCAAAGGTCTACACGCAGCCATGTTTACGAGCACACTGAGGGAACACTAGCAAAATAACTAGCCTTTTCTCTCAAGGACATGTGGCATTTAAACTTAAGACATTTTCACTAACCACAGCAAAAAGCTAGAAAATAGCGGTCTACACATATCCTAAGGATACAGCTTCCAAATGTTCTATACACAGGAGACTTCACTATGGCGTTAACACTGGAGAGAAATACACCCCAAGAACAAGGTTTCTAAAAATGATCTTTTAACATTTCTTGCACAATTTCAGCCTTTCAATTCGTTATGCTGTAATCCAAACCTTTGACATCCATGTGACTCATGTTTTTTTTTGTATTATTATTTTGACCAGTTCTGAAATGTATACTTAACACATAAAAATGGCAGCACATAAGCTCACGGAGCTTCTTCATGTAAAACCACATATGTAGCCTAATCATGCCTGGAAAAGGTGACTGCTGCCCTTGTACAAAAAGAGTCGAGGGAGCCTCTTTCATTTGCATGTAAATTGGGCTTATTTGTGCAGAAAACAGTTTAGTTTTTACCTAATTATCATCAAGACAGCATAATGAGTCCCATCCTTGCCACTGGAATGTTAATTGTTGCAGAATGCAGAGGATCAGTCGCTGCAGAGAAAGGGTAAAGGACGGGAGAACCTACACGAGCCTGTCGAAACTACCTCAGAGAAAGCTCCATTTGCATTCAAAGACAACACGGTCAAAGTAGCAATCATATCACATTTCTCTACCACATGAATACTTCCATATTTACTCAACCTCTGCGTGTAAGCAACATGCGCTGTTCACATTTATAAACATTTAAATCAACATTGTCCCAGTGCAAGGGTCAGTTTTCACAACACAATTCTTGTAAAAAAAAAAGCTTAATTGTGACGGAAATAGTAAAACCCTAATGCGTCCATTTCCTGTCCCAGTCATATTCAAATGTGTACATGAGATATCATACAAAGCCCTAGTAATGAATAAATGTTTGTTGTTAAATAATACGGATCCAGATTATTGCTGGCAACCAGTAAAACAGCTCCCGCTCTGTCAGAGGGGAGGTTGGAGGGGGGCACGGAGCCATTCTGTGCCAGGTCCCAAACAGCAGGTACCCCTGCCTTCCCCACCCAGCCAGCCGCAGGCACCGCACCCCTCTAGGCGACCTTCCTAGACCAAACTGACTTTGAGTGCTACTGAAAAATATATAACGTTGCCTTTTATGAGCTTTAATCGCCCCTCCTAAAACATATAACTTATCTTCTGACATTAATATTTCAGCATAAAAAATACAGTGCCGTGCTCCTTACTGCTGCAGTTTTAGCCAGATGAACTGGATTAAACCCCGGCTACTGCGGATCTGCGCTGAATTAGACATGAGGAGGCGCCAGGACGCCTCCTTGTTCAGCACTCGGTACTCATGAGAGCGAGAGAGGGGGAGAGGACGAGGTGGCCAGCAGGTACAAATGCTTTTGTCCGTGGGAGCTGCTGTACTTGGGAGAGATCCACAGCGATCGCCATCTCTGTGTATCACAATGACCTACACTCACATCAGGTTCTGGATGAACTTCTGTCGTCACAGTTCTACTCCTGTACCAACTATGTACAGGTCTACACAGGGTTTTAAGAGTAATGCTTTTTTTCATACTAGTGTTTTATTTCAGCTTTCTGTTGATATGTTTAAGCCACTGTATGTGTTGGCAGACTGAGAGCTCCAAACCAACTTCAGTAAGACTTCTTTGGCTCTGAGTTATGAGCTCCTGCTTTGAACAGGACAGATTGATTGACAGTGTAATATATCACAAAAAGCAGTAGTCATTCATCTTCGTCATTAAAAAGTTCTTACTCTTTCCAAATAATAATCATATGTTCAAAAAGGTGTGTGAGTGTGTGTGTGTGGGGGGGGGGTTGAATACACTCCTAAATATAGCATAGCAAAGAGCTGTTTTGTTTTAAACATCTGTAGCTGAACAAGCTAAAAACAGATACACTAAAGAAAATGGGAAATGTGTTCTCTCCCTGTGTACTATTCCCATGTCCTCTTAAACGAGTTCTCCCCATATCCAGAAAATATCACTTTTCAATATAATATCATAATTCTCTCTCTCTCTCTCTTCTCTTTCTCTCTCTCTCTCCCTCCCTCTCTCTTTCTCTGTCCTGTCTGAACTCTTTCTGTATTGTTGCATTATATACAAAGAGAACCCCACACTGTGCTAAAAAAACTACACTTACTAAACAAAATGAAGTATTTTGCTATGCATGACTGTTCTCAATATTTGCTTGTGCGAGTATGCACGTGTGTGTGTGTGTGTGTGTGTGTGTGTGTGTGTGTGTGTGTGTGTGTGTGTGTGTGTGTGTGTGTGTGTGTGTGTGTGTGTGTGTGTGTGTGTGTGTGTGACTGAGTGTGCACGTGTGTGTTTGTGTGTGTGTGTGTGTGTGTGTGTGTGTGTGTGTGTGTGTGTGTGTGCAGGCTTCCTGGCAGCCATTGTTTGAGTGTGTTAGGCCTGAGTGATCCGGCTGACAGTGATGGCCTCTGCAGGATGGCACCAGGGGCTGGGTGGAGTCCCAGGGGAGCCCCCGCAGGTAAAGACTCTCTCACTGATCTAATGGTGGAGAAACGCAAGACAGGGGCCAGGCAGGGCCAGGCAGGGCCAGACCTCTCTCATGCAGAGAGCTGTCGCACATTCCACTGAACCCTTCAGCACACAGACCTCTCTTTCTCTCCCAACCAGCTATGTCTCCATTTCCAACCCTCTGCCCCTATGTCTCCATCTCCTTCACTTCTTGTCTCTGCAGGGATACTCTTACATCAGGTTTGTTTTTCATTTAACCAACTTGCAGGTTTATGCAGGGTTATGAAAGCATTTTGAAGGTGTGTTTTTGTAAGTAGATAGTGTATATGATATCTTTAAATTAATAAAAAATAAAAAAAACAGTGTACATTTCATGTATAATCATCAAGACAGTATAAATTGTATGTATTAACATCAAGGCAGTATACATTTCATAAATAAACATCAAGACAGTATACATATCATGTATAAACATCAAGACAGTATACAATTCATATCAGAATCAGAATCAGAATCAGGTTTTATTGGCCAAGTAAGTTTGCACAAACAAGGAATTTGACTTGGTAAAGTGACTCTCAGTGTGCTTACACAAAATATACAACACAATACAATACAATGCAATACAAACAAACAAACAGTGCAACAGTGCAATGGGCTAAGGAGTTTAAAAAGTATGTACAAGGCGGAATGGCTATATACAGTAGCTGTGAAATGTTGCACAACAGTAGTGCAAAGAAGAAGTGGAGAGTGCGAGAAGTGCAGGGATAAATATATAAATATAAATATATATGCTACAGTGGGTTAGTTGTTCAGTAGTGAGACGGCGAGGGGGAAGAAACTGTTTTTGTGTCTGGAGGTTTTGGCGAACAGTGATCTGTAGCGTCTACCAGAGGGGAGGAGTTTGAATAATTTGTGTCCGGGGTGTGAGGGGTCTGCAGTGATTTTTCCTGCCCGTTTCCTGACTCTGGAGGTGTACAGGTCTTGGATGGTGGGCATCCAACATCAAGACAGTATAAATTGTATGTATTAACATCAAGACAGTATACATATCATGTATAAACATTAAGACAGTATACATTTCATGCATAAATGGTGTAGCAGAGGGCATCTCTCATACTCCCACCACACACACACACACATTGTTGCATGTGGATCAAGTATTTAATTCCATTCCATTTCTGATCAATAGATAGCACTTGTATGTTTTGTTATGTTTCAAAATATTTTTTAGTCTGGTGTTGAGCGCTTTGTTAAAATATTCCATGACACACCACACCAACACCACCAGCAGTTTCAACACCAAAAATGAATATACCTTTGTAACCATGGTGTAAATGTAATTAGCTGCCTCACAACCTTTGCTACAGAGACCCCATATTGTGCATTATTACTGACTTTAAGCCTCACAATTATTGAGATTTCTTTAGCATCAGTGGAGCTATATCTGGCCAGCATGAACCTGTTTCTCTGCCTTTAAGACCAAGGCATGAAAACACCGCAATGGAGAAAAGCAGTACGCCTCGCACAAAACATCTGCAGAAGCGCAGATCAATAAATGTCACGACACTGCAATAACCTCCCTGTCTGAAGTAAAGTCTTCATCAAGCAGACTGGTTTGGCTTTTTCACTGAGAGCTGAACAAATGGAGTTCTACCCTTCAGCTACATCCACACCCACCATCAAAGACATGAGAGGACCACACACTGCTGTACTTTAATTAAAAGTGATAGGTGTGTGAAGTGAGAAAGAGGCTGATCCAAAGCCTCCTCCACTTCCTGTCTCTCTGGTGTTCCCCCTCTCTGTCTCACACTCATGCACACATAGTCATTAAACACACTCAATTCTAGCTCAGTTCTAAGGATGCTGTTAGGTTTAGGCAAGCCACAATAATGTGGGGCGTTCTAATTCATTTACAACCATGTAGTTACTTTGTTAGTACATGGTAATTACAATGGATGTTGCATGAACAGGCTCTCTACTCAACTCCTCCATAGCATTGGTTTGTGTTTGATGCCTGTTCACCACATCTCAAGCCCAAGCTTAGCTCCTCACATGCTCTCTGTGGGTCGCTCTGTGTTTTTCTTTGTTTTTCCTTTAGGAAAGGCACTGTAGTGGCAGACCAACACCACAGAAAGTGATTATGTGAATAGTGCGAAGCTATTATTACCTGTCTTCTACAGCCACTGCGTTAGGGAACACGCTGGCGCCTCCAGCAGTAGCGCTGTCACCTCAATAATAATTGGAGAAAAGTTCTGGCAAGCAGGGAACACTTAACAGGTGAGTGTAGAGGCATTACATTCTAATCTCTCTTTCTCTTCCTTAGCACGACTTGCGTATCCAGCACAGATAAGTGTTTTATCATGAGCTGCCAACAGCTCATTTCCAATACATGCAACACATTATTGGCCCAGGCCTTTGTGCAAACATATCATACATGATCAGTAGAGGCAACTAGTTAGTGGGGTTTGTCAGGGATGTCAGTAGAGGCAACTAGTTAGTGGGGTTTGTCAGGGATGTCAGTAGAGGCAACTAGTTAGTGGGGTTAGTCAGGGATGTCAGTAGAGGCAACTAGTTAGTGGGGTTAGTCAGGGATGTCAGTAGAGGCAACTAGTTAGTGGGGTTTGTCAGGGGTGTCAGTAGAGGCAACTAGTTAGTGGGGTTTGTCAGGGGTGTCAGTAGAGGCAACTAGTTAGTGGGGTTTGTCAGGGATGTCAGTAGAGCGCACGGCTAAGGCAGGAGGATAAAATGGCATACTAACTTTATTATCCTGAGAATGGGCTATAAACCGTAGGAAACGGTCCTAGTTTGTGAACATTCCCAATTGGGCCAGCCAATCGTTATCCTTTCCCCAGACAAATTTGCTCTCTAATGAAAGATTACTACCAGGTCATCAATACAATAGTGAACAAAACAGTCATTACATGCAAAGTGACTCGTTCTTTAGAGGTCAACAAGCTCACATGGTGCAGCTCAATCCGGATACGGTCAGAAGAGTTTTCTACTTTCCTTTGTCCCCGTTTATGAGCTGATCAAGATCTTTTACTAGACATAACTGACTATCTTGATGTTGCAAAATTGGAAAAACATACTAACCTCTTCAGTTTCAGTACATTCATCTGTCAGCCAAATAATCACATCTCATAATTGTACCCAAGCACAGGTCTGATGGACCTTTTCCTGGTGCCTAGAGAATTGAGCCCGAGTCACAGAAGACAACTGGTGGACCTTGGGTTTAAACCTGTTAGAGATAGGGGTGGTGCCAGCAGTTGTGCATCTTTGAGAAAGCAGAGAGGGGTGTTGCCTCTTAGAGGAATGGGGAGGGAGATGCAAGAGATTTGAAAATCAGAAGGAAAAGGGGGGAAATGGAGAAACAATAAAATATTACAGGAAAAGTATTACAGGAAACTGACATTACAGGAAAGTGTCTTGTTTTTGACCATATATAGCCCTCAGTGAAATGCCAGAGAGTATGACGCTAATAAATGATGTACGTTATTGAATATAATGTTTGCAGTGTAGACACAAGATGGGATGTCATTACAATGAGCTTGTTTCATCTGACATTATATTCTTCGGTTGTTTTCTTTTTAACACCCACAGAGATTGGTTGCCATGAGTTTAATGTTTGCTGTGGATTAGAGGGATATATGTAATACAAATCCTAGTACTGCTGTTAACACACACACCCACGCACACACACACACACACACACACACCAAGGTTATAATTTTGAATACGTTTTTATTTTGATAAATTGTGTTTAATTCAAATTTCCATTTAGTTTCAGTTAGTTTTACCAGTGATTTCATTGGTCTCAGTTTATTTTATTTTAATGGACTCATTTCTATTCTGTTTAAGTTTATTATAGTTTCAGTCATTTAAGTTAAGGACAAAAGAAGATATCAACATTAGCACTAAACACTAAACATAACTAACGTATGCAAAATATTTGCTTCAGACTGAAAGCCTGTCAATAGACCTACACATAAAGAGCACATAAAGAGCACAATTAAATACTCAACCATTTACTTCAGGCAAACAATATGACATGGGTTTTCACCAGGCGCGCCCACAGGATTCTCTGTCATGGGACCACACTCAAGAAAGTTGTGCCACCATAGAGTGTGCCATTTTTTCGGTAAACTAGAGAAACCATCTGTTGACGTAAATAGTAGCCTACTGAAGCAAATGTGTTTCTGGGTCGCTAGCTCATTATTTCCACAAACAGTAACTCAACCCTGTTAAATGGTCTCATTAAAAGAATGAAATTCAGCCTACCTTCCAATAAAAGACTCTCAATAAGGGACTCTCCTGGTCCCTGTTGCATCAAACTCCCTCTAAACTCTCTCTGTATCGATTTAAAAGTTTTTATGAATACTCATTAGAGCCGATCCTGTTATTAGAGCCAATGTCTCTGTCATACTGTTCCTCAGGTATGGTTTTAAACGTTAGATGCTGAATGTGTTAAACCGTGATAAAACCGTGATAAAACGTTAAACTCAGCTAAGCTAAAGACAGTGCAATTGCCCCACCAATATCATGTCTGTTGCATGCATGTTGTGTGAACTTTTAAAAGCTTAATCCTTTCGTTCATTTACCCTGACCATGCAGTGACTGTAGAAAGTAGAACATTATTCAACATGACCTTAACAACTTAGCTGAAAAAGAATGTGTTAAACAGAAATATTTACTTTAAAAATATATATTTCAGAAACACGTTTCTTTGATTGTTTTGTTGTTGTTGTTGAACCTATTCTTCTTGGGCATAGAACTATTCTATTGACAATGTAAAAACCTTACCAGCTAAGTGCATGGAAAGGCAGGGAAACAAACAAACTATATACACATTGAAGAGTACCACTTGCATTGCCAGTGAAGCCTACCCATTTATAATATTGCAGGGTGCTTGAAATGATAATAATATAATTGAGGAGTCAGCCTGTGTGTATCATTATCAGATCCTCGAAGGAACTCATTCATCTAGAAATTATGTTGAGTGCTGGCACTGCTGCAACACCCCTTATCAGACATTAAAACAAAGAGTTATGACATTTTGGGACATGGCCTCTTTGAAGCGGTGTAACCTTAATTAGCACACAAGAAAAGTATCTGAAGTGATTTCTGCTGCTTTAAGTGTGATCTCAGTAGCAGCCGTCAAGGCTTTTACATGCTTATAGGGCCAGTTTCCAAGATCAGCTGGCACTTGAAGTTGAATGATTATGATGGTGAACATAGACATGGGAACTTGTGCTGATGGGATTTTGAATGGTGTTGTGAGCAGACTCTGAGACAATGAATGGCTGTGTTTGAAATGCCATACTGATTACTACATACTGTATACTGGCCTAGTATATACTGTGTACTATACTCTATTAGTACACTCTACACTCACACCTTAGTATACAGTGTGGTATGTAAGTATGACAACTATCATGTAGTATACTACACATTCACATCAAGACCAAAACATTCTAGGAGTATTTACCTCATTGGTTAGCCTGGATGCCAGACGAACTTAGCCCCGCCCACAAAATTTTAGGTTGGGAAGTTCGGTCTGGTGTCGCTCCGTTGGGGAGAAACTATCTCCTCACAAAAATCTGTGAGGAGATAGGTAGACCAATCAAATTGTCAGGGCGGGCTTTATACGATGATGGACAGATGATCAACCGTAACGTAATCAACCACGTCACCAAAGAGCTTTTGGGGTGAATTCGTTTTCAACAAACATGGCTGCCGTTGGAGAGCTGAAATGTGGAGATTCGAGTCTGTTTTGGAAGACATTGACAGCACATTCATTTTGAAAGAGGAACAGAGAAACACGATCAAGGCATTTGTCGATCGAAAATATGTTTTTGCCGTCCTTCCTACGGGATCCGGTAAAAGTTTAATGTATCAGCTGGCCCCATGGTCTACGTCAGTGGTTCCCAACCTTTTTTGGCTTGTGACCCCACTTTGACATCACAAAGCTGTAGTGACCCCAGATATTCAAAACACTGACAATTTTTTGCAAAAAAAATATTTGTTTTCAATCAAGTAGGCCTAATAGAATTACAAACTATGTTGCAAGTAAACGTTCATTTTAGACCACATTAAGTGAGGATTTTATGGGCTGCAAATGAATTCATTCTGAACAAACAATGACAAGGCTAAGTAGGCTACAAATATGAGCTAAATATGGGCTCACCATATTTAATGGGACGGTTGAGCTTGCACATCTCGCTGCAGCCTTTCAAAGTTGGGTGGTATAGTAGACAGAGTGCATCTCATCTCTGCCGTTACATCCAGTTGCGAACTGTACTTTGATTTCATGCACACAAGAGCACTAAATCCGGCTTCACACAAATATGTGCTTCCAAAAGGAACCAACAGTTTTAAAGCACACTGTGAGATCTCTGGGTACTCTTCTCTTGCGCCAAACCAGAATTCCTCCACCGCCACTCGCGAATGCAGCCCCTGTTGCGTTCTATCAAGAAAGATTTTGGTTTCCCCACATATTCTTTATGTGTTGTCTCAAAATGTCTTTTGAGCTTGTTGGGTTTCATGCTCTCGGTAGACAGGACATTACTACACAGCAGACATTTAGGCTTCTCCTCGTTGTTTTCAGTTATAATAGTAAATCCATACTGAAGGAAGGTTTCATCATATTTTCGCTGTCTTTTTGGTGTCTGTTTCTGAGTTTCACTTGAAGATGTTGGCGACTCGCGTGGGTGAAGAAATCTTTCAATTTTTTTTAATTGTATTTCTCTCGCTCTGATTTTCTTGCTAGCTAGCTTACTTTGCGCGCGGTTTATGTTTGATGTTATGTTTATGTTTATGTTGATATGTGTGGTCGTGTGAATCAAGATATGCCGAGTGCCCGCATTTTATTTGAATTCGATTTTTATGAGGGGTTGTTTTGAATTGTGTGTGGTGTTTTTATTTTTTATAATAAAAAACATTATTTATATGTTTTTGTATTGATCACTTACTATTTCAAGCGACCCCATTTCAATTCCATGCGACCCCACTAGGGGTCGCGACCCCAAGGTTGGGAACCACTGGTCTACGTTATGGTCATACTACGTTGCTCTGATTGGTTCTAGATATATCCAATTGAGCGAAGAGGCATTTTTTTTCCTGGTTCGGTTGAAACACGCCCCATAATCACAGCCCAACGGAGCGGTATCAGACTCATATTCTGACTAGAATTATGAGTATGACATCGTCAGGCTACTCATTGGTGGATACAACTAGAGAATATTGGTAGCTATTTTCATAGCTGTATAAAGAAATTGCCAGGTATTTGCACTTTTTTTTGCCTTTGCAATGTCTCCCAGCAGCCTTTCTTGGAGCTACAACTTAAGAGTTCAAGGATGGACTGGCTTGCCTGTGAAAGAGTTGGCCACAACGGTCCCCAATTACTGTCTGTTGGCGATGGTATGTTTGGTGCCACCTGCTTGTCCTCAACAATGTCCTCCTTGGTACACTGCTCTTTTTAGGTGCTGCACCAGTGTACCCTTAGTTGGGGGGATTAACTGATCTGATCTGATCTGTTTCTTGTGGGTGAGATGATGACCTTGGGTCTACAAGCGGAACCAGCTTGTTTGGTAGTCGCCATTTCCACAAGGTTCCTGGCCAGAAAGTGAAAGGGCTCTGTTTTGTTTTAATTCACTCTCAGGAAGCCTTTCCAGTTGATTGGAATGTTGTTGATGGGTTGATGTTTTTCGTGCCCTGCATCCTCTGTTTTTATTGCTTTAGGCCCTTTCTCTCTGCAACCTGAACAGCATCCACAACAGCTTGATCTGCTACTTTTCTTCAGTCCAGCCTCAGAAGGCTGTTGCAGTCCTGTGCAAATAGGTTTTCCATTTCCTCAATCACATCAGCTAATTAATTCACGTTCAGAAAAAAACACTTTTCCAGACAAACTGTTAATGTCTTTACACAAGTTCTAGAAGGAGAACCGTGAACAATTGTCCATCAAATTTCAGGCAGTACACCTTCCCTCTTATGATGAACTGGAGGCCATCACAGCAGGGTTTACCCACCTGTCAGGTACTCCTGCCTTATACCATCTGGCTTGGAGTATTGCCTCCAGCAACCTAGAAGGACTCCTGGCTCTGTCCAGGCCTCCAGGTTGAGCTCAGAACATGTGCAGAGTAGGGTTACAAACAACAAAGTTGCAGTCGTATCCGTTATTACACAGCTGGTGATAAAAAAAAATGTAAAACAATAAAAAAACATTATATTACATCTGACAATCACTCATGCCCACATTTTGCTTCTGTGGCAGGATACAGATAAAGCTGAAAGCACCACCACACAGAGAAAACAAACCATGTTTACACCAGATGGGAGAAGGTGTAATTGCAAGATGACAGACAACAAAACTAAGATGTAGATGGGTGTTTAGTTCATCCGGAGGACTCAAATAGCGGAGGCCGTCCGCTGTGTATTGCAAACAATAACCGTTTCACAAATTGACCATTTCACATTTTACACATTAGCAAAACACGTGAAATTCCATTGCAAATGCATCTGTTTTTAAACACAAAGGTGTTGAAAAGCTGAAAAAAGACAACAAGATGTTACTCCACCAATCCTTCTGCTGATCTGCTTCACATCTGGTACTTCAATGTCTACCTCATCCTTGGTGGCTAATTGTTGAATAATATTAATAATAATTTAATTTACACATCAAAACACATTTCATTTATATAGCCTTTTTTGCATTTGGCACAAAGTGCTTTCCATAGACAGGCAGTCTGTAGGGGGATGAGGTTGTTTGCTACTCCAGTGGTTATCTCCTCAGTCCAGCAGGCAGTCCTGGGCCGCGGCGCCATCAGCAGAGGCACTGTCCCAAAATCTCCATTTCAGCTCATCATCAGCTGAAAGCATGGTCAACTTTGAATATTTCTATGTACTTCTGATGTCAAAGGCTTAAATACATGGTTGTTTACTGTTTAGACGGACTGAAACCGAGATAGCCTGAACATTTTTAGGTTTTCATGTTTTCCCTTTAAACTGTCCGAAGACCCCCTCCCCCCCAACACACACAAACACTTTTTATCATGGCAGAAGTTTCGTGCTGTGTACAAAGGAATAAGGTCACAAAAATATGCCTGAGGTAAGTCAATAAAGAGTTATTTATGTGTGCCAATTAAATGCAGATGTAAGGCAATAGACAAAGAAAATCATATATCAACTTTCTTTTAACTGCAGATCAGCAAGGCATGATCAGTTGCCCTAACAACACATGCTAGTTTTGAGGAGCCGTGTTGGGTGCATGGGTAGGATTTTACATAGTTGATCAAACTGTTGCCACAGATTTCGGCAACTCTGTATGTTTAGCTAGAGAGGTGATGTATGCTAACACATGGAACTGAACTTATATCCTTTCTAGGGCTGTGAAATGATTAACATTTTTAATCAGATTAATCACAGGTTTCTGTGGATTAATCAGGATTAATCACATATTTTCTTGGTATATTTTTGTGAGAACAAAAAGATTTATGACAAAAGACAGACATATACATTTAACATGTTTTCTTTTCTTTATTCATAAAAAAAACAATGGTGCTGCAACTGAGCAGTTCTTTAGCAGTTATCTTTGCTATTCCATATGGAACATTAATATAATCTTCGTCCTAAACAGAATTTGGGCTTCTTAGCCATTGTATGGTTGAATAAAACATTTTTCTTTTCTTTTTAAATCAAACAGAAATGATTTGGGCTTCTTAGCCATTGTTTTTATAGGATGTTTGAACATGTTTCTCTTTTTTGTCAAACAACCGTTAACCACACCATGACACAATCAAATGCCTCTAAATGTCCTTTTACAGTAGTGTGGACGCGGGTATCATATTACGTGCACTGTCTATCCCTATAGTGGTCTTTTTGTCTTCAATTGCCCAGTTGCTTGCAACAGTTTGGAACTGTTGTGCACATGCCTCTGCAAAGTGGAGCTCTTCTGTTTGCATGCACGTTAGTGTAAACGACTTTAACTTCCATTCGTCGGTGATTAGATGTGCAGTTACACCCAGGTAGTTATCGTTACTCACAGAAGTCCAGTGATCCCCTGTCAGCGCCGGATGTTTCGTAGCAGCCAAGTCATTTTCCTTTTTTTTCTTTTCAGCTTCATACAGCTCGTGGATTTTTGTCATTATTGTGCGACTTTGCGGTGCTTTGATACTCGAATCCCCCGTTGCCACTCGCACAACTTCGGTGAACCCCTCGTCCTCAACAATATTAATCGGTCTACAGCTTTTTGCAATCCATTTGGCAACTGTGCTAGTCAACTTGTCACAGGCACACTTAATGAGGGGCCTACGTTGTTCAGTGAGGGTGGTTTGGCGCATTCCACTTTAACTCCCCTCGCCGACCAACGCATGCATCGCGTTGAGGTGGTACTTATTGCTACGGTGAAACGATAACGTGTTCCCGCAGAGTGTGCATATCACTTTGGTTTTATTGAATGTTCCATTTTTGGTTTTTTTAAACACGAACTTCCCATTACAGCGGCGACTAATGCAGATTGGGCGGAATTGTGGGTATATTGGAAGCTCATTTTGCGCATGCGTTAAATGCGTTAAAAAAATTAACTAATTAATCCTGTAATTTAATCATAACGCGTTATTTTTCACAGCTCTAATCCTTTCTAAAAGTCCATGACAGTGCTTTAAAAAATATCACAGTTCTCCACAGAGGGGGGAGAGACTCCACAACATTCTGCACTGCACATGGCCTGGACTTTTAGATTCCAGCCCCAGAACTTCACAATTTAATCAATGTGTCGGTCTAAAGCAGCACCTATGTGGAGCACATCAAACAAAACATGAAAAAGAGACAAAAAAGTTTTGTGCTTTTGTGAGCTTGTTTTGTGCTTTGATCTAGCCACACTCGGCTGTGATATGCTTTGAGGCACGAACTGACAGCAGAGGGTAATTGGACAGCAAGCTGGCATTAGAGCCACAAAACAGGGAGGTCATTTTAAACCTCATCTTTGGCACAGTGGTAGAACTGAAGCACATGCTACTTTTAAAAGGAAGTAGTGGATCTAAGACTTGTTAGATGAAAAATAGACAGACATTTTGATTAGGATCTAAATTGCAATATTGTGATATAACTCAGGCCAGATAGTATCTATGTGACCCAGCCATAGCCCAACAACAACATTTTTAAATCTAAGCTGACTAAAGTTTGAAACAAAGTAACATTTCTGTCTGAACCCGACTCAAATGTACTTAACTCCTAAAATATGACAATTCTAAAAATAATGCCTGTCACAGGACAGCTCTAAACTCTCTTAAGAAAATCAGAAGGAGTTTCAAAATGGGTGAGATAAAAAAATGTAATATAATTAAAAAATTTGAATTTGAATTTCCACTCTAATGGATTTATCTATCAACCACAGCTTTTAAACAGCAGGAAGGCATTTGGTTTTAATAGACTTTACACTTAATTTGGGAAGACGACTGGGCCTAATATAAACTGTCTCAAGCACTAACGCAGGTAAAATGATGCCTCCAGTTTGACACAAGTATGTATAAAAATATGTATAAAACTGAAATGTCCTTTCTGGTGCTACATTTGGCTTTGCTTTCTTCTTTTATGCCAGAATTTGACAGGTCAGAGATGAGTGACCATTATTTGACAAAATCGAATTATCATGTAATCATGTACACGTGGGTTCATGTGTAGTGTAAGATCTAAAGGAGCTGAGCTGATGTTCTCATGTTCTGACCGTGTCAGTGTGGCATTTGAAGGGTTAACATGATATCCAGAGGGTGAAGTCCCCTGCCACTGAGTTGAAAGTGTGAAAGAGACTCTTTAGCCTCTCATTAAAATCCTAACTTATCGCTACCTGACGGCAGGTGGAGTTTACAGCCATGTTTCTGGTGGTGTAAAGCAGAAAACCCATTTGATGTGACACCTCCTCCCACAGGACTCACCTCAAGCTCATCGCCTCTTACTTTTCTTCATCTTGTAGAATTCCTCTCAAGACTGAAGCATCCTTTGATGCGCGGTGCACTCGATAACTGCTGCACTGTTTGACAAACAAGCCACAAATCCCTGAGCAAAAAAATATTGCAATATGTTTAAGACGGCTTCTGAAAATCAGCTATATCTTTTCTTCTTTTTTTCTTTCCCTTTTACTTTTTTTATTAATGTCATTATTAATCTCTGCTCACAGAAATATCAAGGGGAAGGCCATGATTTAATATGTGAGAATCATTTCAGCCCTGAAGTTTGTAAGTTATGAGGTAATTATCAGGCTGGTCTTATTCTTGGAGGGTTATCATGATTTGAAAAAGGATTAGGGGATAGTTTTCATGCTGCTCTGTAAGCCTGTAAGTAATGAGGAGTCTGAAACATATGATTGCAATATCACGCTAAGTTAATATGAGCATTTGTGATTAAAATGGTGTGGCCACAATCATACTACAAGGAACGTTTCTAGGGTTAAATGACTCAGCAAGGGGAGAAACAATTCTGATTCAGCATTAAAAATGCATCAAACAAACGCTTGAAACGTTCTTCCCTCCTTTCCATCATGGTTACTGCACGGGCAGGAGCGGTTCTTACAGCACTCGCCTGGGCCTCCTCAGTGCCACTTCCCAGCTCCTCTTCTAGGGCCCGGGCTTCTGCAGTCACTGCCTTAAAACCTTGAAGAGGCTGTTGACGCAGGTAGCGTTGTAGTTCCGTTCTCAGAGGGCCCGCCTTCATACCCAGTACAAACTGGTCCAGTGGTGCCTCGTCTTCCACCCCTGCAGCCTGTCGGTCCAGCTGTCGCCACTTCGCATGGCATTCTCTCAGTCCGAGAATGAAATCCCCCACCTTCTCATCAGGGCTTTGTCGGCACTTGAAAAAGGCTGCTCTTGCTTGCGCTGCATTGAGGGTCTCCCCATAAAGTTCCTTTAGGGCAGAAAGAATGTGCTTGCCGGTGTTGCGTTGTGCTGCATCCAACAATGCCACTTCGCGTCTGGCTTCTCCTTCCAAGGCGCTGAAGACGAAGTCAGCTTGTTGTTCGGCAGAGAGTGGTTGTGCACGCAGCATAGCCTTCACCTGAGCACGCCATTCCCCGAATCGCCGCCGCTCACCATTGAATTTTGGAAGGCTGACATTTCCACCAATTAAGCAGGTCCCTGGAAGGCCCTTTGCAGCCAAGGCCGCATCTGTGGTTTGGTTGAGCTTCCCTCATTGTTTTTAAAGGACTTTGCTCTATCACTCACACAGATAGAGAGAGAGAGTGAGAGAGAGAGAGAATGAGAAAGAGAGAGAGAGCGAGAAAGAGAGAGAGCATGAGAAAAAGAGAGCAAGAGAGAAAAAGAAAAAGAGAGAGATAGAGAGAGAAAGAGCACCAGGCATCTTCCTTCTGTCCATTCAGCATGTGTTTGTCTGTCACAGACATTATTTTGTCTTCAAGAGTAACCAAGTGCAATGTTCATTCCCATCATTTGCCCACAGATGTCATGTACATGAGTCCAGTTCATTGAGCTGAGATAACATAAATACTATGCTCTGCTCCCTTGATTCTTACATAATGCCATTCGTTTGTCTGAACTATTATGTAAAGATCAGGTCTCCAGCTCAAATTTAGCTGTTGGAAAAGAAGACTGTATAACTGTAATTACATTTAATTCAGTCCCAGTGAAACTGTGACACAGTCCTTCACCAGTGTGTGTGTGTGTGTCGTGTATGTGTGTGTAAGACAGGGACTGTATTCTGTTAGAGTTCTTAGAAGAAATTGTTGAATTATTGAAATACCGAAGACATTGACACATAGAGGACAAGGGGTGACGGATACACAATCATTCTGAAATGAACTGAAATGTATTGCCACTGTCATCGCAGATTCTGTGATTCAGTAACTCATGACAAGGGGGCTCTATACATGACACCCCTCTACCAGTCCAGTGCTGTGTACACAAATGCACCATTAAACTTTTATCATAAAGAGAGTGGGGCTATGCAGCCCATCTAATTTCACAGAGACGGATTTAATTGGCACTCTATTGGAATGCCCGTGTCAAAGTTTCATTCCGCCATGCTCATGTGTCGCTACGCTGAGTAACCACCAGCCTGCAAACCAGAGACATCCACTAAAAAATGGGAAAATCGTAATAATAAAAGAGGAAAACCTATGATTCAGCTTTCACCTGAAAAGGTTTTTAAAGTAACGAGTATTCAGCGCTTTTATTAAGCTCTGAAGTTTTAATATTGCATCATACATGTATCGTACATATATCTTATAATATATCTATTATGTTTCATTTGACAGTAATGCCTGACAACAGTGTACAAATCTACAGTTGTGGATTCCATGTGGATGCCTGCCTGGCCCCTTTCCTACTCTGTTATCCTTGGAGTTTGAACACCGAAAAATGTAAAATTGCAGTCTCTCCAAATCCCCCTAAAAAGGGCCCTTGAAGTTATCAACTGCACAGAGGAACTGACTCACTTTTCTGTAAAACACACAAAAAAAACATGCTGTCAGAAACACGCACTGTTTCTGGAAAAGGTAGAGACACTGACCAAATGGGACCAACAGCACAGATATGAACATACTATTAATACAAAAAAACTGTGGGTGTTCACAGTGTGTTCACTTTAATTTACAACAGAGCCAGTAAACACACGCTCTGACGCATGCACTTTGTATATATACTGTACATGTGACAGTACATTCAACATTTGTTATAATGTGAGTATATTCACACCAGTGCACATCAGATACAATCACACGACCACATTACTCTGCATGTCTTGATACTGTACAAGAAAAAAGGCATTGGCCACGGCGTTTGTGTTCAACCCTGTTTTGAATTTTTAATATGTGTTCTCGAGGCAGCCCTGTCTGTGTTTCTGCAATGATTAGATGGTGACAGTGATATATCCTCTATTGCTCATAAATCTTTTTCATTGTTCCCTGCACAGAGAGCTGAATTTAAATGAGAGTGTCACACTTCCTCTTCTCCCTTCCGCCCGCTTGGGCCAGCCCGGGCGCAGAACTCTGCCTGGTGATGTAATCTCCAAAGCCCTTAATCTAGTGAGGCCTGAAAGGATGACTACATTGCTTTAATTGATTACACTTGCATTGTGGGTATGTGACTCATATACGCTGACTTTGAGAGTGAAAGAGACTCACTGTGTACTATGTAGATTAACATTGCTGAGACTCGTACCCAAACATGTGCTTGTCATAGGAAAATATAACAGTTAGCTGGAGATGGACTGACTGTAATAATGTTTCATTAATGGAGGAATTGTGAAATTGTGCTGACTGAGTCCTATTGACTAAGTGCTGGTGACTATCAACCTGTCCATGTGATTGGCAAGCATCCAATGAGCAGCACCACTCCTCTCAGCGATTTAGGCTGCCTTTGTCTCGCTCACAGTCAGCCTGTCTCCCTGCACTGGGGCTGCAGTCAGTTATGAGTCAGATAATGATGGTGCTTCTGGCTGAGCTCCAGCACTACACCAAAACTCCTGATCCCTCTGCTCACTCTCTCTCTCTCTCTCACTGGGGTTAGCAGAGACTTAGCAAAACATCAGACTCTTGTAGTGCACAGACTTCTCCAAAACAATGCCAGTAAGGTGGAGCTGTGGAGATGTAGTTCAATCATTCTGAAGGATCACGGTTGAAAATAGGTTCTGGCTTACCAACACCCTCTCACTTCAAACTAAAAGTCATAAAGTGAATTATATGTGTGCATGAATTATAGTAATGATAATCATAAAAATATGAAACTATAGTTGCATTTGTAAATGTGAAGGGTGACATAACCATAGTCACTCAACATTAGTCAGCCTCTCCTCTGCAGGGACAGTGGCGCCCACACACACACACACACACACACACACACACACACACACACACACATACACACACACACACACACACACACACACACACACACACACACGTGTTCTCTGTATCTCCAAAACATAACAGATTTCTGTTCATCAATACATGTCATGTAGGTATGAAAGCAATCTGTCGGGGTACTCTTGTATATTTTAAGTATTTATGCGAAAATGGTTTGAAGACAGATGGGCGATGATTGCAGTATTATTACAGGGAAACTGCTCCGGTTGAACATAATTAGAGAGTTGCTAGCTTCATTCACTTATTTAATGTTTCTGTCACAGTATTATCGCTATATGCTTTTTGCAACAGGATGATGCATATATCCTCACCATATTATATTCTGAAATGATCAGCCATTGCATGCTCTTGTGTTTACAGGAGTCACGCATTCTCCACACCTCTGCCAGCCGTGATGAATAACGTAGCCCCACAGAGTACATTCAGTTTGTCAGTACGCACATTTGAAAGAGGGTGGTTGAATGTGTCATATAATGTGTACATGTATATGTGACCTTTTGAGGGGACCAGTTCTTTACAGAATGTTTCTGCAGTTGCCTGTTTTAAATATTTGCAGACTTATTGGTTAGGTTTTCAGCGGATTTATTGGCGTTCAAGGGCCTCATTAGTTAGTCAGCTGTTATTTTGTATTTTACTGCCAAATGCCAGCTGACTTATTGGAGTCGTTTTCTGCAATGCAGCTAGCTAAGGGAGTTCCCAGGGTCGGAGCTTGCCTTACCTGCTGATGGGTGCAATAACAAAATGTTCCTCTAAAATGTTTGCATGCCAATATTGTGTAAAACTCAACATGTCACTGACTTTGAGGGGTGTATTGTTACCGGTGCTACCTGACTGTCCATGCATCTAAAACGCAATCAGATCACAGATGCTGGTGCTTCACAGCGCAATATTGACTTGCCGTTGCTGCTGGGTGGTTGGCATAATGTATGCCGCGATAAGCCAGGTGCGTAATGCCCTGGAAGGCTGCAGGTACACCTGAATTCACCAAGATGAAAGAGTTGTGTGTAGAGCCAGGATAGTGAGCAAACACAACAGTAACCTTACAATTTGCATCACAGGTCACTTGAACATTGATGGAATGAAACCCTTTACGATTCACATAGACATGCATGCCTATGGAGCGGGAACGCACACAATGGAATGTGTGTAAAGTCTGTTACACCCAAGACCACCAACCCATGAGCATCCAAAGACTAACTTTTTCTTACATGCTGGGTATCAAGTTATGGAAAAACAATAAACCTTGGAGCTCTGCGAAGAAGACTGCATATATCTCTGAGCCTAAAGCCGGATGGAAAAAATAAGATAACAACAGCATTTTGCCTTACTTGTCTTTCTCACGTTGCTGCTCCGATAAGAAAGACTTTTCTACATCTTATGAGGTCATGTTTATAAATGTGTTGAGCTGGGAAAGAGTATTGAGCTTGCCATACTGTGATGTTATTTCCCTACACCAACCCTGCTTCAGAGTCAGAGCAATACTTATTAGGAATATTATTTCATATCCGCTTCAGTTCATTGGGATTTGAGCGTTAATTGATGATCCATTACATATAATGTACAACTGTGTTGCATATGTTGTAGCGGTTTTTAACATCTAGAGGAATATGAAAGAGGATGTCTTCAAATGAGAGTTGGTCATCTGCGCTTTTTAGAAGTTTCACAGAAATGGTGTTGCTTTCAAGGATTCGAGGAACTCGAGGATTTATACATGGAACTCCCTCGTCCTTCTGCGCACACACCCCAGCAATGTGCAGACCCAGCCATTTTTGCGTTTAGGACTTTGCTCATGTTATGAAATCAGAAAAATTATTTTGCCAAGGTATTAAATTAGCTGTAGGTAATGTGCGGTGTAATTTGTGTGTTGCCAGCCGCGTTGCCGATCAATGAAATTAGGGGCCCATTAAGTTACCCTGTCACTTTGAATTAATGCAATTCCATAACATTTTATATTTATAGCGCCAATACAATACAATTGTCTCAAGGCGCCCAGGGCCTGAACCCCCCTAGAGCAATGATGTTGGCAACAGGGGCAAGAAACTAGCTGTTAACAGGAAGAAACCTTGAGCAGAACCTTGGCTCATAAGGGTCCACCCCCCATGTATTGCTTGTAGAGAGGTAGAAAGAGAAAAAGAAGGGGGGGGTTGTAATGTACACAATACATACAAACATAACATGGTATATGCATGATACATACAAAATTGATACTGGTTAAGGTGGTGAGAGAGCAGTCAAGTATTGAAGAACAGCTTAGTGGGTATACAGTGTGCTCGTAAGCTTACTATTACAAGGGTAAGTAAAGTAATGGAACAGAAAACTATGTCGATGGTGGTAACGCAAGCAAACATAAGCAAACATAATCTGAAATATAATCGACATTGCTGGTGGTATCTTCATTTACGGAACATAAACAATCTGTCCCATTAAAAAGGTAAAGGTCAGGTATTTTGCAAACGCTTTTGTCCAAAGCTACTTAGAATAGCATCCTGCTTTAACCAGGAATCAAACCCAGGTCTACAGTTTGGAAGGCAGCGACACTATCTCACTACATTTCATCTCATATCAGTGAAACAGAATGATTCTCCTGAAGACAAGTTTTGTAAGTTACAGTTACAGAAGCAGTATGCGGCAGGTCCTGCCCTTTTGTCATGCTAACCCGCTGCATCAACATCGCTGGAGCTGGTCAAATCTAACAATGCACTTGCAAAGCTGTGCCTGTCACCAGATTATCTTAATTTTGCTAATGATGATGTGTAGGGGGTCACTGACAATAAGTTATGCAATGTCTAAATTTACACACACATTCAAGCCCACATGCACATGCATATCATGGTACACAATACATTTCTCTTTCACAATATATTCTTCCCTTTTGCACAGATTTTGCAACATGATCGTATTTTGCTGTTTAAAAATCAAGACTCATTTTCACCCATTTCCCCCTCCTGCAGCTAGCAGGTTCCTTACTGCAGTGCTCTGTGAATGTTAAACAACAGCAGTGAATAAAATGAACTTGTCATGGTAATAGACTATGCTCTCTAACAAACCACGACACCAAGAGCAGTCCCCCTAGTCTGCGTACTTATGGACTCATTTCCATGTCACAGCCGTCCGCTGAAAGGACTCCTGTGACATCAAAGACAGAATGGGGGAACAGGGTGGTGGGAAATCAAGTTAAGGAGACAGAAAATGAAGAGAGGACAGAGCAAAAATGAAATATTGAAAGGGAAATGGGGAGGCTGCTCCAGCCAGGGTTTGAAAACATAAAGAGGCAAGCTGCATTACATGTGGAGTCGAAATGCATAAAATATTTATCTGGCATCAGACTGAATTATGAGCGTGGTGGTGTGGGGGTTTATATTAAAATAATATGAATCACGGGGAAAAATCAAATGCAAACATGTGTTGCGCGTTATATCCCACAACGCTGCATATGTTATCTCTCATCTTTGCGTACTGAAAGTGACAACAATGAAGGAGAATGTGGAGGTGAACCAAGAATGGCTCCTAACTGCCAGATATCATTGGATTGGGGAGGGGCGGTTAGGCAGGGTGGCATCTGTGGAGACTGGAATAAAAGCAGCCTGATTTAGTTGTCAGGTTTCAGTGTGTGTGTGTGTGTGTGTGTTAGTGTGCAGGGCGGAGTGAACAGACAGCTGGAGAAGGGGCCGTCACATTAGACAGCTGTCAGAACACGGGGGCGGGAACATCACAGCTCAGGTCACCTACCATCTAGTGTTGCGCACCACCACGGCACAGCTATGACTCGGCTCAGTAAAGTGTGTTTCTCTTGGTGGCTTACACACACACACACACACGCACACACACACACGTGTGTAGGCCACCCACACTCAGACTCAGACACAAACACAGATGTGTATGGTAACACAAAAAACTAATGACAATGAAATAAGGCTTGAAATAAGGCTTAGGTAGACTCATCTGTGGTTGTTGATCACCTTCACAATCTGGTGAACCAATCCCCTTGCCTCTTCCTCACAGATGACACATATGTATGCCCTCACACACACACACACACACACACACACACACACACACACACACACACACACACACACACACACACACACACACACCACACACATACACAACACATATGTTAATGCAGTATTGCTTCAAAGTACTAAAGAGTGGCATCATCATGTATCATCAGCCAAGGTAAAAAAACAAAACAAAACAAAAAGAATTTCGCCCACATCACACATAACATTGGCACACAACTGACAGAATGGTCATTGACCTGACCTTCCCACCCTCGTGAAAGTAAACTTAAGTTAGGGAAAACCACACATTAAAGGGAACATATTATACCCCCTTTTTTCTCAAGTTGACACAGCTCCCTGGGGTCTTAATGAAATGACTGTGACATGCTTTGGTAGGGAGGGTAAGGTAGGGGAAGGTAAACTGAAAAGTGGGACATGATTGGCGACTGGCTATTTGCAGTTAGTCATCTAGGTGACGTGAAAATCCATAGGGAAAAGGAGCGGCTCCGTGCTTCGCCTGGAATTGACCACCGATCGATGCCGACGGAAATTGGTCATCTGAGTTAGAGGAGCTGCAAGAGAGAGACTCTGTTTGGTGACGCATTAGCTGAGGATTATTTATGACGATACATATATCCTGCCGACAGCCACTCGGCTGGAAGTTTTTGCATTATTTGCAACATAACCGTGTGGCATAACATTTCACTTCCGGAGGGCTGCCTGGAGGTGGTGTTCCAAACGGGCATTAACTATTACCTGAAATCTGCAGTCCATTTGAAGTGAAACATGCTCAGGTCAGGGTGTCCACATGTATTCACGTTTGTGACTTTGAATCAAGGCAATAGCTCTGGGATGGGACAGATCCCTTTCTGCATCACATCGCCCAGCTGCCAGACAAGACACTGAACAAATGCTAAACATGCATGTTTGTAAAAATGTATGAATGCATGCATAGGTGTGTGTTTTTTATGCAGGATGGAGAGAGAGAGATGCACACCTGCATCCAGACATTGGACAGTGGGTACAGAGAGTATGGATGGAGAGATATTGCACACAAAAGTCAGTAAATCTGTCCTGAAGCCTGAACAGTCAAGTGATTGGCTATGTGAGAATCCAGTCAGGGTTAAAATAACAGCTGACATGGACCAGGGCCACAAATCTACCAACATGACTGACTATTAGCTGATTTAGGGGCTCAGGCTCGCAATGCCCACTCACCTCCAGACGGCTGCAGGAACATGGGCCTTTAATAATGCACGTGCTCCGGAGCATATAGTGCAGTTAAAAATAAACACAGAGAGGAGAACCAGGCTGAACATACCCAGGTCACATGTCTGAGCATATTCAGGGGCGTTTGTGTCGAGTGGAACAGTATGTTTTTTAGGGGCCTGTGTCCTCAAGATTTTTTTTTCTTCAGGTTAACAAAACCATCTACCAGCATTAAAGTTCCATGTTTCTTATAATATCTTTTGTGTTTGGGAAACAAAAATAGTTTTGGTTATGGTAGTCTTAATAGTAGTATGGTATTCACATATGACTGGGTGGACTGGGTTTTCCGCCATTGCTGGCACTGTTGATAACGTATGTCCTGCCCCCTCCTTGATTTTAGTTGGTTGTCAAGAGAGAAGTGACATTGATGCGCACTGTGTTGTTCCAACTAAAAGTGCCGGGAGGGGAGGGGAAGCAAATGTTCTATGCTGAGGGCATTTTATTCCGCTAAAGGAACTGAGTGCTGTTTGCATTAAGCTACATAGGAAATGCATTAAAAATAAGCATGTGTGGTGGACATGAAGTGGGAAGTAGCCTACTACCCCTTTTGAATCTTTTACCCACAATGGTCAAATGTCAAATGGTCAAAGTAGTGCATTCAGAACTGAAATATGTCTTTAGTACGGTGTTCATATTAGGACATCCTCAGATCTCAGACTCAAGTGTCAGACTCAAACGAAAAGGCGTCAGGTCTCAGACCAAAAGTAGTCAGACTCAGCTGAAACGGCTTCAGTCTCAGAAAAACCTCTGTCATCCTCACACAAAACTTTGTCAAACCAAACGGCGTCATCCTCACATAAAACTTTGTCAAACCAAACGCCGTCATCCTCACACAAAACTTTGTCAAACCAAACGGCGTCATCCTCACAAAAAACTTTGTCAAACCAAACGCCGTCATTCTCACACAAAACTTTGTCAAACCAAACGGCGTCATCCTCACAAAAAACTTTGTCAAACCAAACGCCGTCATTCTCAGCAGAACTTTGTTAGAAAAAAAGTTGTCAGAGCTAGATGAGGGAGCTGTTGACTAGCTTTCTGAATGAGCTAAAGTAGCAGCTTTTACAGTGAATACCGCTGTGGTGTTTCTGTTAACTGGTACAGCAAGAAAACTTACTTTTGATATAATACGAAATAGTTGTTTTCTGCAAGCTAGTTCACTCGTGTAAAGTAAACCCATGTTTAGTCCCCCGGTTGCCGACTTTGCTGAAGAATGAATGCCTCCACTTGTCGCTAACCTAACTTTGCTAGCTAGTCAAACTTAACAAACTAGCAGAAGGTCTATGATAGTACACAACATTTGAATTGTTTCCTTCATGGTATACGTTAATGGCGATTGTGTTGTTTAGTTTGACTTCATTTTGTCTGAGTCTGAGATCTGAGTGGAGTTTGGTTGTAGTATCCATGGCAACCGGAGGACTAAACATGACTTTACTTTACACAAGTGAACTAGCTTGCAGAAAACAACTATTTCCTATTATATTGTAAAGTGCTGGCATAGTCGCCCCATAATGCCGTGCGGCAGGCGCATACTTGTCTCTATGTGACGCACTAGAGCTCAACGATGTTCCCTAACAATGTTCCTTACTGTTCTAATTGCATGTCGTTGTTCTGTGTTGGGACGGAGTTTATACAGCTGTGTGACGGTAGCACAGTCTGTTCGTGATAACTTGTACAAGGGGATAAAGCCCGTGCCATTTTGACATTGTGTTGTGTTTAAGGCCATAACAAATATTACGCACTATGATTTGTTACAATATCAAAAGTGAAAAACACAATGTCAAAAAAAACGGGCTTTATCCCCTGTATATATGTCTATGGAGACAAGTATGCGCCTGCCGCACGGCATTATGGGGCGACTATGCCAGCACTTTACAATATAATAGGAAATAGTTGTTTTCTGCAAGCTAGTTCACCTAGTTACTTTACACGAGTGAACTAGCTTGCAGAAAACAACTATTTCGTATTATATCAAAAGTAAGTTTTCTTGCTGTACCAGTTAACAGAAACACCACAGCGGTATTCACTGTAAAAGCTGCTACTTTAGCTCATTCAGAAAGCTAGTCAACAGCTCCCTCATCTAGCTCTGACAACTTTTTTTCTAACAAAGTTCTGCTGAGAATGACGGCGTTTGGTTTGACAAAGTTTTTTGTGAGGATGACGCCGTTTGGTTTGACAAAGTTTTGTGTGAGGATGACGCCGTTTGGTTTGACAAAGTTTTGTGTGAGGATGACGGCGTTTGGTTTGACAAAGTTTTGTGTGAGGATGACTGCGTTTGGTTTGACAAAGTTTTGTGTGAGGATGACGCCGTTTGGTTTGACAACGTTTTGTGTGAGGATGACGCCGTTTGGTTTGACAAAGTTTTGTGTGAGGATGACGGCGTTTGGTTTGACAAAGTTTTGTGTGAGGATGACGCCGTTTGGTTTGACAACGTTTTGTGTGAGGATGACAGAGGTTTTTCTGAGACTGAAGCCGTTTCGCCTGAGTCTGACTACTTTTGGTCTGAGACCTGACGCCTTTTCGTTTGAGTCTGACACCTGAGTCTGAGATCTGAGGATGTCCTAATATGAACACCGTACTTTAGTGCTTTTTATGCAAGACAATGGCAAAACAATAGATACAGAAAAACACAAACACACAGACACCAATACGTTTTCAGGAAGTCGTACAACCTTGAGGGTGAAAAGCCTTAATGGATTGCCTTCTTCAAAGGGGAGCAGAATGGTTTCACTGTATACAGTAACTTCAAGGCTCAATGTAATCTCTTTGTTGTCGGTAAAAATAACAGTGTCAATGCTTGGGAAATCAAAGCTCTGGTTTTAAGCCAAGGGATCACAAGCCCCTATTTGATTAGGTGGGGATTCAACAGATTTGGGGGTGGGGGTGGGGGGTGGCTGAGCTTGGATGGCTGGGATCTGAAAGGTGCAACCCTGCCAGGACTTTGATCAGGAGCACATGGGCCTTCTCACCCAGGCAATGTGCTAAAGAACGCTATAGACAAAAGGCGAAAGAAGAAGGGCACCTGACATTTCACCTAATATAACGTCTTTTTCTATACATTCTCTCCTATCTTTGCTTCTCTCTCTCTCTCTCTCTCTCTCTCTCTTTCTCTCACACACACACACACACACGCACACACACACACACACACACACACACACACACACACACACACACACACACACACACACACAGGGATAGTGTGCTTCAGGATATTTAGAAAGTGATCAAAATGGCCTTGATGCCTTTCAAACTTTCATAGCTCAGTTGCAAAGTGTGTCCATTAGTTGAATTTCTTTGCAGACTCAACAGAATCAATCGATTAAATACCTCTCCACTCAGTAAACAAATTGATCAACAAATCATCTAAGGCTCAAAGGACTGACAGATAAATATCTTGTCAATTTCAGGCCTCAAACTTAAAGGACACATAATATATGTTAGAGGAGTAGTTCACCCAAAATGAAAGTCCTGTCAAATACTCTCCTATCCTTCTGCCAACGGAAAGCCTCATTAGGTCGTTGGTCCACACAGCCCAAGTTAGGCAGCCCGATGTCAGAGATACTCGTGTTCTACTCTATGAAATGAGTAGTGACTGGCATTCAGCTGGATAACTCACTTTGCGTTGCATTGATAACAAACCATATATGGGTAGCTGCTGAAATGTGAATAATTGTAGCCTTGGCCAGCCACTCACCAGACTACGCCACCCCTTGAGCTATAATAGAGAGCAAGGGGAACTCCGTCCCAATAATGGTCCGACACAGGTTCTTTGGAAAGATATAAAAGATTAGGTTTAATTTTGTTTCTCGTTAAAACAAGGTGTCACTTTGGTTGTCAATAAATAAATACATAAATACATTAAATGGACTTCAGGGGAATGCCCCAGCCGTTGGGTAAGAATCCGGAGCCACTGACCACACAGACTAACAGGGGCCTGCCTCCAATACCACATGTGAAGGAGAGCACACACTACTAGCTCATTGGCCACACCACCGCAAGCGCACCACTTGGGCACATTAAGAAAAAGGGGTTCACACTTCACTGCATTACACTGCACATCTTATCAAAGGTGAGAAACTATCTTAGAGGAAAACCTGGCCAACCTGTAATCTAGGCTAGGGCCCCAAACGATACCCAGGCTATTGCGGCAGGGGAGATGACACAGGGGAAACAGATAACAAATTAATGAAACAAACAAACAAAAATAAACCCTCTAACCTGTGGCTCACAATATCCTCTTAACCACATATACACACCTAGGCCCCCAGGCTAGAGGGGAAAACAGAGATACATATATTCTAAAAGCAGCACCCGGACCTATAACTAACTGGAAGAGAACAGCAGCTAACAATGCAGTATAGCTGTGTGCTTCAATAGCTTCTTCGCTGTCTGAACAGCTGCACCCGAGAACGTCATGCACCTGGTATCTATATGCGGCCAGCAACCACAATAACCACCGCACTGATACACTGACTGCTACTTAACACGTTGCGATGCATGTAAACGGGATATGGATTGCAGTTGGTAGGGAAGACGCTCAACTCGTTCCTGTTGGCATCCGCTCTATAACCAGCTACCTAACCAAAGGAAAAACGTTGCTTAGTCCACTTAACACTGACGCCAAGAAAGGGAAAAGAGAGTCATTTCCAACATACCGTGTCGCTGAAGACAACGCTCCAAAACGCGGCTTCACTCCACAATCAGTAATGGATCGCTACCGGCATAAGGACCCAAGGTGTATATATCTATGCCTGTTTGCACTAAACTAATTGGAACCCAGCCCAAGCCCCTACTAGTGACGTACACACAGGAGAAAGGTGACAGAGGTGAATCAAAATAAAAGTTCGCTACACCCATTGGTCCCACCGGCTACAAATGTTTAACTGTCCCTTCAAATCTGTACAGCTACTGATATAGCAGTTCTGGGTTTTACGACTTCGTTCCAAGACAACCAGAATGGAAAGAAAAGTCAGATGCAACAGAATTATCAGTAAAAGCTATGAGCAGCTGACATGACATGGATTGGCATGTCAAAAAGCTTTTAATATGAAAGTGCCATTTGTGTTATAAGTCCTTACTCATCCTCACTCATCACACACTCAATAGTGTGTGATGCTAAACAAACACACATGCAGAGAGCACACAAATAGACACTGGCAGAGACAGACACCATGAGACTGAACTCCAGATTGGTGGAGAGGTGTTGATTATTTTCCATAACCCCACAAGCAGTACCGGCAGGGCAAACCACTTATAATCACTCTAATCTATCTTAAGTCTGATTCTGGTTATCTATATTGACAAAGCATGATTGAGGATTAAAGAGAATCCCTTAGTTTTTAACCATAATCTGGGGAACACGTTTGGTGTGGATTATGTATCAAAACCATGGGTTATGTAAATGTTTAATACATACGTTAATTGCACATCTTACATCCAAATGTAGTGTGATAGGCATAGAGCTTGAGGCAGGCACAAAACATTAAACATTGCCTAATGCAGCTGCTCTCAAGCTTCAGCCCACTCACATAATGTTACATATTGTCAATGAAACAATCCTTGAGAACAGAAGGTGGGTTGGCGTTGCTGTGATATGGCTTGTTTCAAAAAGTATTGCTGTTTGGGAACAAGTAGCACACTGTGGTTTGGAGTTTGAGTGGGCACATCTCAGTTTTAAAGTGATGTGTAAATACTGATTTGTGTAGACACAATATACTTTATGTCATAAGACTGATATAACCATGCCATGAACATGTTTTAGCAGATACCTTGTTCTGTCATTGGTTGACATGACAGGTAATTCCCAATGACAAAACAGTTTGTTATGTTAGTTAGTTGTATTACGCAGGTTTCAAGGAAAAGGTTACTTACTATTACCGAATTGCACGTCACTACTTTGTATACATTTGGACCTGTGATGTCTGTTGGTTGCTTAATTTCAACCTGTGCATGAATAGTGGGGCTGCACAACCAGTTCTGTGTAAACTGAGATAACTACGGCTCCTGTGACATGACAAATTTAAAGTCTCGTTCACATTGTTCCATGCGGGACAGCTGCTGTGCCAAAATCAGTGCTCCAACAATCAATGGCAGTGTAAAATGACACTGCAAAACTATAAATCTAACATCTAAAAGTACTTTATATTTTAACATGCAAAAAAGTTTTTAAGCTGTTTTGTTTTGGGTTAGTAAACATAATGCATGTTATGCAGCTGGCAGCACATATTGTGTACGTAATTATGCAGATCTGCAAGATTTTATCATCACAATTACACTCTCTCTGGGATTAATCTGCCCTATTTGAGAGAAAATGTAAAATATACATGTTTCTTTAATGTAAGATGAACGAGGACGAGCTACAGGGAGATGGTGCATAGCCATCAATGGTCACTGCTTAGACTTGATGCAGGATGAACACTGTGACCTTCATCTTGCCCTGGGCATGTTGGGTAAGGTTTAGGTCTACAGATGGGCACTGTATCACAGTTTACAAGAACACTTTACTTTAGGGATAAACTTTCCATATAATCAGACTGAAATGATGAAAATGGCTCACTAGACACATTTATCCTGAATTAACTGTAAATATCTTATTATTACATTAAAACAGGTTCCTTGTTCTAAAGTGAAGGCTAATAGTTTTCTTACGACAACGTAAAAAGGATGAAATCATTGTGTGAGTTTGAAATTTCTTTTTAGAAAAAAATGAAAAGACAATTTCTCAGAACATCTCAGACAGTATATTAAAAGGCTATAAACATTCTATTTTGATCCTATTTATCAGTAACCTTAGGATAAGGATGTACCAATAATACATCTCTACGCATTGAGAATAAGCAATTGGTGAATACTGGACTAATGTTATCCATTAAGACATGACTAATTGGTGTCTGTATTAGTGCCCAATAAGATCTGTATTAAGCACCATTAATAATGTATTAATCCTTCTCTTCAGAACAGGGAACTTATATTGGATTGGTAATGATTTACTATGTAGGTATCACTGATTGAAGTGCACTCATTGCTCTTGAGCAAGTTCCCACTTTAGAACAGAGGCCCTGCCTCCCAGTCACCACTGGCAGCCTGGGTGAATACAATTACCATCACTTAGACTTGCTGTGCCTTCGCACTGGGCAATGAAACACTGTTTGTCAGTAGGAATTTCTATTGTATAATTATTCTGTCCCTTTAAGTAATATATTCAGACAGTGTATTAGGAGGCTACAAACTTCCTATTTCTATTCTCATAATATATAAGCTTAGGTTAACACCACACCAGTTGGTTATTAAGGATGTTCCAAGAATAAATGACATATTCAGTGAGAATAATAAATGGGCAAATACAGGCCTAATAAATGATTAATTATGCTAAATGTAGACCTCATTGGGCACTTATACAGGCACATATAAGTTATGTGTTACAGGTTAACATATGGCCCCTAAAGTGTTACCGAATGTGTTTCTTCTCTCTGTTTCAAGTCTGCGATACTTCACACTATGAACTCTTGCCTTGTTCTCTATGTCTCCATCACATGGCCACATAAGGTGAGGTTTTAATGCGTATGTGTATGAGAACCCTGGTACAAACCATAGGAGAACACTGGCACAAACCATATGAGAACCCTGGCACAAACCATATGAGAACCCTGGCACAAACCATTTATTTTCCATTCAAAGCATTTTCACAGTAATGGTCAATACAGTCTCAGCTTGTATGGTGTACCTATGATTTCCATAGAAGAACGGTGAACTTTACCATGCATTCATATGTTTGCTCAGGTCATTAGACCCATTTCCGTCAACATCACCACTGACATTTTACTAGCTGTTAACACTTAACCAATTCCATGTATGTCTAGCAATGCTTCTTGTATCTTATGCTTGTATCAAAATGAAAACTCTTCCTCCACTCCTGCTGATGTGTTGCTTTAAAGGATGCTGTGCAGTGAAATAGCACAGCCATGAGGGTATACATCTAGTCATCATATGGAACACTGATCATGCAATTATATAACAAAAGTCTGTCAGTGTTTAGTGTAGCATTTAGTGGGTTTTTTTCCAGGATGGCTGGAAATAAATAACAACAAACAACAAAGTTCTGGTGCACAGCCTGCTGTATTTTGCTTGTTGATGAAATGTACATCATGTCCCATCTGAAGCTGGAAGGGCCCGGAGGACAGATTATTCGGCTCCTCCTTTGATCTTGTTTCAGGGCCCGCAAATTCCTCACAGCACTTCAAAGCAGAAGGTGATCTGAAAACGTGTCACAATAGGACTGGGGGGAGAGGCAGGCCATGGAAATCACCACCCACCACCTCAGGCCATGCACTTCTGAACCCAAGCAATAGGGGAAAGAGCCACGCTGCTCCACATCAAGCCCTCTTGGATGAGGATGAAAATATGATAATAGATGCCTCCTCATCTAGTGTACTCATAGAACTGATATGATTGTATAAGCTGCGTTTACTGTGTAGCCATAACCCCTGAAATGTGGATTGATAGGAGATGGTCACTGATCAGAAACACATCTATCAAAACTATATGCACTGCTACCTAATGAGGAGGAATGGAAGTAGCATGTATGTGCTATCCCAAGTAAAAAAACAAACTGTAGTATATAAAAGTAAACTGAAGTATATTTAATTTAAGTATACTTAGTATACGTCCATGTACTCATGATTAATGTCCTAAAGGTGTGCTTTTTTCAAGTACTAACTACGTAGTTAGCATACTAATGATATATCATTAGTGCCGCTTAAGATAAACTAAAATACAACAGTAACACTTTACTTTAGGGATCAAATGATTAACACACAACTAATTAGTGTGTGTATTATTGCCCAATACGGTCTGCATTCAGCACCATTAATCATTTCTTAGGCCAGAATTTACCAATTTCTTATTGTCATCGTAAAGGTAATTTATTCTTGGTACATCCTTAATAACCAACTAGTTTGTCTTTACCTAATGTTACTGATAAATAGCAAGGATTGAAAGAGAAGGTTTGTAGGGTTAGGGTTATCTTTTAATATATTGTCTGAATATGCCACTGATTTTGGCAGAATAGTTCGTTTTTTGTCAAACTCATACATAGATTTCATCCTTTTTACATTGTCATTAGAAAACTGCCTTCACTTCAGACCAAGGAACCTATAGGAAGAATGAGGTATTTACAGTTTAAGGATGAATGTGTCTGTAGTTGTAGTGGTCAAATATTCTGTCCCTATAAATAACATATTCAGACATTCTATAACGAGGCTATTTTTATGCTCATTATCTATATATCAATAAGCTTAGGTTGACACCAACTAGTTTGTTATTAAGGATGCACCAACAATAAATTACATATTCAGTGAGAATAATACATTGGTGAATACAGGACTAATAAATGATCAATGACGCTTAATGCAGACTTTATTAGGCACTTATAAAGGCACATATAAATTATGTGTTAATGGCTAACATATGTCCCCTAATCTAAAGTTCACTTAACTATACTATTCTGAGACCATTAAGAGATGCACTTAAATATATCTAAGTTCATCTTTTTTACTAATTCTGTACTATTAAAATCGATTTACTTTGTTTCAACTTAGAGTATTTTTGAATCCGCCTTTCAGATAACTATTAATATACTTATACTATGTAGGAATTATATGTAATGTTCAATCTAAATTTGTGGATAATACTTTAATGTATTTACAATGTCATACCCAACATTCAGATTTAATTATAAATAAAGAATGTACTATGTACATAATTAGTACATCAAAAGTAGCACACTTTACATCACATTAATCATTAGTGCATGCAAGTATACTTAAATTAAGTGCACCCTTTATTATTCTTTAATCACACTCCTGTAAGGACCTAGTATAATTATCATATCAAACTCCTGCCAAGTTACCAAAGTAAACAATTAAATGAATAAATATTAACAAATATTTTCTAAATTAGAACATATTATTTGCGTCTCACCAGAGTAGAATGTGATGCTGCTACAGGAGCTTATGGACAGAAAAACTATTTCATTTCAGAAAAGCAGCAAGAAATATGTTAAACGAGTAAAACATCCAATTCACATTTATTAAACAGGTTAGTAGCTGTTATTTACAAATATCTTAAAATACTTTTCTGAAGATAAAATGTCATGGTGCTATTATCAAAAGATATCTTAAAGTACATTTTAAATAGTGTTTACCCTTTATCCACAAGGACACCACACTGTCATCTGAATGTCAATGCTCCTGTTGTTTGACTTTTTTGGAGATGGGCAGCTTGAAAATGTTAATGCTCTTGTTGAAGCTCTAGAAAAAAGTTGCCTGAGGTCAACAGTTGCTGGTGGTCAAGCGCATTCAGAGCAGTACCTGTCATTTACATCACTTACTTTTCACAATACTAATACCTGTATGTGACAGTAAACCATGTAGTGTTGTTTTGTCTTTTCAGGAAAAAAAACAAAAAACAAACAGACAAACACCCATACACACACACAAATAAATACACACACATTGGCTTGTTTTCTATGTGCTCTTTATTATTAACACATTCATTCAACCAAATCAAATAAAAGCAGGGCCATGATGCTCTATTGTTTGCCTTTGTAAATGCATTTGTTTTCTTTTCTGGGCTTTTGCCAAGGTGTTATAACTCATTCATGGTCACAGAGGAATGCAATTGTTAAAAAAAGGATGGAGCATACTGCTTATTTGATAATCGCAATTTCTCAAGAGCCTGGGAGAACCAAAGTTTAACAAGAAAGTGTGAGAAGGGAAAACAGCTTTTGCTTTCTGCAAAAAAAAATATCAAAGAAATAGTTTCCTTCGGTGATGTTCTATGTACTTTTGGCAAAAAGTATATCCACAGGTCCCAGGTCACAAAATAGCTTTTTGGCCCTCATGCCATAGCTGTGCATAGACTGGTAATACAGAGCAGATGTTTTTTTCACACCATATTGAAAACAGGAAACAAACAGATGAAATGCAGTCATGAAATCTGACAAGAGCATTTGAGTATAATGTGGTGCAGGTAGGAATTTGCTTACCTCCAGTCGTGGGTCAAAAACTCATCCAATCATTAACTCAGGCAGAGGGAAAGCTTGTGGCTGTTGCATTAAATTACAACCGAACAGACAAGGCAAAGGCAGCTCCATGGAGACAATGGCCAGTAGCGGTATGGAGGAGAGGGATACATTCAGAGTAGGGGTGTCTTGGGCACATGGAAGCAGAGCCCAACATGTTTTTCACACTGGTTTTCTTCCAGCAGCACCCTGGCTATTTAATCATTAATTTAAGTGACTTCACCAGGGAAAGCAGGCCACGGTTTGTTTTGGTTGGCTCCGGGCACACTCCCTGTTGTCATGTTGAGTTGTAATCACTGTACGCTCCTCTCTTGGGGGAAACCTTGACTTTCATCTTTTCGCATTTATTTATTTTATTTTTACTCTTGGGTTGAAAAGAGGGAGGCTGAGAGGCAGTCAGGTATGTGTGTAGGTTTTTTTTTGTTTAATGAACGTTACTGAGCACATGCACTCTGTACTCATGCCACCGATAAATTGTTTGCCATGTATATGCTGTTTGCAATTTGGAGCTGAGTCATTGCGGACAGTACCTTTAAAATAAAATAAATGGATATACAAGAAAAATATATTTATTATAGTTATTTTGACTCACAGTATAACAGAGATAATTGTGCACACATTTATGGGTGGAAGTTCATACAGTCGGATGAGTCCCATAGGAAAACCTTCAAAAGTATTAACTGAGACTTAAATGCTAAAAGTTTAAATGGCTTGCATGAATAACATAATGGGTGACGCTTACAGTGCAGTGTCAAACTACACATTCTCATGTACCACTCTCCCTGTATGGTAATAATAATTATAAATTACGTGGCCCTTAATGCGTTGCCCAATTATCGGTGGCACGTAGAGTTACGCTGCAGCAGAAAATGGAGAGTTGTGTGTCTTTTGGGTGCATTCCATCCATCAGATGTGGGTCACCCTACAGAATGATGAATGTATGTGGGATGCCCCGGGGGACTCTGGGCTCCCCTCTGTGCTGCTCGCCCCCGGGCATACAGACCCGCTCCGCTCCCACGAGGGCTCAGGGCTGCAGGGGCTTATCTGTGTGTGCAAAAATAACCTGCATCAGACAGCTTTTCTCACTATGCATTTTGTCAAAGGCTTATTAAATCACTGCACACTGGGAAATCCCTACTGGAATGGTGTTGGAACTGTGTATAACCCTCTGATCTCAATCTATGGGGAGCTGTAGAGCTTGCTTTCTTTTCTGTCTCTTTCTCTCTCTCTCTCTCGCTCTCTCTCTCTCTCCCTCCCTCTCTCCCTTATTCTCTCCCTTGTTCTCTCTCACTCTCTCGTTCTTTACCTGCAGTTTGCACCTCTGGCAGTAGAGATGTTCCACAACATACACACAATAAAATGCTAATTCCTTTGCAACCATATGCAAATTTGTAACGGTTAAGTTAGTGTATCTGAACAGGACAACAATGGTGCCTCAGGGATCTTTAGCCTGTTTATCAAAAGTTTAAGTGTACTGTAACCAGAAAGGCTATATTTCTTTGTAAATATCCATGCAAGTGTAGTGTCAGTAAATGTGGCCTTTATGAAGTAGCAGGATAGGAATACAAAGACATCAAACATTTTCATCTGGACATCTAATATAACCAGAGTACCTCTTACTCCTGGAGTTTGAATTGGAGCAACTTAATTTTCTCTGCTTCGGCCTTAACACTGTTCTTAACTCCTCTTCGCTCATCCTTGCGCCAACTTATATTAGTAGTGCATAATAAATACATGTTAAATATAAATGAATAGATATAATATATACTTAAATATAATAATATCATAAATACATTTGATATAATAAAAAAATCTCTTTTTGTTGAGACCCTTCCAAGTGCACTGGGGGGGGTATAGGGCAGCACAGCGCATGGCTCAAAAACAGCATACTCACCTGCAGCTGAAAGTGAAGGCATGTATATTTCATTATCTCCACTCCAAAACAAGCTCTCCAGCCCCTTCCGTGTTAGTGTCCATGTCAGGCACCAGATGATACTCAGCATGAGCTCTGAGTATCTAAATTATGTAAAAATGGATTATTAAACAAGCATGCTTTTCAATATTGAATAGTAAGGGAAAAAATGCTTGATCACAGACTCTCTTAAATGGTGGATGGTGGATGGAAAGATAAATGATCTATATGTATCCGATAGGTAATGCGTGTAAATGAAGGGCTAGACCCTCTATTCACAAACTGTGGAAAGCTGCCTTTCTTTACACAATAAATTGGAATAGTTTGTGGGGAAAAGTTCCAAAAATGCGGTCAGCAGCTATGAAAACACTCAGAGCTTGACTCTTTGTGTTTATGTGTATGTGTGTGTGTGTGTGTGAGAGAGAGATGTGTGAGAGATGTAGACAAAGATGCCAAATTTATTCCAGAACAGAGCTACATTTATTTCAGAAACAGTCTACAGTTTCTGCATGAAGACCATATACATATCCTCACAACTTTACAGTATGCCTTCACAAGAGGATCCCTACAGAAATAACGCAGTTCACCAAGCGATATTACAGAGGAGGAGGAGGAATCATTAATGTTGCCATGGTCACAAAGACATTTTAATGTGTGCATGCTATGTGAAAGCATATCCTATTGCAATCTCATTTAATAAAAAAAGAAATAATAGGGCCAAAGGTCTATACAAACCTTCCTGATCCATATTCAAACTGACAGGACAGGGCAGGGCAAGTTTAATACAGACAGACACCGTGTATGCACAGACAGTTAACCTCTGCTGCTGCAACAGAGGGAATAGCAGCAATCCACAAGCAGCCAGAGGATCATTTTAGGCCAAACTGCACATTCACAGAAAAATACTCCTGATTGGCCATGTAACACAACCTAACTCCTAATTGGCCATGTAACACTACCTTACTTCTGATTGGCCACACAACACTACCTAATGCACACAGAAATGCAAGGTTTGTTTATTGTTTATGATTATTATACAGCTCCTTAGAATGTTGCAGAGAGTGTCATTGAATGAAATGGGCCATCCCAACATCTGGAGATCCGACATTTCTTTATAATGACCACTGCTTGTGCTTCTGAAGTGGAAGCCATGAAACGACAACAAAATTTTTTTTAAATAGATATTTTGGAGGAATGTCTTTTACCGTTTTGGCAAGTCACTGTATAATAAGAATTATAAGAAAGTGGGATAATGTCTTGTTTCATCCTGAAGGGATTTATTTTCTGATGCTGACCGGCAAACTACACATTATCCCTCAAATATGTGGTGTGTTACTTCTTGTCATAGATATTTTGGAGGAATGTCTTTTACCGTTTTGGCAAGTCACTGTATAATAAGAATTATAAGAAAGTGGGATAATGTCTTGTTTCATCCTGAAGGGATTTATTTTCTGATGCTGACCGGCAAACTACACATTATCCCTCAAATATGTGGTGTGTTACTTCTTGTCATAACACCACTAGCAAGTATGTTAAAAATATGAATCTACAGCCTACAACACGCAAATCTCCTAGTGTGATAGTTAGACATATTTAAACGTACTCATCCAGTTCCTCTCAGATAGTAGTCATTTATCAAGTTGTACCTCCATTTCACACTACGTCCCATTGTCCTTGTAATTTAAATGCTTGGTTTAAAAAAAAAAAAAATCCTCAAGTTCTCTCCATCTCGTCTTTAAGACGCGTGCGAGTGGACATGTAGGCTATCTCTGTCAATCTACTTCCATATACCATCTACTTCAAAATGGCAGGTCTTGCCTCAACATAAAGGAATTATACTTGACCCTCAGTGGAGTTTGTTTACAGTGGATTTTGTCTAGGTAATCTCAAGCCACAGGTTGTGACGAAGGCTGAAGGCTGAAGGCTCATGTGAATAGAACAGGTAGCTTTTAAAAAGTATTTTTATTTGCCACAGAACGATCACCAGCCATCACCGGCCTGTGCTGTATCAACAGTTGCCTTGATGGTTATTGGCCACTCATGCCGGAAGGTCAGTCAGAGAGGAACAGAAAATATCTAGTCATTGTGTGACCAAATAATAACAGCCTAGCCTTGCCAAAATCAAGTGAGAGCAGATGTAGGAAAGCACAAACACTTATAAATACCGATAACACACACACATACACACACACACACACACACACACACACACACACACACACACACACACACACACACACACACACACACACACACACACACACACACACACACACACACACCATTGACATGAGAAAAGACAGGCAGAAAAAAAAGGAGAATGGAAAAAGGATCTCACAATGTATTTTAGCCATCACACTCTGTCAAAATCAGTCAGACAACCTCTTATTTCAGAATTTGGACAAGCTGTCAGATTCATTAGGTGTCAACAAACAAACTACAAGCAGCATGGAATGCTACTTTGCATTTCAAGCGCCTATCGATCACATGATGGCGCCAGTGCAAAATTGATTCTCCTGATAAGAGGTCGGGCTGCAGAGCAGTGGAAGGGCCTGGTAGATTAGCTCCACATTAAGTAGACTGGAGAGGTGTGACTGCCTGATGGGAAAGGACACCTGAGAGGTCACGGAGAAGTGAACATGCCCTCCGTCCATATGACTGATCGATGTTCACTTTAAGACTCACAACCGGCTCCCGGAGAATCTATTGCATGCACTGCTATGTTTTAGAGAATGTTGTATTGGTTCTGGCACCGTACATGTGTTCATTGGTGCTGTCACTGGGACGATGTCATCCGTGGAAGAGTGGGTGATGCGTACGTGGGTTGAAGTGTCAGGAGTTGTTTTCAAGGCAAACAGTGGTGTGTGACAGTCCATAAAAATCCATAACTGTGCAAGGAAATGTGGAATTACAAGGACAATCAAGGTGTAGTCGAAAAGTGTGCATTCATGGCTATGATCACTCGCTGGACAATTCTAGTGTGCTTCTCAAGCCTGATCTTCTTGACTGATTGGCAGTACTGTCGCAAATTATCTGGTTGGATCTATGAATTTAACAATTGTGGTCATTTCTTGTAATATTTGCATCGGTTGTATTATAACGAGAAAGGTGTGTGTGTGCTGAATCCCCAACAGTGCAGTGTTCTTTTGGTCAGTAACAGTTGCCCTGTGGTTGCCCTCAGGTTTAGCATGTGCTGAGGCTTCAAGTCACAAGAATGAAAGGCAAGACACCTTTAAGTCACCTGAGAGAAAGCACATTTTCACACTTAGGAATCAGCGTTGTTCTTTTCATGTTCCCACACATAATCATCACCTAAGGCTTCCTGATACCTCACGAGTGCCTCACTGAACTTCTCTTCACTGCACACAATCACTCTGCTCTGTTTCTAAGTTAAAGCTTTGATGGAAATATGACTTCTGAAAACTGGGCTGAACTATGACTGCAACAGATTAAACATTTTGTCAAGTCACATTATATAGCAAATTTCAAAAGAACAGGTTGTAGCACAGTGTTTTCCGGTTGAGGCAATTGACAGCAAAGTAATACAAACAGATACATACATCTACAAATGTGGATAATAGAACAGAATAAAATCACCCAAACAATAAAACACAACAAAAGAACAACAAATTAGAATTAAACGTAAATTTGACCAAAATAAACATAACCTCAGACTAGCATCACCTAGTTAAAATCTCGGGAATGCCAGTGTATAAATGTGAGTTTCCAGTCTGGTTTTAAAAGTGTGAAAGCAAGCAGCAGATCTCAAATAAAATGGAACACTATTTCATAGTTTTTGCCCAATAACAGTAAAAGCTCGATCATCCTTTGATTTAAAATTAGACCTTGGTAAGACCAATAAAACTCATCTGAGGACCTTAAAGCCTTGATGGAACATAAGGTATCAGGAGACTTGAAATATAGGTTGGAAGAAGACCATTCACAACCTTCAAAGTCCTAGTTCAAAGTCTCGCTGCTGCATGTAGTACTTCTTGTAGCTTTGGGAGTGATGCCTTGCTAATCACTGAATAGAGTGCATCACATTAGTTGTGAAAGAAATGTTTCTTTTTAATTATTATCATGAAATGTGTGTTAGTTTGATATTAGTTAGTTAGTTAAATGGAAGACTAAGCTCTTTCCATTGTTCTGTGAGAGGAAGTTTAAAACTGTGGGGGAACAGATTGGAATTCAGAGGTGTCATGAAATGTTTAGGTTAAGACTGATTTATTGTTGTAGAGTCAGGGTTTTTGAGGGTCTTAGGTAAACATTCTTATCTCTGGGTAACCAGGCACGAGAGGACACAACCATGGGTGTGTCATGTCTTTGTTCTGAATATTTTCTTTCCATAAAGGCTGTTACATTTTACCAGAGAAGGCAGTGATGGGTTGAACAGCGTTCTGAAACCACTGCACTCCTATTGTATGAGTGTATGTTGACGAGCGGTCTAGAACCATGCACTCCTCTTTGCCAGAGTAAAAGTTTGTTATTTATTATATTCTTGGTTGTGTGAGTCTTAATTCTGAGGTTAATACAGTCCTGAGAAAGGGTGAAATAAATCCCTAACATTAGTCCAGTCTGAAAGACATGCAAGCATGGACCACGCTCTCACAGTCATTTGGGTAAAGAAAATTCTGCACTTTTGCAATTGTTCTTTGTTCTTATTCTTAAAATGAGGCACAGAAATGATCTGCTCATCAAATCTGAGCGCAGAGTCGAAAAGCACTCCAAGGTTCTTTACAACAGGGTTTTGTATGGTGTGAGTGGACAAAGTACACTGCTAGTGTCAACATTAGCTGTTGGGGAACAAAAGATAATCTGTCTTGTTTTCATTAAGTTTGAAAAAGCTATTTCCCATCCAGTATTTGAAATCCTCAAGGCAGTCAAAAAAGGCGCTGTAAATCTACATGACCATGCAAATCTACCTATGAGTTTCATCAGCACCGATAAGAGATCCCATGCTTTCTGAAAATTTGGCCAAGAGGCAATGAATAGAGTGGGAACAGAAGGGGACCTAGGATAAAACCTTGTTGGACTCCAAGGGGGGAAACATTTTGAAAAGATGGCATCAATATTTACCTAAAAGGTCCTATTAGATAAATAGGAGGCAAACCCACTGAAGTGCTATTCCCTTAATACTAACATAATGCTCCAGTAATACTTAGTAATACTCAGTGTGTGTGGTCCACTGTATCGAATGCGGCTAAGAGAACCAAAACTGAACAACTGTGAGCAGCACATCATTTATGACTTTTAAGAGGGCAGTGCTGTACATTGTGCAGAACCCTGATTGGTACATGTCAAGGATCTTATTCTCAGTCTAATACCTTTGTAATTGATTAAAAAAAACCTTCTCAAGTATAAAAACAGGAGCTTAGAGATGGGTCTAAAATTGGAGGGAGAATCTGGAACCAAATGAAAAAATTAGAGCAAAGGTTGCATCACCACGCGCTTAAAAAAAATGAAAGTACAGTTCCTGAGATCAATGATTTGTTATTAATGTTAAGCACACTACTACCCACAACATGAAACACTTTCTTTAAAAGTTTTGATGAAATAAAATCGAGGGGGCATGGTGTGCATATGGAACCCCAGGTCAGTAAGGCAGGCAAGTGTCACCGCAAGTAGAAGGATTAATGTATTGATGGAAATTGAGGGAAATGTATTGATAGTGCTAAACAAGACCCTGGGCCTAAAGCGTTTTTTAGGTAAAATTTCTGCTGAAAGACATTCCTGATGATGTTTCGAGCAGTTATGTAAGACACCTGCAGTCTGTCTTTTTCCCATTTGCATTCAGCCCTTCAGCCCTTCTCTATTTTTTTCTTAATGCTCATGTATTGTTGTTAAACCAGGGCTGAGAATGAGGCTTGGGTCTACACACTTTCATAGGTGAAATGGTGTCAAGGACTAAGGTACATGCACAGTTGAAACACACAACTAGCTCATCAATGTCTGAGTAGGTATTAGACTCAGAACCAGGTATATAAGAAGCATAGAAATGGCTGGGCATGGCGTTCCTCATCTGTCGCCTGGACACTAGAGGGCAAATGTGTGATGGTGAGATGCGGCAGACGCACATTAAGTGATCTGATATGTATGTATTCAATCCTACAAGATCACACAAAGTAAAACCATGCGACAGCACAACGTTGAGGGTATACACATGTTCTTGTGTGGTAGCAGTGACTGATTGGACAGGATTGAAACAGTCAATTACATTAAGGAAGTCTCTGGCAAGAGGTGCGCTTGGGCAACAAGCATGAAAGTTGAAATATCCAACAATTAAAATTCTATCCACAGTGTCGGTAAGAGAGTACCCATAAAACTCAGTGAATTCATTAATAAAGTTTTTAACCCACATACACACTGCATCCTTTGAACACAACCAATTTCCTATTCCCATTTAGGCCCTCAGTGTAAAACAGCTCCAATGCACCGATCAGATATTCATACTGTATTAGCATAATAGTTAATATACCTCACGGCCCCACTTTAATATTTAAATTTGTAAAAGCAAACATGGTTGAGTTGAGGAAACCATTTATACCCATGTGATCCACAGGCAAACACATGCAGAGGGGAGCAGCCATTAGCATACGGAACTGGGATACAGGACAGCCACAAGGTGGGCAATTATTTATTTAAAATTATCATTATTATTATTATTATTATTATTATTGATGTTGTTGTAGTTGTTGTTGTTGGTTGTGGTGGGAGTGTTTAGCTTTTCTTTTTAAATTATATTTTATTATATTCTTATTTAATTATAATACATTTTTATACTTCATTTTATACTAATAACCCTTTTTGATTATCATTAGGCATTCACATAAGTTCTTCAGTTCACAGATCAAATGGTGCAATGGAACTGTTTGTCAATGGGCCGCTTCCATCAGAACAAACGGAATTAAGAACCAAGCTGTTCTAGAGAATCTCCTTAGGCATCTTAGGCCCTGGTGACCTTCGCGTGCTTGTTGCTATGGTAAAAAAAAAAAAAGATTCCACTTTTTTTCAGTGTTTCACCACATTTCTGCGAACATTTCTAAAGCATTTGTTTTTTATTTACAAATTATTCTGAGATATAAACTGCCATATACGCCTTCTGATATCATATACAGAATAAAAGGCTTTCCTGTCACAACCAGTTTGTGTGTTAGATGTTACTTTCTGGCTGCAGAGCTGCAAGTTCAACTGAGGATTTTGACTGGTGATTGAAACAGTGTTAGACAAGTCCCGGCAAACTGTGAGGCCTGGTGAAATGACAGTGAACTTGTGTGTGTGTGTTTGTGCTTGTGTTTGTGTGTGTGTGTGTGTGTGTGTGTGTGTGTGTGTGTGTGTGTGTGTGTGTGTGTGTGTGTGTGTGTGTGTGTTGAGTTGAGGTACAGGCCCGAGGCCCATAACGAACAAGATGACTATCATTACTTCACGTAAATTGCTTAATTAAAACCTGTGGAGCACTGTGTACCTGAAATGCTACATAAATGAGCATATGCTCTCACAAACTAGATAAAGCTGTCTGTTGCTTTTATTGAATTGCAGCCTCATAAAGTCTTCTTCTGAAATATGAAGAATAGATATTCCACCATCTGAAGGAATTATTGCTCCTCTCCATCTCCTGGAGCACAACCCAACCACAACTAATCACCTCTTACAATTCCAGCAAAAACCCTCTCAAAAAATCCGCCGTGAAATAAAATAAATGGATTAATTTTCCTTTACATCACACAAATTTCACATTTATCAGGCTCTTCAGTTGCAGCTGTACGACTGAGAGAGGAGCGAAGCTAGCAAAGCCCATACAGTACAACTCCCGTGAAACCATTGATAGAGCACCACTGCCAGGCTAAAGTCAAATAATTAGGCAAGGATGGGTTAAATCGTATAGACCCATTATTGAAATGCACGGCTTGTCATGTTCTTAATTACCACATTATTTCCCCTGCCGTGACAGTGAAGAAAGTTGCTCATTAAAGCTACAGTGTTTGCTTTAAGCTGATTGTGTCACAGCAGCCTCGCGCTTACTGTAATGCATGGCCCGTGCTCGAGGCTCGCTTCATAATAAATGAGGAATGATCGCAGAACTCAGCCACCCAAAGGTGCAAGCACACAATCAATCAGCTGATGGCGAATGCGATGTGCTGAAAGTGAAGCTGTCTGATTCATGTGCGTCACAGGGAAATTAGAGGAACCTGAAATTAGTTTGAGAAATTGTCAAGAGAAACAGTCAAAAGACACAAGTGATTTTGTGGTCATGTTTCAGTGAGCTTCTTAAATCAGAGAACAACTGAATTGAAAAATCTTGCCTGTTTTTGTCATACTAGGTGTGTGTGCTTACATAATAGACTTTTTGTGTGGGTGTGTATGTGTATGTGTGTGTGTGTGTGTGTGTGTGTGTGTGTGTGTGTGTGTGTGTGTGTGTGTGTGTGTGTGTGTGTGTGTGTGTGTGTGTGTGTGTGTGTGTGTATGTGTGTGTGTGTGTGTGAAAATGTGTATGTGCGATTGTGTGTGTGTCCTGGTTTGTGATCCATGCGTGACCCATGCCACTTCAGGGTTAACCTTTATGACCCTGCTTCCCTATCTGTCCGTTCAGCTCTAGCAGCTTCACCCCCCCCTCCCTCTCTCTATCTCTCTCTCTCTCTTCCTCTCTCTCTCCCTCTCTCTCTCTCTCTCTCTCTCTCGCTGTCTCGCACACACACAGACACACACACCCACACACATACACACACACACACACCTACACAAAGACACAAAGACACACACACCCATCCACATTCTCTACCTGTATTACTAGGGAGCAAGGTTAGTTTCTATGATAAACAAAGGTGTGCTGTAAGCAGTGAAAGCAATACTCTCAGGAGAGATGCAGTGGGATTTGATGGTTTGTTTCCCTATGAGTCTATTATTATATTTTTTCCATTTTTAATTCCTTTTTTAATTTGTCATTCTGACTTCAGCTCCCATCTAAAGCCTTTTAGATCATCAAGCACGAGTGAGACTTCACTGTACACACAGAGTATTTGGAACGTAACATCTGTTGTATGTCTAGGAGATGTGTTAAAACATGAATAAAACAACCACATTCAGATTCAACACTGGTCCTTGACACTCCAACATATTATGCAATCAGCAGCAACCAAAACCGTGGCACTGAAAGTGCCACTGGGAGAGACACAACCAAGTGGAGCGCTTACAGTAGATGACTCCCCGATTCCTCAACTTAAAACTATTTTCTGGATTAATGAGCTGGGTCAAAGGTGACAAAAGCAGCTTATTATTTTGTTGTTTTGGACAAGGCATATCAGGTAGGGTTAATGAGGTAACCTCGCAGATACAAATTACATCTCGGAAATATTTCTCATGCAACGCTGTGTAGCTTGCAGGATGTTGCAGGAGATTGCATAACCACCACGCTGTGTTTTGTACCATATAGGGATATTCTCCAAAAACCCACAGAGCTGGACGCTGTCTCCTTGAGTGGTTATATAGTTTACATAGAGAGTGAAGAGCTGTGGGAAGGGGTTGCTCTTCTCTCAAGGATTGTTTGATTTTTGCTTCCTTCCTAAATGTCTGAATCTCTTTTGGGTATTTTCCTTGAATTGCTTGAAGGCATTTAGCATTTTTTTAACCCACAACTAGCGAGGAGTGGAAAATACCACAATTCAAAATGCAAAACTTTGGCTAGCAAGGTCCAAAATCAGGCTGAATCATACTGACAGATTTCATTACCAAGTATGGTATCTAATGTCCATGCATGACATGTTGAATTACTAAAAGGACACTCTTACAGAATAAAACAACGGCCTGTCTTTTGAGAACCATCCTCTCACGCTGATACAGTGGAGATTACTTCAAGATATTGTCAATCATTCTGAGCTTGGTGCTCTTGAGGTTCTACAATCACATGAGCACCAAGGTATGATGTTTGGAGCACTCCATCCCTGTGGGTTTATTGAGGTGAACAAAGGTTATTAAGGCTATTTTAGACAGTGTGTGTGATCCTCAGCTTTCTTCCTACCTGATATGAGGGGACAGACTACCTCTGTTTACCTGGTAGGGAAAGATTGCCTGCTTGTCTGACCTCACAGCTTTCACATTTTGATACATACAGGTTTATATACTGTGCAGATATGTTCTTTGTCCTTTGTGAGTTACCGCACTATTTGAGTCAGCCTAATACATGAAACCAAAGGCACCACAATCTACACCCTGAATGACATATTATATCGTATTATTGTTGCAGCTCAAAGGTTCTTCGAAGCCCACATTCAGAGATGCGTTGCTCACTGGATCTATGCAAAGAATGGATTTCTTGTCTCCTCCATCCATCAAACTCATCCCCTTCCATGCCAAAACAGAGACAGTAAGTTGACCAACATCGAAAAAAGATTAAAAAAAAAAAACCGCACTGAAATGGCTGACATGAAGAAACAAAGAAAAGATTGGCATTGAAAAAGCACATCACAATAAACAAAACAAAAACATCTGTTCAGCGCCCAGTTTTTCAATGCCAATATTCTATTTTTCAGTTTTTTTTATCAATGCCGATTAAGTCTCTGTTTTAGCTCCGTGGTAGTTGAGGTCGCTGATCCGCCAATCTTCATCCCATTCCTGACACCAATGTAACGTCTGAAGGGTTCTTCTTCTGAAGATGACAGCATTGCTTCCGGTTTTGACCAGAGTGTTTTATTTTGGAAAGGGCACATCAAGAAACTCACATCATAGGCACTCAGGAACTCACATCAATGACACAGAAGGAGAGGAAATCACCTTTCACACTGACAGGGACATTAACGATGCACAGATGCATTAAACCAAACCTGAGGACTAACACAGACAAAATAATAAAAACGCTCTAACACAGTAACATCAGACACAAAAGGGAAACACAACGGACCTATATTAAGGAGACCAAAAACAAACTGGGCAAATGTCAGTATTTCACCCAAAGGATGGTGGGAAACCCCAAGCACATTACACAATGTTCTATTATACTATACGGCTCCTCACAATGTTGCAAAAAGTTCAGCTGAACTCAATGGCCCATCCTAACGTATGGATGACCTCTAAAAACATTGGCAATGGGTTTTGTGCTTCTGATTCACACCTTTCATTTAATTCCACAAGTAGTCTGTTCAACTGAACTGAAAGTCAGCAAGTAATACGTTGCTATGCAACACCTGAAACTTTAAAGTTCTATTTAGGTTCTATCATAAAAAAGAGACATTTTGGAAGACTGTCTTTTAGGATTTTGGCAAGTAACCGTATAATAATCAGGATAATGTATAGTCCGCCTGTCAGAATCTGAAAATAAATCTGCTGTGTGTCGGGGTCCTGTTCGTCCTGTTGGGATTTATTTTCAGATACTGACCCGCGGACTATACATTATCCCTCACATATTATATTTCGTTATAATAATTTACAAACCAGAACAGTTAAAAAAGAATATCATTGCCAGTTGAAAATGAACTTGCACAGTTAATTGAGAAATGAGGGTTGTTGGAAGGCATGTTCCAGGAGGGCTGCCATAGATGGATGGTTATCGAGACGAAGCAGTCGAAGAGCACAGATGGGTAGGTCCTATACATATTCATTCGCCCGCACCAATCAGGCGACGGGCACAGCTGTTTAAAGCACGACTTCATTATAAACAGCAGGCATGTGGCACTGCCATCCCCCTGCCACATCCTTCCTGCACCTTTTAATAATGCCAAGCAGCACACACGACACCTGACTACTGTTTATCAATCACATTGATGCGTTTGCTCATTTCCTCTTTGATTGGCACAAAATGGCACTTTTTTGAGGATTGGCACCCATGTGGCCTTCATAGGGATTGCATTAATTTTCAATGGCATTGACTGACGCTGCTGCTGAACTCATGCATTTGCAGCCATAGCAGTGGCACACTGGCACACTGGCACCAAGGGGACATTCAGGCAGAGATGTGTAGCCTCACAGCATCTGCATCTGCTCATGATGTGGAAGGAAATAGCAGAATTTGGGTCTGAAAATCGGGTGTAGAGCACTTTCTAGAAATGCAACCTTGTGAATATTGTTACACTATGAGCACCCCCACAGTACAAAGAAGAAGAAAAAAACGTAATGAAACAGGAAAATCCTTCACACAGTGAAGGACCAAAGACTTGAGTAATGACAAATGTTCAGGCAGTGCCCTGCAAGTAACTTGCAAATACAACTCTGCGAGGTCATTTAGGAAAGGTTAATAGCATTTGGATATGACCACAAGTCTTTATTAAAATTAATACAGTTATTCATATTCAGAAAGAAGAGGTGAAGAAATGACTTCGGGGAGCCACAAAAGAGTGTCAGTGATGTGGAAATAAGTGTGGCATCCTTTAATATCATTAAAATGAGCAGAGCCTGGCCATGTCCTTTGCCTAACCCTCCAGGGGTGTGGTTTCAAATAATTAAACCTTACTAAGGCGAAGGAGTGTGTGTCTTCTGTGCAAAGCCTGCATACTCCTTAACTTGCAGGTAATAGAGCGACTAGTGCCGCTAACTGCAAAGTTATGCCAACCAATTTACATAGTCTTCTGTCCTCAACCACACTGTGCCTGTACACTCTAAAGAAATGCAAAATACAAACACATAAAGCCAGACAAATTGTCTGTTTTGTGTGAAGTAGTTTAAACAAAATCACTTGAATACTATTGGTTAATGAGAAAAGAAACCTATTGATGAGAATAAAAAGAAAACGGTGAATTTGAAAGGGAACATATCCTTTTGTGATTACAAAGGAAAGAGAGATTGAGAGAGAAAGAGAGAATGAATTAATTTAAGTATGCAATCCTCACTTGTTGGAATAATGTCATACCAAACCCTGTATGTATGTTTGTTCAAGCGGTGTCAGTTTGTGTCACTGTCTGTCATTTCACATTTTCCTAGGCAATATATTTACAGAAAAAGCCTGGAATTCTACAAACAAATGTAAATTAGCAATGAAGAACTGCACAGGCAACATTCAACCCATTTGTCTTGCAGATCATTTCTGAAAAGACTGAAGCCTCTTTGCTCTTAAGGACACTTGGCCACCAATGGCAAGGGTGCCAATCTATCTCCTGTCTGCAAGTGCGGACATGAATTGCATCAGACCAGCAGTGAAATGAAAGATTGAATCTCGCTAGCTATAATCCCTTATGTCATACATTTTAAGAGGCATTGAATCATTCATTGTCATCATGAATATATAGGATACAGATCCTCAGATCTACATCTGATTAATCCATCCCATCAGATCTCATTGAGGAGAACTCCTGCTAAGGCCGAATGGAGAAGCTGAGGTTCCACTCTACATGGGACCTACTGGCACAAGGTAAGAGAGACATCTAGAACAAATCCCCTCACTTCTGAAGGGACCAGCATAGGTCATAAGAATATGCCATAGTCAATAAGTCAATGATATTATACCTAGTTCTAATTGTTACTTTTATTTGGACTTAACTAGCATGTAAACAGTTCCAGGGTGAATATACTTGATTTTGACCAGGGGAGTGAGGTGCGACATTGGTCTCACCTCCCCCCCCAGGTCGAGACAAAGAACCCTGCATGCATGGCCCATTTGAATAGACGTAACACCCCTTAATGTCAGTGTATTTAACAGACTGTTCCCCAAGGAACAAGTCAGATATGCTGAGGTGAAGTTCTGTGAGGGAGGATGGATCTGAAAGTCTCTGTCTCACAAATGGTCGGCCGCCATTCTTCAAGAATAAACCTGAATCCTGACTGATCAAACCTAAGACTGAATCTTCAATATATGGTATAAAACTAATTACCATCACTTCTTCAACATCCTTTGCATAATGTTTTACCACTTTCTTTTCTCTCAGGTAAAAGCAATAATTGACACCATATTTTGTAGTGTATGTGTCTATGTTTCTGGGTATTTGTGTGTAGTGTGTGTGTGTGTGTGTGTGTGTGTGTGTGTGTGTGTGTGTGCGTGTGTGTGTGTGTGTGTGTGCTTGTGTGTGTGTGTGTGTGTGTGTGTGTGCGTGTGTGTGTGTGTGTGTGTTTGTGTGTGTGTGTGTTTAAACATTAATAGATTAATGGTGATGGAAAAGAGAATAATTATGACAAGCCCATGATATCCAATCAACAAAACAAGAAGAACATGGAAACCACTATGGCAGGAGAACTCTGCCGACTCTGAAGATTCCAAGATCTTTTCAGTACTACTATAATTCAGCAACGCTGAGTTAGAACTAAAACTCGTCTTTTCTCTTATGAAAATGATGCAATGGCCAGAAACATTTAGAAGAGAATATGGAAATGATTTGACGTGTTAAATGAAGAAGGAATGTGTCTTTCCTTGCACAAATTGATTTTCTGTGATATCGATTTCATTGATCTGGAGAGCTGTTTAGTGTCTGAAACCATGCGGAAATGACACCACTGTCCATTGCTAATGTCTGTTTAGACAAAATGAAATATGCAATCCTATCCAGTTGGTTGCAGGGCAGACTGTGCATGATCAGTGTAGTCTGTATGATCAGTTTAAAGCATAAACTGTATTAGTATTTTGGTTGGAAATCCAACATGTCTGTGCAGTATTGTTGAATTTAAAGTAGACTATTCACACTGAATTTGAGGCCATGATAAACACGGGTTTTAATCACTTTACTTGTAAAATAAATAGTGATGTCAAAATAAGCGAGTTCATTTTTGTGATTAATGTGAAATCTTTAACGCATTAAAAACATTAACGTGGTTAATTCTTTCTTTTTTTTATCAATTGACAGCACTAAAAAAGAAGCCCTTTGGTATATAGGATATATGTAATACAGTACGTGTGAACACACTAAATAAGGGTTTGAAATGAACACACTGCTCACCGCTTATTACTCTCCCTTGGCAATTCAGTGGCAATCTGACCTGCAGATCGATGTGGTTATAGACTGTTTTATGATCACGAATATGTGTGCTCTCAGCTTGTTCTGAAATGAAAAATGTATAACTCAATATCAACTCGAAAACACATTGGAGCACAGTCATGAAATGCTAAACTGGATACAAGTTCACAAACATCATAGACCGTTCTGCAAAATAGAACTTTGGCATTTAAGACGGGACTTGCTGGGGGGAGGTTGAAGGTCCATTGCACAACAAGAAAGCCAAATAAACACGAAAATGCTCTTTATCGCTTTTAACCTCCTGTGTGCATGTCTTAAATAGGTCAAGATCATGTATATTTTATTGGGAGCCTGTGGAAGTAAGGAGAGGTAGGGGGGCTTTTCATAAACTGCGGGATAACTAGCTTATCAAGATGAGATTTGAAAGGTCTAAATTAGTAATGCCATTTTACCATACATTAATTTTAATTTGGTTCAATTGGCAATTTATGCACATTCTAATTAATGCATTCTTTTTTATCTTTCTTCTTCTGAGGTGGAGGGACCCCTCCACTAATAGATCCAACATTTCACAGCAACAACCCCTATCTGCTCCACCACCCCACATCCTAATCCATGAGCCACAGCAGGCTCCAGATTTACTGAGCAGTTCGCATGAAGGCCCTTCTGTCAAAGGGCTCTACAATGCATGTGTAATATTTCCAAATATATTCTTCTTTTCCTTCTTTTGTTATTTTTATTAAATCTGTGTTTGAATTCTGCATCATTTTAAATCCGTCTGCTTATTCTGTAACCGACATTGATGAAAGGATTTAGAGAAAGGAGATCCTGATAGAAGTAGTGATTTTGAATATGAAAAGCTTCCTGATTACATTGACGTTGATACGATTTTATTTTCTAATGTAAATGGTGATAGGCTGTCAGGTTTGATCAATCCCATAATTACCCCAATATACAGCAACACAGGAATCGCATATCAGGTTTTTTTTTTTCATCAACTCATGGGAGTAAAGATTGCTTTGAGGCACAAGAAGATATACATAACTTATAGAATGCTTCATGTTATTGCAGGAAATCACATGTTATTCATGTTAATTACTTTTTTTCCTGGCTAGGGAGCGTGTCTTTATACGCCCTCTACCTTATGTCGGAGTTGCTGTTTTTGACCCAATTGAAGCAAATGTATCCGTGCCCATCTGGATGATTTTTCTTCTTCCTTCACTGGAGCTTCTATGAGCCCCCTCTCTAGGGGATGGGAATGAGCTAGAGGTGCCTAACCCTGGAGAAGTTCACTCAGAACAGCCTGTATCTCTCCTCACAGAGGTGGCTCAGACTCGTTCATGTGTGAACTCTTGCCTCCTCTCTAGTGTCTCAGGTAAACAACCTCCTATAACAACAATACATTTTTGCAGCTGTGCCAACTTAAACTTTAAAATAATACCGTTTGGGGGAGGGGACAACTAAATGCTGCTTGAATTACATCATGACCTTGGACATCTTGCCAGGTCTGGCACCTAACTTGTTGGAATAATTCAAGAGATTTGATCCAAATGATCAATCGTAGTAATTACAGGCACTGAAATTGAGAAGTTTTGCAACTAACCTTTTTTTCTGTATCAGGCTAGTTTAAAAGAAGTTTTCTCAGGTTTATGAATCAATATAAACCACAGACACGTGCTTCCATATGCCAGGTACACAGTGATCTCAAAAAAGAGAACTCAAAATTGACCCTAACTTCATTGGCGCACAAAGTCCGTGGCCATGTGCAAGGATCACAAACTTCATTTCCAAATTATGTCCCAAAGATTCAACCACTGGCAGGGCAAACTGAAAGACTCCAATGAGAACAATATTTATTAGGCCGGGGTCTCTTGTTTAATTTTGAACCGCCATGTCAAAATAAATTTCTTTGAGAATCAATTCCCCCTTCATTTCTTCCTTCCTCCCCTTTAGTGACCTTTTTTTGGTCCATGGGGACTCCATTCCTAAGTTTTCTGTAGTGGCTCTTCTGAGAGGATAAAGACCTGCTGTAGAGTACCATTAGCTAGCATCCCCTGGGCAGAGCCTCACTCTATGGGGACCAAGGAGATGGGATGACAAGTAACTGAAAACACTGAAACTGAGAAAAGACTGAGAAAAAATTAGGGTAACCATTGAGAAACTTCTCTGTTGAATGGTATCTTTGTGACAGTAATCATTTCCCCTGCTCTGAATTCATAATACACACACAGATACTTTTTTTTGTTACTTCATACAAATGCCCATCTCTGTTGGAGGTGAATCCATGCTGCTGAACCTATAATTGTGAGTTCAGGAAAGGGCCTTGTGGTTAATGTGATGGCGTGTCGAGCTAAACCGCTGGCTTTTAGCATAGACAATGCTCATTCAACCTCAAAAGAGAAGTAAACATCCTCAGTCCTACAAACCGTGAAAAGCTGAATTAGCCATGGCGTGGGAGGCAGAGTCAGAGATGGTTTAACTCCCTCTGGAAATGGATTTGGGATCTGAAGGAGAGTGGTAGAGCAGCGGAGAGAGTGTGCAGGGCGGATATGCCAACATGAGAGAAGCAGGCAGCGGAAACTAAACGCAAAAATCTGCAGACAGAGCAGAATGATGATCTTCTCCCTCTTAACCAACATGTCAGCAGCGGTTAGCATCACCAAATTAAGAAAGAGCATACACCTTCTTAACTGGATTAGAAGCGCACTTGATAGTGACTGCTATGGTTCTGCTAATGCCATAGCCTGCTTAGGGCAGACATCCCCAATATCACCTCCTGGTCCTGTATCACCGCTTATTAGAGTAAGAGTTAGAGTACATGTTAGGTTTTAACAGAAGCAATGTGTATATTTATATATGTGTAGCAATGTTTACATTTACCATGCTTTATGGTGCTCCCCAAGATAGGCTCCTTCCATATCAATTCCCCTGATATCCAGTAATGAAGTAAAGCTCTTCTCAGCTCATATATCTCTGTTGAGTAAACAACTGACTGTCTGTTTTTTGCTTGAGATTAGAGTTTCATGTGTCACCAATGCACCATCTGTGCAGATGTCACTCATCTCTGTCTACCTCATTACTGACTGATTTTTGCTGAGTAATTATGCTGACTTGTCTACCTGCCTGGTATAAATGTTATGCCTTTTTCACCACCAGCCAGTTACTTCCTGATCTAATGCTTTGGGTGACTCCCTGCGCAGGCCTGCACACTGAAATTAACTTCAAAACCCTGACTTTGTCTCCCTGGTCCTTCTTCAAGTGTTGGCGCTTGACTCAGAATCCATCATGATGGTCTCCCTCTAGTTGCAATGGGAAATGTAGCCCAGTACAGCTGCTTTGTCTTGGGACACCTTCCTGCAGTTTAGTATTAAAATGACAGACATGTATGGAGACATTTCTGTGAGGCTGTCTGGCCGTTCAGTGTGGGGCCATTGTGTATCAGTGGAGCTTTGGAAATGTGTGGCAGATTAATGCGAGTCTGGCATTGGTATAGCTCCATCAGTGTTAAAAAGCTAGCTCGCTAACTAGTGCAGTGTATTTGAAAGCACTGACTTTGAGTGGTTTTCTCTTGAGATCTAAATCAGTCTAGAGTGTCCCCTGGATGTTCCTCCTTTGAATGATTTTGAATTAATGAACTGAACTACATTTCCCAGTGGCTGATTCGGGGACATATTCGGTGAAGGTGCCATCCAGGGACAAAGAACTCAAAGCACCCAGCCCCCAGAAAACCGGGACACTTGGTCTTCATTTCAACAGTGCTCACTGAATCAGTGTCTGGAACATCCACAATAATAATAAACATAACTTCCCATAAACGTAATAACAGTTGCCTAACACTAATTTCCCACAGACATCATAATTATTACGTTTGCAGGAAGGTGAATTTTCTTCAGAACATCAAATGTATCAGATTCTCTTAGATGATCAGTACTGGAGCATTTCTTCACCCTGTCATACATCTACAATGTGTTTGCAAGACATAGAACTTTCTATAAATCTGATGTTTTTTGGTCAAAACAAAATGGTAAATAAGACTTTTGCCTCCAACAGAGGTGATTGCATTAAGGCTGCTCCCTCTCATTAAGTGTTTCAGTAAACTATGTAGACATTTTATATGTATAAAATATGTCAGAATTACTCATTACTGTTGGTTAAAATTAATATTATTTGAGAATATTTTGCATTAAACATCATTGTGCTTATAAACATCAAAGTGTTTGTAACCCCCCCCCCCCCCCCCCCCCTCTTTCCTACTGTGAGGCGCCTTGTGTTACCTCCTTGTATGAAATGCGCCATACAAATAAAGTTTGATTTGATTTGATTTGATGATTGTCTAACTTGACTAACTATGGAAGCTCAAAGTACTCTTCATTTAAATGCAGAAAAGACAAACGATTGTTGGACAATAGGCTTTGAACTCATCATTTTTGGACACGCCGGGATGCACAGGCTTCCCTGAGGGTCTACAAGAATGCTCTGAATGTATTTTGTACAAGTGAAAATATCTAAAGGTTGATTGGACAGCAGTCTTTCATAAATTAGATTTTGTCATGCCCGGACGCACAGCATCTCTTTTTCACACGAAGATTTCACACAAGGGGCTGGATTAAATATCATGGCAGGTTTTAATTGTTAAACAGTTTATAGGTGTCAAATACAGAAGTAGCATGGCAGTTTAGTTAACCGTACTACGAATACGATAGGTGTTTAATACAGTCAGTTGTGTGCTTTTCTCATCACTACTGTGCAGTTTTCTGAATTTGGTAATCTAGGTTTGTTTTGCAAGTTAACTGTTGGGAGGTGCGAAAGGTGGGATCGTGTTTAGTGACTACCTGGCTAGCTCAGGCTACATTATGAGAATGCAGTGCTAAGATAGCTAACTCAACTAGGTATACTTAATTTTAGTGCATAATGCTTATTTTACTAATTTGGCTGCTAACAGACTACATCAGTTTATGTATTTTGGCTGTTAGAAAATCAGCTGTTTCCCCTGTGTTTAAGCACCAGCAACCACTGGCCTCCAAGTGTGGTCTTTCTTTTTTACGATAATATTGATAATAAAAATACAAAATTAGTAGGTTGACAGATTAATTTGATACTAGGGTTATCCTTAGGGGTCTTTTCTTAAGAGGTGTTTTACTATTTTGAAAAAAAAAAAAAACAGCGACAACAATGTGGCATTTTCCATTAAACACAGATGCACCAACCAAACAGATGCACTTTTATCGATGTAGTCCACCCAAACTCTCAAATCCAGTGAGGAGGATATTATACATGGACACACACGCACACACAAGTGCGCGCACACACACACACACACACACACACACACACACATACACCCACAAACACACAATAAGTATCCATTTTGCAGCTTGGCCTCTAACTATATGCTGGACATACCTAGCCTAATTCACACAACACTCAATCAATCTAAAAATGAAAGAATCTTAAGACAGTGATTACATGGTCAGGAAATGTCATGGTGGTGATTTTTGACAAACATGCTTTGCACACACAAGAAGATGTTCAACTCCTTGTGCTATTTTTTGGGGATATCCAGACTAACCTCTCCATGTCTCATGTAAGTACTCATACTCAACAACGTGTGTATTATTACACATCAGGGTGCACCACAGCCACTAAAATGGAACTTAACAATACTTAACAATACTTAACAATACATTGTTGGGAAAAAAGTTATTATGTTTATGGTGAGTAACAGTTATCACATTTGTGGGAAGTTATTTTGATTGTGGGATTATTACGTTTCCTAAATCCAGATTTGTATATGGGTGTAACACGTGCCTGGATAACTGAACAAACACTTCCAAAAAGTAAATATCTTGCTCTATCCTGCTCTATCTTGCTGTAGGTGTCCAAGCAAACTTCAGTAGTGCTGATCAACAGCCCTTACAGCCTTTCACTGCAGCTCCTTGAAATGGCTGCATCCATTTCTGCTCATGAGATCAAACATCACATTAATCTCATCATTCTGCTTTTCCCTCTCAATGACATCTCTCAGCGACTGGTGTATTCTTGTTGAATACATGACAAAGCCACTCTTAAAAACCAGCCACTTTCATCCGTAGCTGGCAGTCCCTCCCTCTTTTCGGAGCGCACTGTGCTTCAGATTCCTCTTTCATGCTATACTCATATTATTGTTTTGATAATTAGGGTGAAACTGATTAGACTGAAGTCCTTCCACACACACCCCTCCCCATCTCCGAAATGCTGGTTGTCGCAGGGTGACACAAAGAGGATAGGCTGACTGTGAGTGATATGCACATAACCCCAGTGGAATCGGCCACCGTGTCCTTTCACAGAGGACAAGTCTGATTGATTGGTTCACGGCAAAACTTTGTCAGGTTCAGGTTGGTAAGTAGATCTCGCCGATAATGCACTTCCCGGTGACACTTGTCAGATGGTGCATTTTCATGAAGCATGATTCTGGCTGATTCCAGATTATGCTAATATCAGCCTCTACCTTCCATGGGATGCACACTAGTCGTACCCCTCTCTAACCAGATTGATTTTCTATGTGGATTTTGTTTGTGAGTGTGTATATATATATATATATATATATATATATATATGTGTGTGTGTGTGTGTGTGTGTGTGTGTGTGAAAGCACAAGAGTATCCATCCAACCAAAAATCCTCTTCTAGCAAGAATGTAGAACCCAGAGGGAAAGGGGAGGTTATGTTATCGGCAAAGTGTTCTGACATATTGATTTTTTTCAATTAAAGTCCAGAAAATAGACAAGAAATGGCAAGTAGCCTCTTAAACGGACCATTTTCACCTTTCCTTCACAGATAACCAGTGCAGGCCTATTAAGCAGTGGGAACAGAGGGATGGTGCCATAGAGCCAAAAAAGATTCCCTGTCTCCCTGTGGTTGTCATTAGTGAAGGCAGTTGGGAAAGGCTCCAGCGCCACATGCAATGGACCCACCATGCATCCAGTCATGCATCAAACACCTGCAAACGGGGGGTGTCATTGGTGCATTGCACAGTTTGCACCAATTGCATTAAAGATTGCAGGTACTCTAGAAACATTTGTTTAAAATCTTAACTAAACATATTTACTAAAACTAATGCCAATACATGTTGTAGAATATTCTGTGTATTGCAGTGTAATAGGTTAAGTTAAATGTGCTGATCCTATCTGATATGCTCTCAAATATAAAAAATGTCTGAGTCTCTGATTTTTTTTTTAGTTTTTTGAAGTGTTACTGAATAATGTTTAGTGTAATAAATGAAATGGCTACAGCAATTGAGCAGTTGCCTCCATAACATTTCAAATTAATTAAGGTTCTGCTTCAATGTATTCTTTGTGTGGAAGATTACATTCTCTCCATCAGTGCAGTATTGAGGTAAAACACAAATCATATGCCAGCCTCTGAGAGGAAGCTCCTAGTAAAACATGTGTTCTCACCAGTGCCTATTGTAGAGCCAGTCAGAGTTTGTACTGTGATTGACAAATGTAGGTAGGACTGATTACCCTCCTTTATCATTCACCTAGTATATTGTTTACAATGAATCCAACAAACCTGAGGATCAAATATATCATATGTAGATACAGTCAAGTGTGTTGGTTAAAAATAATTGTTTAAGTGTGTTGTTTAAAACAGTTTCATTTTCTAGTGTCCAGGAATCATCATAAAATAAATTACTCTTGGAAAACAAAATATACATAATATTCTGTTGGTTTATCCTCTCGTCTCTAGATTGCATTAATTCATCTTCATAAAGTAGCAGACCCTACCACACTATGGATAACTGAAATAAAGTAGTTCACACACACACACATACACACACACACACACACACACACACACACACACACACACACACACACACACACACACACACACACACACACACACACACACACACACCACACACACACACACACACACATCCTCTTGTCTCCATTATAGATTTTTAGTTGCATTAATTGGTCTGAGGTCTAATAGATACTAACTCAGAGAACAGCTCTATGATCTTCATTCATTAACAGACCATAACGCTACCCACTAAAACTAAGTAAAACGCACACACACACACACCCACCCACAGACACACCCCCCCCCCCCCCACACACACATACACACTAATACACACACAGACACAGACAAACAAACACAAAAACATAGTCACAGTCCACTCACAAGGCCATATTTCCTCTACTAGTCCTGCTAATTCACTTACAAGGGTCCAAATGCTGAGGATAGAAGCTAACACACTGAGAGCCTTTCTCTGAGTTTCTGGGTATGCGCAAAGAAAAGAGGCCAGCTAAAAGAGAACATGCAAAATACAAACTTTTGAAGTTACAGTGTCAAGTAGTGATGTCTGTCTTTCAAAGAACAAATCAGAAATCTCCACAAAAGAAAAGAAAAAGGTGGGGTTTGAGCTTTCTGTACAAGTCTGAGGGGGTGGATTCCATTAGGTTGTCATTTTCTGTTTATTTTAGTGATGGGCTGCCACACTCCCCGCCAGACACCCTTTGACAGCAATGAATGGGGGAGTCTGCCACCGCAGAGTTCTCAAGAGAAGTCAGTGCCATTTCACTGAAGCGGATGAATTACACAGACACCCTCTGAATCGAGATTCTGACTTAAAGGGTGAAAAGAACGTGGTCTTGGCAGGAGCTGTTGATTCATTAATTTTGTATGTGGCGAGAATGATGGAGAGGTCTGAGAGCTTTTGCTTACCTCCAAACTGGCTTACTTTCATTGATCTCAGAATTGCTTTGCACATTATCTGGGACAACACAGCAATTCACATCCAGTAATTGTTTACACGGCTGTCCACACACGGCATTCACTGACCAGCAGGTAGGTAACAATTGATTACATGATCGTAACATGGACATATTAGGCCTCTGCCATCACAAATACGTGAGAGGCTACGGCGTCATTCATTCACCTGATAAGATACATGAGAAGGGACCAAAATCTGTGGAGAATCTAAGACATTTTAAACTGTTGAATGGATTACTGGTAGCATGCAGCATTATTGATTCAATTTGACCATCTGTCTTTAGACCGCTACATTTTATTTCTGAATTCCCACAAAGCTTTCAAGTCTAGGTAATTCGCTTCATTACCTGGTGAGTGATCAACATTACATGAGGTGTATTAGTCATGGCCATTTGATAAGTGGTCTAATCATTACTTGGTGAAAGACCAGACTTTGTATACATATGGTGTGGTGTGTAAGGAAAATAGCAGCATAAGAGGAGCTGAAATTCTTGTCTCTATTTAGGGCTTGGCATTCTACGAAAATAACAGATGTAAGGTAAATCTAGATAAATGTACAGTACTGTGCAAAAGTTTTAGGCAGGTGTGAAAAAATGCTGTATACTAAGAATGCTTTTTCAAAAATGTAAATAATTGTTTATTTTTATCAATTTACAAAATGCAAAGTGAGCGAACAAAAGAAAAATCTAAATCAAATCAATATTTGATGCTTTTGCTGTTCAAGCTCTTTTGAAGAAGCACAAAGAAACGGGCAACGTTGAGGATTGTAGACGCAGTGGTCAGCCAAGGAAACTTAGTGCAGCAGATGAAAAACACATCAAGCTTATTTCCCTTCGAAATCAGAAGATTTCCAGCAGTGCCATCAGCTCAGAACTGGCAGAAACCAGTGGGACCCAGGTACACCCATCTACTGTCCAGAGAAGCCTGGCCAGAAGTGGTCCTCATGGAAGAGTTGCAGCCAAAAAGCCATACCTCCAACATGTAAACAAGGCTAAGCGACTCAACTATGCACGAAAACATGGGGGTGCAGGAAAAATATTGAAATATTGAAATATTTGGTTGTAGAAGAAGGCAGTTTGTTTGCCGAAGGGCTAGAGAGCAGTACAATAATGAGTGTCTGCAGGCAACAAACGAGGGATGGTACCAACAAACGACCCCAAACATACAGCCAATGTCATTAAGAACTATCTTCAGCGTAAACAAGAACAAGAAGTCCTGGAAGGGATAGTACGGCCCCCACAGAGCCCTGATCTCAACATCATCGAGTCTGTCTGGGATTACATGAAGAGACTTGAAGGATTTGAGGAAGCCTACATCCACAGAACATCTGTGGTTAGTTCTCCAAGATGTTTGGAACAACCTACCAGTGGAGTTCCTTCAAAAACTGCAATATACCTAGAAGAATTGATGCTGTTTTGAAGGCAAAGGGTGGTCACTCCAAATATTGATTTGATTTAGATTTCTCTTCTGTTCATTCACTTCATTTTGTTAATTGATGAAAATAAACTGTTAACACGTCCATTTTTAAAAGCATTCTTAGTTTACAGCATCAGTTTACAGCAGTTCACACCTGCCTAAAACTTTTGCACAGTACAGTATATTAAGGTCTTGCTTCCTCTCTACATCTTTCTCTCCACTAGTTCACAAGTGTGGAAACATCCTAGGCGTGATCCCCTCAGAATTTCTTAAGTGCTGCCTCCTGGGTGTCATGGGAGAAATGTCGCTGTTGCCCAGCAAGGCATCGAAGAGACATTGGAGGAGAACTGCTACAGGACACAAAACATCAGTAATTATTCATCAGGTAAACAAAGGTTCCTTATATTAAATAAATAAACCACATGTATCAGGAATCATTACTTATTCAATAAGAAGGCTGGGGTGAACTGAGGATGGAGAAAATCATAAACATGAAATCATCCAATACATTAAATCAATGGGGCTTTGGCTTAAATCGTATGAGACATCACAAACTTTGCTATATGTATAGCAATAGAAAGCATCACTGTCATCAAGGTATTCAGTACACATGGCTTTTTCACCATTGTACCATACATACTTCACTGGCATAACTATGGTGCATAAGGCTATGCCCCTGAAAATATAGCTAGGTCAAGAGTCTTTATTACATAGCCCTTGTTAAATGGTGGTAACACACTGAGTAAATAACATAATGCAGGGTTTAAAGCATTGTAAAGGTAAAGGTGTGTAACTTTTCGCTCACCCTAAAATTAATTTTGAATTAATGAAATGAAATGAAGGAGAGATAAACAGATGTGTAGTTCCCCCTAGCTGCCCAGGCTATTTGTCATGTAGTTTTGTAGCCTGACGTTGTCATACTCATAATTCTAGTCAGAATATGAGTCTGATACTGCCCCATTGGGCTGTGATTATGGGGCGTGTTTCAACCGAACCAGGAAAAAAAATGCCTCTTCGTCCTATTGGATAGACCTACAACCAATCAGAGCAACGTAGCTGATAAATTCAACTTTTACCGAGTCCCGTAGGAAGGACGGCAAAAACATCTTTTCGATCGACAAATGCCTTGATCGCGTTTCTCTGTTCCTCTTTCAAAATGAATGCGCTGTCGATGTCTTCTAAAACAGACTCGATGGCAGAATCTACACACCTCAGCTCTCCAGTGGCAGCCATGTTTGTTGAAAACGAATTCAACCCAAGCGCTCTTTGGTGACGTGGTTGATTACGTTACTGTTGATCATATGTCCATCATCGTATAAAGCCCGCCCTGACAATTTGATTGGTACGAACAGCTCTGGTGCAGGCATAGTTCCGCCCCAACGGAGCAATGCCAAACTGAACTTCCCAACCTCAAATGTTGTGAGCGGGGCTAAGTTCGGCTGGCACCCAGGCTAGTAGTTTTGTGCTCTGGGCCAGAAAATCAGTGAAACTGTAAAGAACAGCTCGTACAGCACAATGTCACTAGATATATTGCTGAAGTACATCAGTTAGCAAGCTAGCTGTCTTTTATCAGTGCCAACTATGCAATTGTGTCTTGTGTGGCAATGTCATTTAGTTAGTAAAGTAACCAAAACAGGCAGGTCAAGGTTTACTTTTTTTTTCTCTTTCTGAGTATGGACAGTTATACAGCATGCATCCATGTGTGTGTGTGTGTGTGTGTGTGTGTGTGAGTGTGGAGAGTGTGTCTATTTGTAGAGAGAGAGTAGAGAGAGAGAGAGACTAACAATGAAATGCCGACTTGTCACCAGATATATTCCATTTTTGATGCAGCATATTTGGATGTATTATGCAGTAGCATGAATGTTGTTTTGAGCTTCTGAAATACACTGTTGTGTCTCCCATTGTTCACACTGGCATTGTCCTCTGTGTAAGGACATCATTCAAGCTATTAGCTTGTATCCAGCGTTGAGAGTAACTGGTTCGCTGTAGCTTGGAATGTCTGATCCCTATCACTGTAAAGCTCGAGCAGCACATGTTGCAGTCTCTTTTCAAAATTGAATTTTTTTTTCAAAATCTCAGGCTATTGGAAAACACTGTCCTGTTCCCCTTTGAACTCACCTCTACTGTATGTTGATGCAACAGAGCAAGCAGAACACGTTATGGCCTAATAACTATTGCTGCTCATTGCATAGAAGGACATTTGTGTTCTGAACTGCACTGAGGATTACAATTTAGGCATTTCAACGCCATATTTTACATGATAACACTAAGGCTAACTCGCGCAATCTTGAGTGTATTGAAGGATATGAGTGAACTTGGCTTTTGCAGTATAAACATGGAAGATGTCAAAAAGCCGGACAATCAGGACTCCACCCAGACATCTGGCCAGATGACGGACAGAGAGCTAGAAAAACTGTCTGGCTGAAAGCTTAACACATGGCCACCCTTGTTGAAGACCTTATCTTGAAGACCTTATCCTATAAACTTGAAGACATCTCATTTCAGACCTGAATAGCATACTTCACTTTCCATAACAAGATAAAAGCCAACATGCAGCCACTGTTATTTCATTCATAAGCATAGCCTATTTCTGTTTCCTAGGTGACTTTCTGAATGCACAACCTGCTAACTCATTTATTCCACAGTTACACCAAAATTATTATTCACATTTCTTGCTCTGCTTCGTATGTCGAACTAATCTTCCCCCAGTATGTTGAACTGGAGGCAGTTATATCTATGTCTTATTTTGGCTCTACTTAAGACGCAGGACAAGGTATCAATCAAAGTTTAGCCAAAACGTGTCATTCTCCATAACAACTTCAGGCATTGTAATCACATAGTCTAGTATAAAGTGTTAAGGACATTAGATATGAGCTCTGCCCTATAAAGCCAAAATAAACCTCTTAAAATGTTAGGGGAAAAAAATGTAAGTGTTCATTGGGGATAGGGCTGTCAGAAAGATGAATATCAGGTATAGTAAAGGGCTTTCAATAATGTAACATAATCCCACTGCCATCTGTTTGAACAAGACACAATATCCATGCCAAGAATGCATTTCTATCCACTACCCTGCTGGGTGACTAAATCTTTGTTGTCATTTATGAGCCTCCAGCATGGCTAATTAAAGTGTGACTCCACAAGAATTTTCTTTTCGGAAGGTGAACTCAAATATGACACCTTTGTTGGAATGCAGTATACCTTCAACGGGGGTGCCAACTCTGAGTTTACATTTTTTTTTAAATAAAATAAAAAAATATTTCTACAGTTATTCCGTTTTTTCAGGATAAAAACAGATTGTAATGGAGGCACAAGGCCGTTGTCACGTTGTCCTTTATGTCCTTGTCAATGGCTACATAACTAAACTTTATGGAAAAATCCACTATATTGGCTACTGTTCAACTGATGCTTCATTATTTTTAATAGAAAGTAGTGCAAAGTGAATGGAACCTTGTGAGTTAATGTGCTTCTAGTTTCAATGATGATTGTATCGTTTCACTCTTGCATTTTTTCCATTGCACAGATTAGGTGGGTTTCAGCAGTCCTCTATGCTATTGGGAAACATTGCTCTGAATGTTTGGGCCATTGTTTAAGGTCGGGATAGCTTTGCGTCTTGAGCAAGATGTTATCTCAAAGAGGACTCAGGAGGTATAAGATGGTCATAAAGATGGGCTTTATTTTACCCAAATAAGGCCCATAAGGCAGTAAAAACAATGACAATAACAAATGAATATAAATTAAACTTTTCAAAAAGACAAATACATGGGCATTATAGCCGCAATCAAATACGCAAATTAGTCGACTAAATAAAGGACCACATTAGCTAGTCCATGAGAGAGCTTGTAAGACGTATGTCCTATTAAACACGGCAACTCTCTCGAACAAATGAAAAAGGTAAGTTTAAGTAGCCTTGACAAGCACCTTCAATTGGCTCATACCAATCATTCATTTCAGGTGTGTCATCAGCAAGGCACCAACACCTGTGGCTCACAGCAGCCATACCTAAACATGATGTCCCAAACAGCTGGGAAAACCAAACTACACCACCATAGTATAATAGACCTATAGCCTTTACTTCACTACAAAATCACTGTATGATGGATTTTCTGAACGCAGCATTCCAAAAACACATAGCCTCATAAAACATAGTCACAACGAGGTCTAAATCAAAGACTCCCCAAACACAATCACGAGTCAACTAGATATACTACATATTCTGATCAATATCTATGGTCAAAGAACCATGAAAGTTCATAGACTCTTGGCTACAGGAGTCTTTATTTGTTTGGATTGTGTCTAGCCAGCACAAAGACATGCCACCATTTTCAAACCCCCCACTCAGAGTGTAAGGCGACTACAATGGAATGCTGGAGTTCTCAAATGTGGAGAGGAGTGCGTTTTAAAAGAAGATAACGGCACAGCATGTTATGGTGATTTGGAAGGGATCAAATTGGACCTGAGAACTGAAAGGGGCATGACAGGTGGAGCTTGAAAGAAGCTTAAAGAAAAGGAGAACAACTATTGCAGTAAGTTTATTTCTGTAGCCTGCTGTTCTTTGTGTTCACATTTCTTCATCGGCTCTGTGTCTCAGTGTGTTTGGATTTAACGCTTGCACTAAATGACAGGAAGCCTTACGGAGACTTCTGCATAAGGCTGAAACCACACAAACAAATACTGTATTTTATTCATTTCTAATAAAAGCATTTGTTTGTCAGACAATCTAAATAACTTACCTTAGAACACAAAACAACAGTGAAAACAGTAATAACAATAATAAAAAGCATGTGAAATCATGTCTGAGGACACACTCTGGAACAGTGGGGAGAAGTTGTAGAGGAAGTGCCACCAATCCGAGGTAAGACTTTTGACCAGTTGAAGAATACCTGGGGGATATTCCAAGTATGTGTTTTAGTGACTGACCCAGATAAGTTAACTCAGAGTAAGTGGTGAACCTCCTAATAGAAGAGCCCTAGCTACGACTTCATTATCCTAGCAAAACAAAGCCACTCGAGGCTCTTCTTTTAGGAGACTTACCACTTCCTCTGAGTTAACTTACCAAGGTTTGTCACTAAACCACGTACCTGGAATATCCCCCTGGTGGCCCTTGGTGTGAAATGCAAATGTTCTCTTGCAAGCATCCCTAGGGGATTATTCACCATGGCAACTATGGCTGCAGACAGGCCCCCAAACCTGGTATATATCCAGGAGGATCTGAGTCTGTGTAACAGGGCAGCAAACTCCCAGATACATCCGATTATCCGTGGAGCATCCAGGAAAATACCAGTATTCCAGTCCGAATATACCTGATATACCTTTACACACAGTGAAAGTTAATTCCAGGGGGAGTCGTCATACATCAGTTATATTTCACTACAAACAATATGTTATGACATCTGGCAGTTGACATAGCACTCTACATAATTTCAAACCCAACCAATGCCATTACCTCTCTGTCAACAAAACTGTGTTGACTTGAGATATGTGTTATGTTGTTAAAGTTTGCAAACGTAGTTTTTATTACTGCCTACATCAGTTGGAGTGTATTCATAAAAGCATGTATGCTTTGTAAGTGATGCTATGCTCAGTTGTAGAATACCTATTTTTTCACACAAACACTAAAAAAATCTTATAATTCACAAGCCTGACCATTACCCTTGACTAAATGTACATAGGTGACCAACACTAATTTTAGAACCTTGTTTTGTGCTCCTATGATTTAGTTTTCTCAAAAATATGGGGCAAATTCTTTGATGTTAATTTGCAGAGCATTTGATGGGCCCCTGAAATTCAACCTTAGTGCCACACATTAGCATTCACTGCCACAAATCCTGCTTTTGGTGGGTGGTAACAACCTGATTGGGTAGCGTGCTGATTCAAAGACCTGCTGCAAGCATGAGCTCTCAAGCGGGATGTTGAGGGAGCTAATTTTTCTTAATCAGTGACTCTGCCAGACATGTCAAATCCTAAGTAACCGTAGACCTCACAGGCAAAACGGGGGGGAAAAAAACCTCACCATGATTCACAAAGCAGTTACAGAGAACGTCTGCCTCCTTTGTTGCACTTGAAGTGTGGCAGGCAATGCATGGCTAATCCATGGAGTGGCATGGCATGTGGATGGGTCTGTGGTGTGTGTGAGCTCTGGTCACCTACGGCTTGACTGATGAGCCTCTTCATAATGCAAATGAATCCTCAGCATGACATACTGAGTGGCACTGCTGTGTCACTTCTCTCTCTCTCTCTCTCTCTCTCTCTCTTGCCTTCATTTGATCTCCTTCTAAATCCCCCTCTATTCTTTTTTTTTTACTCTGCTATTTTTGTCTTTTCATCGTTTCCCCTGCTTTTAAAAATTTCATATCCTAGCATTCTAGAAGCTTCTTATCTTTCCACCTCATACGCACTCCCTCTCTCTCAAACTTTTCCCCCCTCACACAGACACGCACACACAGACATACTCACATACACACACATACTTTCTCTCTCACACACAAACATGCACACACATCCGAAACACAGAGGGAGTTGTGTAGCCACATTAGCCTGTGAAACATCTGCCGTACTGTTCTGGCAGGAGAAACAGGAGCAGGCTGCGGCTCTCAGTACCAGGTAAACGACAGGTACATCTCCAGATCGCTGGCACCTCGCCCACTCACCCGAGCCTCCATCCATCATCAGCTCCGGTTGGGGTGGGGATTTGAAAAAGGACAAAAAGCCAAAGGCCATGAAAACATCTGCTCATCAGATCTCTCCAACTGGGAGGACATTACATCTGTAGAGGCTCACAGAGAACACGTTGTCATCTGGCTAGATGGTTCACTGTTTACCAACATGTGTGGGGGAAAAAACACATGTCAACTTGCCTCACAATTTTGTTAATGACAGCCATGTGTATACCAAAGGGGAAAAATCTGCTTGAAGTGAGTCCCCTTTCTGTTGTATTATGACGTGCTGAACCGTTATATTTTGAATGATCCTGAAACATCATCCCTAGTCTCTTTGATGAGTTGTAATTTTAACAATTAAAGATTCTGTGCTTCAACCGAGTAAAATGTCCTTATCAAATAGACTTATGCTTCTGTCATGTCAGCGTCTGTCTCCAGGGCTTGCTGGAGGGCTGGTGGAGGAACATATGCAGAGAAAGGAGAAGTCCCTCTCCTCTCCAAAGGACACTTCTGCTCCGAGAGATAGTCTGTGTTCTGCTGGTGTCATCAGAGGTTGAGGAAGGACAGCCATGTCATGTGATGAATACTCCGGAGAGGCAGACAGCAGACAGGGCCTCCTAAAGCTTCTGCTCTCCTAGTTTTCCCAGCAACATTCCTAGGTCATATTAGCATGTTTGTATACACATCAACGAAATTGGAAAACAAGGAATCCAAATCATAAAAGGAATCCAAATAATTTATTCCTGATCCAGGCCTGTTTCTGGTTCATGGACTTGCAGCACATCAAGGAGCAGTATCTTTTTGCGGGGGCTGATCCGGCCAGGGGTCTTGGGTCTTCTTGAGTGACAGGAGAACAGTTGCTTTAAAGACACAGGTTACAGTTGAGCCTGTTCAAGGGTGGCTGTTTGACCTTTCATTAACACCACATTGTACTCCATCAGGAGTTCATCCTATATTTTATTTTCCTTTATTGAACATTGCACCAATGGCAAACCTGTCATGGCTAGGTCAGGCTTAAGTCATTACATACAATGTCACTAGGACATATAAACTTATATTGCTTGATGTCCTGGCTGTGACTGGTGTGTGTGTGTGTGTGAGTGTGTGTGTGTGTGTGTGTGTGTGTGTGTGTGTGTGTGTGTGTGTGTGTGTGTGGGTATGTGGGGGTGTGGGTGTGAGATGGAAGCTATCCACATTCCCAACCCAATGTGTCGGAAACGGTTTCAGAGTGTTAATTTGAAGCCTTGAGGTATCGCTGGACAGAGGAGCAGACCAATCATTTAGGAGAATAGACACAACAGTAAAAGCATTTGGCATTACACAAGCAGGAGCTCATTAAATGCCCTGGTGGTTTTAATGGCTTGCATGGCAGCCTTTGCATTCTGAGGTTCTTCTATGCAATCAACACAGGGAGAAGGGGAAGACGAGCGGCACAGTCTTTCAATTAACCCCAGACTCCCCCTCCATTCGACCAAGCACCTCTTTGGCCGACCTTACACAGATTTATGGAGCAATGAAATTGACAAGGTTATGAAAATATGTCCCGCTCCAGGACAGGGAGCCTCCTGAGCAACCTTTCGGTGCTGATGGCGGCCATTATGAAGAGTGTCAAAAGCGGGCTGTGAGAAATGGTGGCGTCCCTCAAACGCTCCCTCTGCTCCTCGTGCTGATGTATGAGCGCACACGGACAAAGATGGATGGCAGGTGGTTAGAAGCTGAAAGCAGAAGGAGCGCCTTCTTGCCTCAAAAACCCAGCGGGCCGCTTTGGGACTCCAAGTCGCCTTTTCTCAGTGTTGGTAGAGAAATGGATGCTTTCTGACCTTAATTCTTCAGCATGAACTGGGTTTGTGTTGGTTGAGCGACCTGTCATGCATTTATTACTGAGGAGCAGTGGGGAGTCATGGGGAGCATGACAATATGGACATGTTAGTGCTACGCTAAATATTTCGTCATAACCACTCCAATAGCTTCACCTTCATGACAGCTTTTTAAAACATATCTACTAATACAGCTATACTACTGTTGTCATTTCCACACCTCATGACTCGACCCAAGAGGAAGTGATTATCCCGAGCTCAATATATCTGTTCTATTTCATCCTTGCTCTTCACCCCCTGATTACATTGGACAGATCACACATATATACACACACTGTGGATTTATTATTTAATGAAAGAGACTTAGCAGACCATCTAAAAGAAGCATTTGATTTTTTGTCAATTAAATGATCAGATCAAAACATACACTGTTTTAGAACAATGACAGTACAAATTGGATTCTGCTGAGATGCAGGAGAGCATCCAGTAAAATGGGTTTGATAGTGAAAATAATTTGAAACGGACATCCACAGTAGCTAGGCTAGTTCAGCTATATTATGTCTGTGATGCTTTGGCATGAACATAAACATCTGAGGAGGTTGTTTTACTTGGCATTACAGCCGCCAATTCCCTATCAATTATAGAAGCAGTTGGTTCTCTAATGAGTGAAGTTGGAAAACTGTCAAATCTGTCCATCTCCCTGATGACTGAGAATGAAAACATGCCATGAAAGAGAAGATTGGCATTGCAGTAGACAAGCTGTGTCTTCAATCCTACCATCAGAAAAGTCAATATGTATTAATTATACAACAACTCAACCAGTGGCGTAACGTAGTCACGACGGGCCCAGGTGCAAGATATTATGACAGAAGCGACGGGTGTGTAGGTTACCTGTTGCATGGTTGCTGACACACCACTGAGGGCAGCGATGCTGATCCCAGCTGAACTGCTGCACTGCGGCTAGCAAGGGGGTCGTCCGTGGCGGACTCCGTGGGCTGGCGACTAGTTGACGGGCTAGTTAAAAAGCCAAAAGAATCTAATTTAGGCAGCTTTGCCACCTTCTCCTCCTGTTCGTTTCTCTTTTGCCTTTTTTTACTTCCACTCTTATGCTTAAAAGGCATTGTTACGAGTAAAGTTGTGCTGTGGTCAATGAACTAGGTCGTCGTGACCTTCAAATTAGTTTAACTATAGCGTATTGTATCGTCACATGATCAAATAGAGACTTGACATTGGACAACAACATACATATTACCCAGCAATCATCATTGCTAATCACAAAAATACCAAAGAAAATAAGAACTTATTCATTTCATTGAATAGTTTTTTGATAGTTTCTATAGTGTATGAAGGATAAGCATATGATTTTGTTATAAATTGCTACTATTTTCCCCCCAAAATAATGAAAAAACATTGACGGAAATAAGTTTGCCTTTTTTTTTAAGAGCATTAGACACTGCTAACAGTGTAAAAACAGTTTGTCTTTGAACACAAGCATATCTGAGAGGTGAAAATTGACGCAGTACTCGGGGGGCCCGTCGAGAGACGTATGAATATCTTTGGGCCCAGCTACTGGCCCCGACACCCTACGGGCCCAGGTGCAGCCGCACCTGCTGCACCTCCTATAGTTACGCCCCTGAACTCAACCATTTGTTTGCAATTGGTAATGGAAATGGTGTTAGTGGGAGTTGTTGTATACCTCATTTGAAAATGCCAACAACTGTCCCTAATAATCTTATCTCATCAAGCTACTGAAGAGATTATCTTCAGAATTAGATAAAAAAAAAACATTTGATCTTAGTTTTCACAGCAACCCCAATGCATTGGGTGCTATCAGGCACCTCAAAGCCTGGTCACAGTTGAACTGTTTGCCACATCCTGCATTCCTGTAGCATCTGGTTGATTTCTTCCACCTCTCCCCCATTGTCACAGAGACAACCTCAGGAGGTTTGTACGTGAAAATGTATATGAATGTAACGTATTCATGTTTGGTCTTGAATTGATCATTTTGATGTGGGCAGTGGTCTGATCATGGTTTAATTGCCAACTAAAGTACCTGTTGTATACCTCTAGTCATTGTAACCCCTTCCTGGGCAAACCCAGAAGTCCAGGATTGGTGGGAGGAGAATGTTATCTTTGGGCATCAGGGACTTAATGTGGCTGGTTTGTGGTAAATGCATAGGGATGGGTCTTGAGTGTTTGGTCTCTTCTTCTCTTTCTGCTGCTGCCCCCCTTCTGCCTCTGAGCTTGGGGAGCCCCTGTTTCCCTGCTGTTATTTTTTAAACAAGGCTGACTGCTGTCAGTTTTTTATTGCACAAACGACTCACTGCAACACACAAATATGGAGGCGACACAGCACACACACACACACACACAGACACAGACACAGACCTGAGGTCGCCGTGAATTCGACTTCTGCCTTTAACCCATCCCGGACCTTCCCCCCTCCAGGATCCTCCAGGAGCAGTGGGCAGCTTCTCAGCGCCCGGAGACCAAGTGAACCGTCCGACTCGGTCAAGGATGGACAGGAGTGTTCTGTTCTTTTTGCATGTTTTTCTGTTGGGGTTCTTAGTGGAGGACACCCCTTGTGAACACAGGGAGAACATGCAAACTCCACACAGAAAGGCCCGGGAGATAGCCCACCTAACCACTGAAGGTCTGGGGAGGACCTGCCCCCCAGAGCCAATAGCGCCCCATGCGGGGATCGAACCAATGACCTTCTTGCTGTGAGGCGGTAGTGCAAGCACCTGAGCCACCGTGCCACCGTGCTGTCCTACTCTGTCTGTGTGTCTTTTACCAACCCCTTTCTCTCATTCATCTCAGGTTTGGGTTTATGTTATTTTCTATCTCATGCATTCAGGTTTATCAGGTTTATTTGGTCATTTAAAGCAGGGGTTTTCAACTGGTTTTGTCCCAGGGACCACCATTCTGACTAGAAAGTAATTTGCGGCCCACTGATGTGCCTGCACGCGCGTGCGTGTTTGTAACCGCCGTCGCCACGCCCCCTCCCCCTGCACAGATATTCTGCCTATAACACTTAAATATGTGCAGTTATCAGGGTAGATCACTAACCGCCATCGCCACGCCCCCTCCCCCTGCGCACATATTCCGCCTGTAGCACTTGTCAGTGTATTTTCTTCGATATTTTTCACAATATTCAAGAGTAATCTGGAAATGTGTTGAAATATCAAAGCGAATTTATAAAAATAAAAGAATTCAATGGTGAACTGATCAACATAGGCTCATGTCGCGGACCCCCTGCAATGCCGTCGCGGACCACCAGGGGGCCACGGACCCCTGGTTGAAAACCCCTGATTTAAAGTAACACTATGGAGTTTCTGAAGCCGCCAGGTAGGGGGCTACTTTCTGCTGGACTATTCAGTAACGTATTTGCTGTCTTGCTTTGTCTTGTGTTGCACTTGCTTGATGTTTGACTGTGTTAGGTTGTTGACTCGCTAGTTTGTCATAAAAAAAGTAAGCAAATTTCAACAGGTTTCGCTAAGGTTAGCCGCTAGCAAGACTTCTTGTTAGCGATGTTAGCAAGCTTGTGATAACACGCTTGGACATTGATGCTAGTAATAAGTGCTCTCGCGTCGGCTTCTTTGTAATGTTATTGTGATAGCTATGTTGGCTAGCTTGCCAACAACTTTTGCAACACAGTCAAACATCAAGCAAGCGCAATACAAGACAAAGCAAGACAGCAAATACGTTTGATAGGTGAAAATTCACCCTAGTTACCTCAGGACTCCGGAGCTGCATATAAGTATATTTATTAGACAAACAACAATTGCAATCGGGCTCACTCCCAGCACAAGGCTGAAAGTGAAGCAATGATAAACACATCGCACAAGGTTTATATAGACAGAAGTTGAGCGTTCAGCAAGGATAACCACGTGGTGGATTTCTCACGTCCGAGGCAAGGATGGAAGTTTTGCAAGGTCGGAAGTAGTACAGTTCGTCCCTTCTTATCACTTCTGGTCTAAACATGCTCTTGTACATATGCAGACTAAGTGGCACCTAATATTCTAAGTTACACACACGCAGAAACACAGAAAAGCCATGTTCCTGCATACATAAGTACATGATTCATATGTAGCGCCCCCTAGTGTACAGCTGACTACGCCACCCCTTGATCTCAATGTGTCTGTGCTAAGGCCAGAGCAAAGGGAACTGTCTCAATAATCCGTACAGACACAGGTTCTTTAGAAAAGTATAAAAATAGTCTTTATTAATACATGGTATTAAAAGTGTTGGTTTGGGTTGGTCAACAGTAAAATAAATAACAAGGGAATACAGTGGGGGATCGCCAAGCTAACGGCACAGGAGCCAGAGAAGACAATGAGAACCACAACTAGAAGGGTTAGGGTCCCAATCACACGTGATCACTGTCTATAGACACACTGCAACTAAATGTCACTCTGATAAACTTAATTTAAGGACTCAAGACTTCATGCTTCACAGCAACTTCCTGTCACACGTCTAAGCTACACATTAAGTGCAAGAGGGGGAACTAGGGAGATTGCCTTCTCAAAAGGGCCCTGTATGTTACCCTGGCTCCACCACCACCGAGGCTGGCTACACGAGAGGGAAGGGGGGACAAAACAAAGGAATAAAAGAAGAAACCACTCTAGCCTGTGATGTACAATAACTGCACTCACTACAATACTCGTTACAATCAACAGGCTAGAGGAAAAACAAACCAAAATCTAGTTAAGCACTAATCACCACCACAATCATACGTGTAGAGAACAGCAACTAACAATTCCCATTGCCGTTAAACACGTCTGCCGCTCACGTTAGTCAGTGAGGAACACTGCGTTTGTAGCAGGTACCCCACGGCAGCCACAATACCCAGCGGGTGCTGGTGGAAAACAAACACACATGTTACAGTCCGTCAGTTAAAAACAATGTATGACAACAGTTATGCTGGGCGTTACATCATCGTACCTTGCATAAGGAAATGGTCCCGCAAACACTGGTAAAACACGGTTGGGTCAGCGTCTGCTCCCACACACACACGCTATTAAAACAAACATTCCTTAGATTGCTAACCGCAGTGAAATTAGCATCAAGAACGAAACGCGTCAACAGACCTACTCACAGCAAGACCGCACCCACAGCATGGCTTCCTCACACCGGTGCCGGCAGCAGAGTGACAACATACCGTGTAAGGACCCCCAGGTGTCTATATATACGCCTGCCTCCAAAGCATTTAGATGGCCTACCAGATGCCCACTCCACCCCCCAATTAGTGACGTGATTGGCACTAGGAAGAGGGCGCTCAGGGCAGAGAGAGACTAAGGGACCTAGTCCTAGCCTGGTGCACAGGCTACACATATAAGGAATATTTTAATACAAAGCACTTGATTATTATATTCTTAAGTCATTAACAGTGTTTGGAAATTATCTCCATCAACGTTACTGAATAGTCCAGCAGAAAGTAGCCCCCTACCTGGCGGCTCCAGAAACTCCATAGTGTTACTTTAACTGCATTTGGTATAATTGACATCCAACTTGTGTATTCACTTGCCATTATTCACATTTGTAGCTATTCATTTGAGTTGTACATAACATTCACTTTGACTGATACTTGTTAATTGTATTAATAAAGAGTAAACAAATGACTGTGTTGACCACCTTCATTCTTGCTGTTAACATTGAATTTATCATAGTACATACAGTGTCACAGTGTGTTATGTGTGTTATGTTTACAGCAGTTTTTAACAATTATATTGTTATGTGTTTTTGCACAACCTGTGTGATATTGTGTCTATTATCCTGTTTTTGTAATTCTGTAATGTCTGTAATGTGCGCTGTCTGTGCATGTTTGCACACATGTACTTGATGTAGTCCTGCGTAGGTCTGTGTAGTCTTCTGTGACCCTGTGTTCCTCTGTGTAGCACCATGGTGGAGGAATGCTGGTCCTGAAGCCATGTACTGTATTAGCTGGTTGAAATGACAATAGAGCCAGTCTACAGTCTACATGCCATGACATCAAATATTACAGTTACAAAGAGCTAGACATCCAGCCTATGCATTACATCTGTCCCCGATGAAACACAATGTAACACACCCTAAAAGGGAGGTTGAGGCTCAGACGCAAAGCTCAGAATACGTGCAAGAGAAATCAGAACACCGTGCTTAATAATAAAAGAGATTTATTTAGCGACTCCAGGGAATTGATAATAAATATAAAACATTAAAATTGCGCTTCCTAAAAGTAGTGCCAGCACTCAAAGTTCAAATGTCTGTCTGGGTGTCCAGGTAGGTTCGTATGGTTTCAGCACCGTGCGCGTCAGTCTCGTTCTCCCGGGACACGGCCAAGCCAGACGCTCTTCTGGTTCTCTGATTCTCATTCACACACACGACACAGCTTGGACAGGGTCCATGGCCGGCAGTCCGCAAGCAACTCTCCTCTGGTCCAACCTTAATACATGGACACAGCGTCAGACAATACTCATTACAATTAAATGAAACCCAGAGAAAGTATAGAGCCCACACCAAAGAATATCGCGATCACCAACCTTAATACATGGACACAGCGTCAGACAATACTGTCATTAGCTTGTGGACACGGGTATAAATAGGAACATTGTGATGGGAAACACCTAAGGAGGGGAGTGGCATAATGCTAGGCACCTGTGCTTAATTAGTGATCATGCTACACACGTGCGGTAGAAAAGGTTCGTGCTCAGTGCTCATTTAAAGTGTGCCAATCACCACTACACTCATGTGAAACACTACACACCACTCAGAACACACCGTGAATCACTGCAAACAACCCTCAGGCCCAAAACACCATGTTACACACAACATAACACGTTACTGGACAGGTTTACTCTTAAACTGACTTGCAACTGTTTAGTTTAACCCTTTTACTATTATAACAACAAAAGAGTTGTTCATTCCCAGTAGTTATTTTCCTATAGAGTCAATCATGCCAGATTGTTGCATGTTGCCTTTTCCTGCATCTAGTTGGAAGGGGTAGGCATACCATTGCTGTACCAGGATCTGGTTCAATAATCACAACAAACTATCAAAAATCTCATCAACAAAAACTTTTCCCTAGAACTGAATAATTTGTATATGTCAGTATGCTGCCTCAGAAAAATTATTCAGTATTTGATATGTTTTGTGAGGCTTTACACACTGTTTTGCTTGTGATTGCCCAAGGCCATATTTTCTGTAAAACACAGATTTCACTTGGATGTTGTTTTTCTAGGAAGGGAGTTAAAACTGCTTGTGTACACAGTGGCACATCATTGAGGAAATTAAAATGAAACCACTCTCCACCTTCAGAGATCTCTCCCTGTATGAGATATTACCAATACCAACAGGCTCTCCCAGGTCCCACACCTCCACTGTAATGCCCACTGGCATTATATCCAGCTAAGACTCTTCTGTAAACACTACTGATTTACATTAACATCTGCTCAGCCCACTCACGCAACGAAGCAAATATGAAGACAGCAACAGATTTCCTCACTGCTACACAGACTGCAGGTCTATCAATCCTGGAGTTTCAGGACCTGTGGGACCTCTGCTTTGAATCTACAAGTAACTTGAAGGGAAAACAACAAGCATAAATGGCAGACATGACTGAGGCAAACTTGATCAGCAACAAAAGGAAAATTTGCGATTCGTTTGCTTAGCTGAACTTGAAACACACATGGGTTAAGTATGGTGTGACAAGTGTTCACTGTTTGTCATCACTTTGGGTCTGACTGTTGACTGCATACCCTGTGGTGATGTATGTAAATCCACATTATTATACGGCTCTTCAGAATGTTCCAAAAAGTTCCGTTGATTTGAATGGGCCATCCCAACGTTCGCCGGTGAATATTTCCTGATATTCACCGCTGCAAAAAGATATTGACCGCTGTCATTGGCAACGTTTTTTTTTTGCTTCTAATTCACATCTTTCATATCATTCCGCAAGTAGTCCGGTCATTTAACGTAACAGACTCATTGTAATTTGAAGTCAGCAAGTAATGGGTTGCTACGCAACAACTGAAACTTAAAAGTTCTATTTGCTTGAAGAACTATTTATTTCTTAGCGGAAATCACGAAACGGCAACTAAATCGTTAAAAAGAGGTCTTCTATAGTTTTTGGCAAGTAACCGTATAATAAGCGGGATAATGTATTGTCCGTCGGTCATTATCCAAAAATAAATCCCTTCAGGACGAAATAACACCCCTCTGCTGCGCGTCGGGGTGTTGTTCGCCCCGTCGGGATTTATTTTTTGGATAATGACCTCCGGACAATACATTATCCCTTACTTATAGTATTAGAGTAAAATCAGTTATACGTATATAAGTACAGTTATAAGTATAGCTCCAAGCAGCAACAAGGGGGCCAGTTGCCATGGAAACTTGATGTGGAAACTTGTAATGGGCGAATGCTTTGAAAATAAAAAGAAATGTCTGATAACTTTCATGAGGCTATGTCTGAAGATCATTTGTCCAAATTTGGTAAAAATTCGAGAAGGTTTGTGGCAGCTGAAAAATTTTATAGGTTTTTAAATAAATCTAATACGGTGGACACATACATTTGTTTGACATGATAAGTTGCCATGCCAAATCCTTGGGATTTCCTAAGATATCACCAGACATAACAACCAATTTCATAAGGCCAACAGATCAAAAGGTGTTAGGAAAAACACATTACTTATTGCAGTGGTCAAATGATGTGGTCAAATGATGTGGTCAAATGATGCAAACATGTTTTTGCTTCTTCAAAATGGGGTCTTGAGGGGGGCACTGTGGCACGAGCCAATAAGCCCCCCATTAATGGGCTACAATGCCCACGGGGACATAGGTTCGATTCCAGCCTGCTGTCGTTTCCCGATCCTATCCCCACCTCTTCACTCATCCTCACTTCCTGTCCAAAATACTTCACTGTCCTATCCAAATAAAGGTTAAAAAGCCCATAAATAAATCTTAAAATGGGGTCTTGAAGCCAGGCACCAGGTTTGGTTTTGATACATCAAATCGTTGCTGAGATATGATCTCAATTCCTGTTTGGCGATTGACTTTTGTTGGTTGGATGCTTTGGAAAATCAAAAATCCAGATGATATATTTTTTGTGAGGCTTGGTCTGAAAAACATCTGTGCCAATTTTGGTGAATATCAGAAAAAAATTGTGACCTGTGAAATGTAATTGCGCAATCACATAATAATACAAATAATATAAATAGCAGTTTTATCCTATTGACGTCTTGAGGGCAGAGTCAGCATACACTGTGAGGTAACTAATCTTTCACCTAAATCAAACATTTTCCGATGAGTAAAACTTCAGAGTTATAAATGTGGTATATGTTTAGTAAGCCAGGACATGACTAGGTGATTGTATATAAATCCCCGTTCCTTTTTCCACAACTTGTTCTGACTCCTGGCAGACAGTCAAAATAAGTGCACTAAGCACAAAGCATCACTACACAGCATCAACACTGCTTTATGGACTGTATCTGCTGTTTCATACAGCTGGCAAAAAAGTTACAGTGCAAAGCAAAAACAATGACAGTTACAGTAAAGAACACTGACAAATAACCTAGCTCATACACGAACTGCTCAGTCATGGGCTATACGTGACAGGGGTTGTAGCAGGGCACAACAATTCGTTAAACGCTCAGGGGAAGAGTCCTTTCAGGATGTGATCATGCGGTAAGTTGATTTTTGGCCCTACCACAAGCACAAAGACCTGCGCTAGCTAACAAGGGCCTGCTCTCTGCTTCCCCCCTTGACAGCCATGTCTCTGGAGGCCGGTTAATTCACAGTTGTTCTGCACAGATAAACCGCTACATGGTTTCAATTCATCTTCATGACAAGGCATGCATGCCACAGTTGAGATCAATAAAACTTTGCGATCAGTGCAAATCTAATTAAAAACAGATTATCTCCAAATGGTGATGATCTCTATGGAGTAGTCACTGCATTGTTTCAGCACAAACGGCAGCATCACTCTAAATGCAAAAGATGACCATAATATTTTATTTATCCATCTTGACACTGAAAGGCTGTCATTTATCTGAACAATATATCCAGATATGGGAGATTGATGCTTAATTCCTCCACATGAAATTTAAACTCACTAAACAGTTTACTTACAGCACAGTTTCAAGTCTATTTAAATATATTTGAAATCATTGCTGTGGACATTGTGTCTCACTATGACTTAAAATGGTAACACCTCCATCAAAGACTATTGTAATTACGTACTTAACATGTCATATCAGATACCTTATAACATACATTTATATTACCACGATAAGTAAGTATCATTACATCGCTTATAATGATTGCTGCAGTGCCATTTTATAAGCATGTGACATAAGCTGTTATAGCTTTTAACTGTGATTTGAAGTGACAATGTTCCATAAATAGTCACATGATACTGTTGTACAACTTGGCTGTCATGACCATTAATGACATGAAATATTGCCATGGTTATGTCAGTGTTACCAGTGCTTTCACATATGTCCCAGTTAGAGTGTGTCTCCTGCTTAGTTCGCTCTCTCTCAAGACACTCTCAGCAGGAGAGGAAAGAATAAAGTCTTTTCAGTGAACTCACCTGGGTCTCAATCACACTACCAGGACACAGATGTCTGAGTGGATTGATTGCTGATGAGAGTCAGGTGAAGGGTCAAGCTTGCTCAAGCCTCGCAGCATACCCACAGCTACCTACATGTACTTTAGAGAAGGCTGACCTTTGCACTTCTATAAGAACCATCCACAGTTTATGAGTTTATGGCGGTGACTCATACCTGTAAATGCTCTGATTGCTCTTGCAATTTGTCCTGTAGTTAGGGAGCTGTGTCAATGGATGTCAAACTCTCTGAACAACTTCATGAACTGAGGTAATTCCAAACAAGTGATTTCCTCCAGAGGTGTAAAGGTGAAACTGCCATGAAACAGAGACATCTGGGAACCAGTTGGCTTTAATTGTCGTGTAAATGAGTTTAGATTATTGATACATACATGTTGATTGGGATGGGCCTATGTAATATTTGAGAATAATATATGCTTATATTTTAGAATCAGTCAGAAGACTTTTAGATAACTCTAGTAACATTTTGTGGATTAGTTCTGGATATACTGTAGGGCCTCCTGTAGATGCAACCATGGACATTAACAGGGCTATATGTCAGCCTGACTAGCTGTCAGTTAGCAAGCTAAATTATTCCAGACTCCCCACTCCAAGCAGACTGGGGATAGTGTATTACTACGTTTGTATACCCCTACCTCCTCTCCCTTTGGAGGAGTAAACAAAAGGTCTGGCCAAGGTGGAGGAGGCTGAAAGCTACATGTATCATGAAAACATTTACATTTTATATGGGTTAGCAAAGCTTTTGGAGTCCCCAACTATATGTATTCTGTCTGCAAAGCAGCAGAGTTAAGTTACAGGTACCATTCTTTTGGTGATTTGAAATTAATTTTAAATGAATGTCAAGTTTTCTATCAAAGCTTAGGTAGGATGCTCTTTGTGGGCTTGAGTTGGTAGTCAGATGCTTCAGCATGTTATTCTGCAAAACAAAGATTATCTAGTCTTGTACAAAACAAGCAAAATCAGCAAGAAATATCAAATAAAACCACGAATGAACATCCACTAACCCTATTATAATAATATGATATAGCCAGACACTATGCCGCGTGATGTGCTACATTTGCCATTACAAGTAGCCAGACTGCTGGCTCTAGTAATCTCACATAATATACAGAGCTTTAATAGCTTCCATTAACGCCTGGCAGAAAAAGTCTCTTGTACCTAAAAGTTAAATTCCATGACCATGGAATGATGATACACATGGTGAAAACATGCTATTTCAAGGGTGAGAGTGTGTATGTGGTGTGTGTGTGTGCTTATACTGCATGGACCCTAATTTCATTGATGGGCAACGCGCATGACCTAAAGCTAATTCAATAACTTGGCAACACGGTTTTGTTAATTTCATAACATGAACAAGATTCTGAGTGCCAACATGGGCCACGCAGCTGGGGAGAGTCAGCACACAGACGTGGGTTCCTTCAAAGCAACACCTTTTTTCGTGAAAGGGAAAAAATGATATCATGTCGGGCAGACCTCCCACACAAGAACCTCTGTCTCCTCTGGTGGAAATCCGCTCTGTTCGTAATCGGAAATGTGTTGTTTGCTCTAGTATAGAACAATTACTGAGCTCCGTGTGAACGTCAATAAGGTATAGTCGAATCAATGTGATTGTCTGACAGAGAATTACTTCATTGCCACAGCCACTAATCACTCAACCCTTTTATGCTTGATTGCACCCTGCTTTGTGACAATGAAATTAGCAATCTCACTGTGCAGTTGCTAATGCGCGAAGCCTGTTCAAGATGCTTGTTTCCTTATGAAATAATGGGCCTATGTCCCTAATAGGTTTATATAGGTTTTTTCATCCTTAATGGAGTAAAATCCTTAGTGAACTCTGGTTATACAGACAAAAAAACTGCCAGTTCTGACAAAAGCCCACATGCCTCTCCAACCTGCATGAGGTATGGCAATCATTTAATTTCAATCACTCAAGTTCCTCTAACTGCAGCTTTCACACAAACTTTCTTCTGTTCTGTTCCAGGCTGTGCTCTGACACTTCCAGCTTAATTATACTAAATCAGAGCACAAAACACTCTCCCCCCAGTCAATGTCAATGAGTCTACAAGCAACTCAGTATAACACAAGACCACCAACAGATCTGTTTAGTCAAACAAGTCTTCTCACATAAATTATATATTGACAGCCCCAGAAATCTGAATTTCACTACTTTTTGCACCATTCCACTTTCTCTTTAAGACTTCAGCAATGCTACATGAATAGACCTCCATATCCCCTCCCAGACAGACTAATGAGATGGTAGAGATATTTCAGATGTCGATGTAGCTAAGTATTAAAATGGGTTTCTTCTAGTCATTTTACACAGACCCAAAGTCTTGAAGACGCTCGGACAAAGATATTTCCAAAGCTGCTGAAGAGCATCCAGATGATCATTTTGCACCATTGTACTCTGATCCTGTCTATGTTTTTTCACTGCATAAGAGAGCAAAGAGATATGAGTGCAGATGAAAAACTGTAGAGACTTTATTTCTCTATCTCTACATCAGATGTCTGGCTGCATGGAATCCAAAATTCCCACGGACTTCAATGGGAATTAAAACAAAGTACGAAGACAGAACGTTCACAGCCATTTACGAAGGCACCACACAGCATTCAGTTACTTTCCTCTATATTTTAGAATAGAAAGTAGTGTGTTTAGTTGTACTTTTTGTTTCTTTCTCACACATAATAACTCTAAAGAAGAAAGTCATTATATAATTTGTGTAAGGCAGAGTTTGTTGACAAATTGTCAGAATGTTAGACAGAAACGCTCACAGTGAGAGGACAAGTTCAGATGTGATCAATGACTCACAGTAAATGAGACTGGCTAAGAAATGAACTTGATTTGGCATGTTGGCACTAAATATCTAATGAAAACACTGCTGGCCGTGGAGGTCCTCTCATGGCTGGGTGGAGAGGGAGCTATTCCTTATGACACAGGTGAAACGTGCATTATTATCCCTTATTACAACTCAGATGCCACCTATTTTCCTCCTTCACCCTTAGTGTCACTACCATACATCCACAACAGATCGCGCAGACATACAACTGAAGCCTGCTCTATCCAGTGCAAACCCTAGGTCAGAAAAATGGTACAGCCCACACTTATACAACCCTGTACTGACAGTCTGCCCCCCTTTCAGGTTAATTAGACTAAATCAGAGCGCAATTTTCTCCCTCTCTCTCTAACTCTCTCACTCTCTCTCTTTCTTTCTCTCTCTCTCTCTCGATCTCGATCGCTCTCTCTCTCTCTCATCAAAGGAAGAATTACTGATCTAGAACAGCTGTGTCAGGTAAAATAATAAATAATGCACAGTATTGTTATTTTTATGACTGAAAAAAAAATTACATCATCCATAGAGGAACATAGAACATTTCCTATTAATGCATGCAATGATGAGCATTATTCAGTCAACCAAAATCTGTTTTGATATTTTTTTGTTTTTATTTATGTATTTATTTATTTTATTGCCTAACAGAAATGTTAATTATACTGGGAAAGAGCGCAGTGATCTGGAAATTTCGCTGTTGCTCAGTACAAAATCTCCCCTTGTTTGGATATGGTTTAGCTTAGCTCATATAAAAACAGCCCTTGATAATGAAATGGATACATTTGTTTGAATAAAAGAGTGTATAATGAAGTGGTATAAAACCGTTTTTTTTTTCTTTTCTCTCGCGATCCATAGAGCTAAACCCTGTCGCATATTTGATCTGATATCTGATTTTGGTAACAGCAACACAGAATGTAATGAATGAGAGGAATGTGTTCAGGGCTGGAGAAGATAAAGAACGATTTGAATGTGGTGAGTAAAAACATGGGGGCGGAGCCGGGAGAAAGAAATGACCTCTTGTGTTCAATCAACATAACTGTTTTATCATCTCCAAAAATCCAATTCCATCCAGTAAAAAGAAATAAAATAAATTATGTAAGCAATCACAAACAAAATGAATCTCAAATGCTTTTGGGAAATCCAATGTGTGTGTCCATGTGTGCATGTCTTTGCATTCATTTTCAGGGTACAAAAGAATACATTTTCCAGTCCATTTTTATACTAATTTGGGAGCTTTGAATCATGAATGGTTGCGTGAACAAATGCTTTGTGCTGAACACTGAGCATGAAATTAATTCACTCCATCTAGATTGGAACAACAGTTGTGTCACAATACAATGCTCTATGAGTTAATTTGCCTGCTTCTGTATGTCTGTATGCATGTATGTACTGTATTTATATGTAAAGTATTAGTATTTTCATTGTAAACACTTATACATTAGTATATTTTTTAAGGCTAAATAAGATATTTGTCTGCTAAAATTAGAAAGAAGGAAATTAAAAACTAAAATATTAGGCTATACATTCATTCTTGGTAGAGAACCCCTTTTCTGCAATACCAGCACTTTACTGTTTTTGAGCCACTCCAGTGTTGCTCGAGCCTTGAGCCTTGAGTAATTGTCCTAGTGGTAGTTCCCTGTACCGAGCCTTAGTTTTACAATAGACTGTAACAGGTATTCTTGTGTTATTATGTACAATTCATTTCCATTAATTCTCTCTTCAATTCTAAGTTTCCCAGTTCCTGATGAGAAATAACCCCCCGCCGGACCACCGCCCTATTTCATGGTTAGGATGGTGCTTCTTGTGACATTGGCAGTGTTAGATTTTGGTCAATTTTCTATTCTAGTTTGGTCTCATATGACCATAAAAACCTTTGGCCATATCTTAAGCAGTCTCCAGCTTCAAGGACAATAGAGTCCAGCTTCAAGGACAGCTCTGAAGATTGTGGACTCTTACACTTGCACCCTAATTCCAGCCACTAAACGTTGTCGATTTTCATGCTGATAACTGGACTGTGGTAGCCTCCCTCACCAGTCAATATCTTCCTCAGATGCTTGGTTTGGGTCTCAACCTTTTCTACTTAGCATTTGGGTGAAACGCTCTCCTCCGATGGATCCAGTTGTGCTAAATTGGACATCAAAAACACTTTGATCTTTTCCTGGGGTCTATTCCTCACTTTCTAACTGTTCCTCACATTTGAATCACCTTGTTAGTTTAGTCTTCCTCTCCTCTGTGATCTCACACCCTGGCTGATGATTAGACAGAGTGATGTTTATGTACAGAAGGAGATCTCTGCTCTAGCCACCCACAGGCAGCACCTGATTATGATCCGTTATGGTGGAATAGGGGACACCTCTGTATCGCGTGTGAATACCTTGTCATCTGCCTGAAACTGGACCTCAAAAGCACAGGGGTTTGAATACTTATGCAAGTGGTCGGTTTCAGTTTTTCATTGAATTATGTTTAATGTTAGCAGACGAATAACTTGTATTGCCTTTGGAAATATACTACAGCAAAAATGATTGGGAAAGTTTTTGTTTTAATTGTGAAAATGGTTATGACTTTCAGGGGGTTGACTTCTTTTGCAAGTCACTGTGTGTGTGTGTGTGTGTGTGTGTGTGTGTGTGTGTGTGTGTGTGTGTGTGTGTGTCAGTGCGTGCATGCGTGCGTGCGTGCGTGCGTGCGTGCGTGTGTGCGTGTGCGTGTGCGTGTGCGTGTGCGTGTAGACCCGTGTCTATCTATTTATCTATCCTCTGCCTTCCTATTTTTTGGGGGGGACTATGGACAGTGTGGTGGACTGTGATATTTCCTAAAATTAAATGTCATGGAGGCATTTAGGCATGAAATGTCAGCCTATTTCCAGTCAAGAGGAGATATGCATGCTCACTCACATCCTGCAAAGACATGCTCCTTACTGTCCACAACTATTTATCACAATGAAAAGAAGGAGAATGATTGTCATGTAAAAGGAAGAGATCAAACAACACTGAATACAAATATTTTCTGAATTTTGTTGCCAACCCAGTGTTCAGGAACTGCAACTAGGTGAGTTGTCATTTCGTTTCTAAATGGGTATACTTGACAACGGAGCTATAACTATGGAAATATAAAAAAAAAAACTATAACATTTTCACGCTTGGATGATATTTTGTTCATGATGACAGGACACGTGGCAGATGCAAATGTTGTGCATAATGAACCCATCATCACCCCCCCATTCTGCTGCACTAGCTCAGTGGCTGTGTCATGTGCTCTGCTATGCTTTGTTCACGTATCTATATGCTTTACACACAAGTCATTTGTGGAAATACAGATATTCATTTCTGCAAACAAAACATATAAATGCCCATTTTAATAATTAATTATATCAAAAAATTGTCCATTTTTGTACTGTATTGTATTGGACAAATTGATGGCTGGTACAGATCTGGAATTGACCACGAGAAACACATTTTCTCCACTCCACTGGCACCATTCAGTCACATAAGACGCTAATACATTCTTCGTGGAGTTTCCCAGGCATGTCACGTTGACATTAACATGACATTTCTCTAATCACAGAATTACTCGTGAAGGCATTGCAGTGTTCCTTCACAGGTGGGGCCGAGTGACTGTGCAGGTGGGTGTGAAGACTGTACTGTAAAAAGTGCTAAAAACATCAAATGATGGAAGGTTAATCAGGGCATGTAATGCTGGTGGATAAACCCCATAAACTCACTGTATTGTATAACATGGGATTATGGAGATTTTATCCTTGAAACCAAAAGCACACATATTGTTTTTCCTTGCATAAATCTGGTGCCTGTGTGTAATCTAAAAAAGAAAAAAGGACCACTTAGGGTATAGAAACCCATTCATTGAAATTGCAATGAACCAATAGGTTCTCTTTGAAGCTCCCAGTCTTCTCAGAAACAATTACGTGGTCTGAAAATAAGGGTCATCTATAATGCATAAAGCAGTGCTCTCCCAAGGTTCTGCTGAAATACAGCCAGAGGCCAATGCAAAGAGCTAGTGTGAAACATGGCCCAGCTTTGTGTGTTTCTGTATGTTATCCCAGTGTCTCTCAGTCGTTCAACTAATGTAGTGGTTGTGGAAGATGGTCCTAGGATTTGTGCTGAGTACCAATCCTCCGACAATGACTGCATAAAGCATGGTGCAATGCTCTTCCATTACAAAGAAGTGAGGTAAAAAGTCTTCAAAAGAGTCGACACGTGCACATTGGAGGCGGATTGTGCACAGTATGTGTGTGTTAGGAGCCAGAACACGCATAGTGGCATGACCTGTGAGGCCTGGGGTGTGCTGCACTGAACCCGCAAGCAGACTCATAGGCGAGAGCTCAGTAAAAGTCATTTTAATACCCAAGCAAAACACTTTAGAAAAATGGCAGGCAGAATCTACAGTCAAAAAAGCAATCCAAGTGTCAGTTCACAGGAGACCAGGCAAAGGTGCAGCAAGGGACCAGGCAAAGAATCGTAGAAAAAACCTCCAAGGAAAGTTCCAAAAAAAACAAAACAGAGAACAGTCAATCCAAAGCAGAGGTGCAGAGGGACAATAACTGTGCTCCCAGTCGGCAGGCACAGCACAGGTCAGAAGACAAAGGAGGCAAACAGTCCAGAGAATTCCAAACACACAAGGACCAGGCAACAGCGAAAGCCCCAAACAAGCAGCAATCAAAAAAGAAAGAAAGAAAGAAAGAAATGAACACGAGCAACCATGAAAAAGGCTTGACTATATTTCCAATACTGACAAGATAACTGGCGAGAATAAGGAAAGCTGCCATGACTTTTACACCATCTGTAATAAGGAGATCAGGAACAGGTGAGTGGAAGGAATGCTGGATGATAGGTGAAGCCAGCTGTCAATCATGCAGCCTGGGAGCAGGAGCAGAAACTGTTATGAACCTGGAGTGGAACACAGAAGAGCAGAACACACACACAGGAGAGAGAGAAAACAGGACTAACATGTAGAAGGACTGGGTCTGATCGTAACAAACAGTAAACAAAGCAGCAGTCAGGTCCACCCCAAGCCAACCCATATGTGCTGACATCTATTCCATGCTGTACTTCCTTCCAGTTGCTTCACTTTTGAAATGGTGTTGAAATTTATGTTTTACAGTCACTGGCTCCAAGTATATTTTACAGTTGATCTCAATCTGGGATGAAAACACTGCATTTTTGTGTCCTCCAGTAGAATAAGTGTGATTATGCCCAAAAGAAAAAACTGATTTGAGGAGTCTTACCTTAATTTAATGTGTTATGTAGAAGTCCCTATGAAACTGCAAGCCAAAGAACAGGCTTTGCATTCTGCAATGAAAAAAACCTAGAGAATTTGAGAGAATTCAGCAGTCAAACCATAATCTGTTCTTTATGGTAACAATAACATTGACACAACACAATAATTCTGAGTAATTCTAAGTAAACAGCTTAGTTTTCAATTAGTTCATTAGGACGACCACAAGGCAGAATCTGGTCCAGCTATAGTGACATTTCCTCTTTAGATTTCCTCATTTCTAGGCTTTTCAAGAAGGAATAAAATGCTATAGATGAATTAAGACCGAGCATATGTAACACTACCCTACATTTAGCTTTATGACACCTGACAGGAGTTTCGGCTCCACTACATGACTGAATTGATTGTGTTCATATTTGTTGACCTTAAATGTGACAGACGACGCTGATTCATAGAGCTGGCTGCTTCATGCCATCAGCGTGTTCCATATTAAAGTTGACCCTCTAAATCTCATACAGACATTTTCAGCTCATTACATTGTAGTTTCAATAAAGCTGTCAAATGTACAGCATGTATTTATGCTGGCAAGTTGCAAAGCATCCTGATACTCTCGAACACATGATTCTTTCACTGATTCCATGCAAAGTATGGCAGCAGCAGTGAATCAGTTGCACAGTGTTTGAACGACCGAATGCTGTGATTTGTGTAAATACACAGCAAGCTGTACATGAGAGAGGTAGAGTCTTATGGCACTGGAGTTCATTTACACACGCTGATACTCTCCATATATTTTGTTCTGAATGAGCCACCATTAATTCATGTTGACATGGTCATTCTATCTTGTCGAAGAAGCAATTTATTTGTAAATGATGATGATTTCCATCTGGAATATATTTAGAAAGTGAGTGGCAGCCTAACAGTGATCTTTCATATCTTAAAATTAAAACAGGCTGTTGCAATTGAGACCTAAATATGATTTAAATGAGAAATTGTGGCAAAGTCATTTAGATCCAAGATTTTTTGACACAAAATATTTGATGCGAAGCCTTAGTAACAGACAGGAAAGACGACTTAAGACTACTAGTTTACCATAGCACATATTACCTGTAGTTCTCAGAACTTTAAATTGAACTTATAAAGTTCAATTTAACATTCCTTCTAGAATCTACACTTTTGCTTTAAGGTTGAACCAACAATTTGATGGACACATTTTTTCTAGTTTAGATTTCATTTAAAATTAATTTAATGGCGTGCGTAGGTGTAAGGACTGCCAGACTGGAAGGTTTGTATGTTAGGTATATAATTCATTTGGTTTATATGTGTCTGAACCTTCTGAGACATTAGAAAGCATTACAGTGATATTGCAGAAAATACAATGAATCTGACTCCTCTAATTGTGAGATCTTAAGTAATGAAATGGCATGGCACATAATGAGTTATATGAATGTTATATTATCTCCAATTATCTACGATGCGTGCTTATCAATTGTACATGAAAGAATTTAACCTGTGAGAGGAGACTGCTCATAGCATGAGTAAAGCCTCTGGCCATACCCCAGGTTTGCATGTTCTCCCCGTGTTCACAAGGGGTTTCCTCCACTAAGGACCCCAACAGAAAAAACATGCAAAATAACAGAACACATGTCCATCCCTGACCAAAGATGGACAGTTCACTTCACTTGGTCCCCGGGCGCGACAAGCTGCCCACTGCTCCTGGGGGGTCCTTGAGGAAGGACGGTCCAGGATGGGAAAAAGCAGAAAATAAATTCACCGCGACCTCAGGCCTACCTGCGTGTGCGTGTGTGTGTGTCCTGTGTCGCCTCCATATATGCACGTGTGTGTTCCAGTGTGTCGTGTGTGCCATTAAAAACCTGACAAAGGTCTTAATTATTATTATTATTTATTAAAGTTTAATAATCTGCTCAACAGATCAGGCTGATACACCTGTATTGATAACAGAGCATTCAGAACATTGGCTGTTCCATTCATATGACCTATGCGAGATGGTTCATTTGGACAAACTTCATTGGCTAGTTGTATAACGCCCTATCTTCAGCCCCTCCCCCATTCACCTCCGAGCAGCTTTTGCACTTCTGAACCTGCGACAACCAAATTCCAATTTGTGTGGAATTCATTGTGTGTGTTAGTAATACATAGAAAATCAAGGCAGCAGTTTGCGTTGATCTTTTTTATCTGGCTTAACTAAAGAAATATTGTTGAATTTACCTAATTTAAAAAAAATGGTTAAGCTAGAACAACATTATACAGTTCCTTCACGCAACTGTAGCTGCCTTTACCGGGTTCACTTAGCTCTGTTGCAGTGAGTAATAATCCGAAAAGCTAACAGCTAAGAGCAAACTGTTGCATTAGGATTTTAATTCAAGACAGTGCCTCGTGTTTTACAGGGTGCATATAAGAGAGAGAGTAAGCTGAGAGTGCAGTGTCTCATGTTTTACAGGGTGCAAATAAGAGAGAGAGTAAGCTGAGAGTCAACATCTGAATATGATGGGGCACAAAATGGCAGCACCTGTTAAATACAGCACAGTGCCTTAAGAGGGCTTTTAGCTACTACAAGAATGTCTCCTCCACTCGCTCGAGAGGCAGGAGCTGAGAGAGGGTTAAAGAGCCGATCTGTAAGCAAGTCCCCAAATTGCAGAAGAGGCCTGAAAATTTGCTTGCAGATGCCACACACATTCCTCTCCCCCCATGTAACTCTCACAGAGCTGCGGTTCAAAAGCGTTTCCAGTCTAGCTGAATCTGAGGCTTGAAAGCAATTACGCTCTGATGGGGAGTATGAAGAATCCGTGAGGGGTTTACGGATGGAGGAGTTGAGTGGTGCATTCACAGGAAATCCAAAAGACATATCAACAGCAGTGTGACCGCATTTATATTCACATTCATTTGTACGATGACACAACTACTGACCAATGACCACTATCTGTGTGTATCTCTTGACCACATCAAGTTTTGGAAATACAAGACATGCATACTTCGCTGAGGTGTGTGTGTGTGTGTGTGTGTGTGTGTGTGTGTGTGTGTGTGTGTGTGTGTGTGTCAGTGTTCAGTGTCAACATGTGTCCAATACTGACTCCCAGGCAGCAATGGCTAAGATGCAAAACCACATTACCTTCTGTAAAGACAAAATGACATGCCATTAAACATGAGCTAATCAGCAAATTGAAAAATGATCCTCCAGTCCTGTCTTGAACCTAATCTAGTTTTAATTAATCACTCGCGGTTGTGTTGATAAGACGAATGGCTACTGCTGAGGCAGAATGAATATCAGGGGAAGGCAAAGGAGATGGTTGTGACATTTTTCTCATGCCCAACCAATTAATAACCAATTTGCTCCAAATTTATAAAGTCTGTGAAATGTGATGGAATTAAATGGGCATTAATACCTTTACGCAATTATTAACTGGAATAGTGATGAACATTCTCTCATCCTCTTTGCAGGGGATTATGAGAGTTCTTCCCATCCTTTGTCCCTGCTACTGTTCAGCTAAAAGGAACATTTTCAATAAATCTAAAGTTCATTTGCATGCACGGCACAGCTTATCATTAGCAGAAAACACCAGCATCTCAAAGTGCAATGCATACTGATGGTGTAATTAATGGTTAAAGGAATCTCATTTCTGCAACATAACGTGGCAAAAAAAATACAATCTTTTTCAGTGATTCCACAAACATACTTGGGATTGCTTTGCCTGTGTCTGTGAGCAATAGAAGCAGAGAGAGCAAGAGAGAGAGAGAGAGAGAGAGTGAGTGTGTGTGTTTATGTGTATGTGCGTATACCACATGTGCGGTCTTGCGTCCATTAGTTTCCAACCTAATCCATGCTTCCAAATAGTGCTGAATCCACCAACCTCATGGAAGGAATTTAGGTTTGTTATCTGTTGTTCTGGCTGAGCTGCCCGCGTTGAGGTGGATCCCAGCGAGCTCCTTTGAGCCCCATGGCACTCCTGTCCACATAAGCCTGAGAGCTTCCAGCGAAATTAGAGTGTCATGCCACAGCACACATATTCCCTCCTGCGGGTCCCTTGGGCCCCTGCCGTGGCCCCGACTCAGAACAAGCCTGGCAGAGGGAGCGCTGAGCAGTCAGCTAATCAGGTGCCGAGTGAGGGGAGGCACAGCCGGGGTCGTGGGGCCAAGGCACACTCATCGCCGCGGATAGTACACAGGGATATGTGCACAGGGATTAGATGTGGCCTACTGACGGGGTTCACTACATCACCTGTTCACTCCTTCACTTGTTTATTCCATCCTTCTTTCCTCCTCTGAAGTGAACTTATTCATCATCCTCTCATCCCGAAACATTCAAAGTTTTTCTATTTTATTTTTGTACCCGTCACGCATTCACTCATTCACTCACTCTTCCCACAGCTGCACACTTATGCACCATTCCTTTCATTATGAATCTAATTCATGCATTTATTGATTCATGTAATCGTGTATGTAATGCATGAAGTATCTCTACACTTAAGCATGACCTCCAGTTACACTTGCTAATACTGCTTGCCTTAGCATGTTACATACAGTATGTCTAAATCTCAGAGCTAAATGTTTGATCAGTTTCCTGCAAAGAGCTACATTTAGAGCCTATTGAAATGCTACCGGCAAAAAGAGAAATTGTGTCTGTGAATGCATTTGTGTGTGTGTATGTCTTTGAATGAGGGGAGTCATATTCATCTATGTCTAATTCTGACATATTTGGTTTGTGGTTTGTGTGTGTGTGTGCGGTGCTTATTGGTAAGTGAACGAGCTGGCTTTGTGAAGTGATGGGATGTGACAGGTTTAATTGCATCTCCATGTATGGGGCTGGAGTGTGGTCAAACTCTACCTGTAGGAGCAAGTGATGTGCATATTTAAACTCTGTCAATCAGGTTCTCCACCGAAAGAGAATCTGGACGCAGAAACACTTCCCTCACAGCACGAGTACATGTGCTCCAGCTACCGACAAACACTCTCCTTCCACCCTCTGCTCCCAACGTTCATTCCTTTAAACCCCTCTCCCATCTCATTTCTTTTCCTCTGTCTTCCAGATGCTGTCTGGCTAAAGATTCCTATCTCTGTTGATCTCTCAGTCTGCCTTTCTACAGATGTATCCTTGACACCTTTTAAACCCATTCCAATTAATTCTTGCTTCAAGCATAATTGCACTCTTGCAACAGTGACCCTTGAAATGTCTAATATGGCCCCTGTGAGTGAGCGTGTTATTGACTCATCCACATGTAACTATTGGTCTACTGATCACTGATTCCTACAAAATATGACCTGTTTTGATTCAGATGATAAAAAGAGAAGAAGGTGGTTGAAAGACACCAGGAAATTAATAAAACTTGAATCACAGGTGCTTATTTGTCGTGATCCCAGCCGGGCCTTATTAAAAATAATCCTGTGATGGCGCTCAAATAACTCTTATTCTAGTATTCCTGCCAGCTTCGGTTCTTTGATTCTCCATCCTGGGTTGTTTTTTTCTGGGGGTTTTCAACAGGGGGTGGTGGTGGTGTGTGGAGGGGGAGGGTGGCACGGTAAATGTGTTTCAAGAGAGTGGTAGTTTGTTTTGTTTACTTCTTCATACCGGCCACCGCTGCCAGTGACAATTTCTGATCAAGATTGACGACTCAACACAGCTGGCACACAGTTATTGTGAGAGGTTTCTGCCAAACGCCGCCTTCAATAATCCTGTAATCCATGATAGCCCTGGCTTTTTCGGCGGGGGCCGTGGCAAAGCATGCCTCCGAACCCCCAAGAATGTCTTAGCTGAGCAGTGTAGTTCTCTGCGCTCAGATGAACCTGGTCAAAGATTTGTGGTGAGAGAGGTGAAGTGCCATTGCAGATGTGAGCAAGCATTTATCTTCAAGCATTTTAGTCGCTTCAGCTCTTTTCAAGCCAGATCAGGTGTCGTCAGCTTATTCATCCTTTGCCTCTATTGAAAGGTAAGGGAGAAAGAGAGAGCACAGGTAGATACTTCAGCCTCCCCTAACGCTTTTTTTGTTGTCATTTTCACAGTTTTTCTTTTTTTTTCATGTGATATTCAACAATGCATGCCTTGTTGCCTTTGGCAGACGGTTCTGGGAGTTTGATTACATTTAGTGCCTCTTTCCCCTGAGAAAATGAACTACAACATTTTTGCCTTGAAACTGGGTGGTAAGAACGACACAAACATCTGCATTTGAAATACTGTATCACAGAAACACAGCAAATTGGAATCATCTGGATCAGTAGATTAATCAAACTAAATTTGAATGAAATCACTTCACGGATAGATTATGTACGAATCTGCCGAATGGCCATGGTGCAATTTTACATCGGAGGATATATTTTGAATATCATCAAGTAAAGTTTAACACCAAGTCAGTGATGAATAAACAAAATGGTATTTCATATAATCTCAGAGAGTTTAATCTCCCTCCATGCCAAACAATTCTTAAACAGCTCCACAAAGGCAGAAGTTTATGCTTCACAAAGCAGACACTTCATTTGCAAAAGCTTGGTTCGTCGATTAGGCCGCTTTAGGGGCATTAATATGTACCAGCGCTCGGAACACTTTGTTACCAACTCTGAGAGGGAATATGCAGCATGCACATCCGTGGGGCAAAAGGGTGCCAAAATACTTAGGCAGATAATTTAATATTTCCATTCTACTGGCGGGCTTGCAGCAATGTTACTTTAATTGATTGAATCTACTCAGAATTGCTAACTCAATTGAAAACAATGTGCGCAACACAGCAGAACTGATCTTGAAAGCAGATGGGGACTTAGAGTGTCCCTCTCCCTTGGAACACTTTTAGTTTGCAGGCGTTCAATCAATCAGTCGTGTTAATGGCTGCCCCTTTCCCGATGGCGGGCTTTTATGGCTTTGCCGCTTCAGCCCGAGACACCGCTGACCTTTTCTGTTGCATTTGGACATGTGTCCCCTTAGCTGCTGGTCTGAATTTATCACAGTAGGCGCTGCTATCTCTCTGCTGTAAAGCCGTGGGATGACTTTGAAGCTTTCTCTCAAATGTACTCTTCCTCCGAAAATTATGCTCCTAAGATGTGCTCAGTTTACTCTCTAGCTAACAAATCAACCCGATTGCTTGGAACACAGTTGTTATTTGTTGCAGCTCTGTCCTTTATAACACACAATCTTTTTTGTAACTAAAGGGGCTTCATCAGAAGTCTATGTGAAAGTTAAATGTGAATGATTAAAAAGTAATCACTCATATGGATTACTTTTTGATCCCCATTTGACTTTCACTGACCCTACAGTCAGATATCATGACAATTAAGACATAAGTGGTCTTATTATAAAGAAGGGGGCAGAAAAACGATATTTACATTAATTTGATACAAAAATACATTCCTGGCACATTCTGTTAATTACAATTAAAATGACTCATCATGTTTGGCAGAGTCCCTTTTATATATCCCAGAAAAATTCTAAAAAGGCTGTCAAACTTTGTAATTGGAATATCTGCCAAATACATCCATGGCCTTGGATGTCATTAGCATTGGCAGGAGCAACACAACTGAATTCTAATAGTTTTGAACGGTATGGAATTGAATGGTTGTCATGGAAACGTGCATCAGTCTAAGTGCAAGATGTCTCTGTTGCCTGACAGCTGTGATCTGAATTTAGAGTGTTCAGTTCTTTCCAGGATATTCCATCCAGTATGTTCAGACAGAGAATTAAATCATCCCAGCCACATAAGCATGTACACACACACACAGAGAGACCCACAGGTATATGCAGATACGTGTCACACATAAATACATATAAACATGCACATGCACACAAAGCTGGAAGTCAAGTGGACCATGTTGCACAGTCACGTCTACACACTGTACTGAAGACAAAACAATGTAAACAGAATGCAAACAGCAGACATGCTGCGTCTAAAGGCAGTGTTTGTTGTGTCTGTTAGCTTAGGTGTGCATGAACTCCTAGTAACTGCATGTCCTCCTTTACCCAACAGCAACATCACTAGCACGTATAACACTGTTTCGTTTTACAGCAAAGCAAGAGAACCGTCCTCTGTAACTATCCCTGTTAAAAATGCACCACATTTAACTCTACAATTAATGTCTTTCTATGGTTACAGTGTGAAATAATGCCCTCTGTGGTAAGCAAGCAGCTAGCTTCAAAGGCTTAGTAAATGGCCACAGGCTAAAAAAGAATGAACACGCCATATTTGTTACAGATACACCTATAATGGAGAGGCTGTAGAAAATCAATAGATAATCAAGTGTGCAATCTAAGACTGAGATGATGTGGTGTGAGTTCCTCAGTTTTCACTCTCCAGCTCATATGCGGAGCCCAGACAGACGCAGTGACTATGGCATAATAATACTAATCACACTTTCATGAAAAAAACAGCTCTCACTCTTACTCTCTCCTCTGCATTTGTACAAACACATTACTGACAACAATGCATTTCAATGCAAGACACGTACTGTATGTTCTAATAAACGACAGCATGTAGCGCAGCCCACGTTTTGGGCACGTGCTGCTGTGGTCTCATGATTATTTAGCAAAATCGTCCAAGGGAGATGTTGTCACACGTGTTTCCCCGCTGATCAGACTCTGCAGCAGCTGTCGTGCCGAAACGCTCCGTCATCCCGCAGGGTTCTCACGCCACCTCCGCGCCTCTCCGCTCCGCTCTCGCTGTGTGGGCTGACGGGGATCAGCCTGCTGGCACTGGGCCATGTGATCGCAGGCTTTTTCGCAGATCTCCCGACCCCTTGTGTGTCGTTACACACGCCTCTCTGAGCCACGTAAAGCTGCCGGTGACATTCACCGCCCTCCCCAGCAGCAGATTAACATCCCTGGATCTACACCCGATACCATCTCCCAGGGCCAACGATTGATCTTGAGTAACTATTTTCATTTTCAGTGTTTGACTTTCGAGTGTTTGAAAGTTACAACGTCGCAGGGGAGGCTTGTGGGGGAGGGAGTTCTGAAGAGGTGCGGCACATGAGAGGCGTCCCTGCAAGGCATTACCGCCTGATGTCTCTATACATCCCAGCCCGAGCAGAAAGTATGAAACCAGGTTTTAAAGCATACATATGTTTCAAACTGTGGAGCTGGTACAGCAGAGCCTGATACATTGAAACATGATGTTCGACAATTGTATGATACTGATTTTCCATGGGGACACACTGTTAACATCATCTACAGCAAAATTCCTGCTGCGTTGATTGATGACATGCAAAGTGATATATCCCTTCATTCCAGGACCAAAGAAAGAAAAAAGAAAATCAGTTCCCCTTTGGGCACTCGGTGGGTGGGAGTAACGGGCATTCAGTCTCTCCTTCATGTCTTCTACATCATTCTGTGACAATGTAAGCAGAACAATAGAAAAGGAATGGAGAGTAGAATGGCCATGGCAAGTTACCAGAAATGCTTTGTTCTGTGTGAGACATGGACAAGGAAGGAAATTAACCCACTGGGACCTCAATGACATTTTCAATTACATTCAGTTATTCCATGATTGTTCAATAAATTACAGGTGTTAGATTTAATTTAAAAGAGGCACTGAATGCTATATTTTTCAATGTGCGTCATCAGGTCCTCCAGCAAAGTAGGAGGATGAAAACACATTAGTATGATGCCTATGATGTTGACCTCATGTCCGAGTGAAAGTCTCAGTGAAAACTGAGAGGGCAGAAAAGTCAATACTTCATACTGCCGAAGGGGCCAAAAACATGGATTGATTCTCAGAAATATGAACATAGTAGCTGGGAAAATGATCTGTGATTTTATTGGCTCTCTTACCACAGTACCATTCAAAGTGCATCTGCATAGGTAGAGACAAATATCAGCGTTTGGAAATGTGTCAAGACACGAGATCACCACAAACACAACAGCTTTTTTTTTTTTTTTTTGCTTTTCTTTCTTGCCCTTTTATTGAGGAGGTGTCAGTACCAGTTGGCCTAAATGCAAATTTGACTGTGAATGAAAGTTTTAAAAGACATGCCAAGGCCCTATTGTAGACGTGTGAATAATTGACTTATAAAACCAGGACTACACAATATAATACTTGGAGTAAGAGATAAGATGATCTGTGCATCCTGTGTTTTTAAGCCCTTTACCCTTAGCTCATACCTTCATCCCAGGAGCCTTTGAGTGTTCTTCAGTTTCTCACAAGGGCATCACAGAACAAAGAGAAGGGATATTTATGGTTTGACCTGATAATGACTTTCTCTTTGAAATCTCAACACCCACTAACTCAAACTGAATTTGGTGCCTCAAAGTACCCCTTTATTGATGTACTGAAGATAAGTTCTCCACTTGAAAGGTGGGGAATTTGTAGTGAAAGATTTTTTGCATTTTCAATCCTCTTTTTGCTATTTGCACATCAATGTCTAATTAAGCAGAATGATCACGTTATGTGCCACTAAGCAGCCAGTGACTGTACGAAGAGAACATTTTCAAAATGTATTATCTTAAATCACACTTACCTCACACACACACACTCTCTCTCTCTCTCTCTCTCTCTCTCTCTCTCCTTCCCCAAGCAGAGTAGTTGAGAGTGCAGGAGTGTGGCTCGTGTCACATCTTGAAGTCAGACAGTTAGTCACTTTGAGATCACCCTCTGCTGATGAGCTTGTCAAACACATTGTCAAACTGCCGAAATACACACTGCTGCACACACAGGTGAGTTTGCGCGTGACAGGGTGTGTGGGTGTGGGTGTGTGTGTGTGTGTATGTGTGTGCGTGTGTGTGTGTGTGTGTGTGTGTGCGTGTGTGTGTGTGTGCGTGTGTGTGTGTGTGTGTGTGTGTGTGTGTGGGTGTGTGGGTGGGTGTGTGTGTGTGTGTGTGTGTGTGGCCCCATCTGACTGAACTGGGTGAATGCTTGGTGGCATCACTGCATCCGCCTGTATAATTCCGCAAGTCAAATACGGCCACACTCCAGTTCACACATTTGGCCTGTGTCCATTCGCCATTGCTATCTTATTGAAAATAACAGCCCTAATGTGAACTCTCAGATGCAATTATCATGCACAATTGATTCAATCACGGGAAAATATTACATTGAAAATGAGAGTTCTCATTCTCCTAACTAGATTAAGGCCAATATTATTTTGCAGAGATCACAGAAAGTGGTCATGCGAAGATTTTATATAATATATGGAGAAGAAATGAAGTGGCTATATGAGGCCACTATAATAAATGACTTGTATATCTGCAATATAAGAACAATTACTGTAGATAGCACACTGAACACTGTTGAGGTCATGTTTTGCAAATATCCATAATGTATTGAATAGAGAGCTGTTATTGGGATGTATCGATTCCAATTACATTGTAATAACTTTGTAGTTACTTAGCGTTTCAGTAAATATTAAATGACAAGTAGAAGATCCGTAACTCACCTTACTAGCTACAGCTACATATGTTGTGAATCTAAAACATACTCCCCCACTGCGGATGGACTTTCTACATACTATGTGTACATACTATGAGCATTACATTTTCATTTTTAATTTAAATTAATTGAATTGCTCTCCCCTACCCTCCCAATTATGACTTAGAGAAGCATATTTTCTGTTGTGTGAATGGTCCCGCAAATATTCCTATTTCATATTTCCCACTGAACAGATCAACAAGGCAGCCTTTAGGCAGAGATAGGAGATGTCGTCTGGTTTGCATTGGTGGGTAATGGCTGACTCTCGTCTCCTTGCAATGAGGCAGTGGAACAGGCGTGGAAGTGATCCAGGCAGAGGGATATCAAAGAGCCTTGGAGTCAGGCACACCAGCAGGGAGATGAGATAAACCGCAGCAGCCAAACGCACCCCACTGTCAGATTTCAATACAACAGTCTGTAGTCATGCCACTCAAACACCAGCTGGAAAAAGGTAGCAAAATAAATGTTCTTCCCATGCAGAGAAGAACTAACTGGGGTCCTGACCCTGTAGGAGTATTTAGAGAGTATTAAGGTTCTTAGGGTTATTTAATGAGTGGCTGCTGTGCATGTGTTTCCCTGTATATGTTTTAGAGTCAGTGCCTATATATGTGTGCGTACAGCCTTAAGGATGGAATAAATGAAAAAAAAACCACTGCTTTTGCCTCCGTGCATGATAAAAAAAAGGATCCAATCTGATCATATCTGACTGCATTTTGCGATTAAAATAATGCAGCAGCAAAGAGAGGGGGAGAGCAAACATTATCATTCTTCTAAAGAACAGCTCGTATGTCATGCTCAATTTATCATTACCGTAGGAATTGCCAAACCCTTTGGTGCATACACTGATTCATCTGAGCTCTGCTTCCTTCGGCGGGAGGAGCAGGAGTGGGAGTAGAGAAAACATCTAGATCTGTACTACTTGCTAGATGCCATTTTTTTATTGCAATTCACCTCATCGCAGCTTTGAGCTTTTCTTATTAGACAGATTTGGATTGTACGTAGCCCCTCAGACTTAACTAACAAGTCATGACACAGCTGCCCCAGAGACTGAGACTGGAGATGGGCCAGTTTTTCATCTGTGTACCACAAGATACGTGTATGAGTGCACTAAAAGTAGCATGTTGCCATGCAAGTCACGTGGAGGACGATAAACACATTCTCTACAGGAGCTGATTGATCATCTCAGATGTGATGGAGAGAAAATTAGAGTTTAATGGCCGACAGTATCAGCACTTTCCACTCTTTCACTCAAGACAACCCGTTCCTAAACAACCACAATTAGTTTTGGTTTATGAGGCTGTTACAGAGTGAGGTCCCTCCGTGTCAGTTCAGGTGTATTATGAAGGAACATTTCCCTGAAACACCTGTCAGACTGCAGGAAAGCAAAGAAAGACATCTCAAACCATTGCTTTTATAAACGTAGGTATTTAGGTAACTTAGCCATGTCTCGATATCATTGATGAAATGGGAGATGACAGCTGAAGGGCAAAAACACTGCCTCACAAAAAAATATTTTTGAAACATGCTCACAAAAAGCAATCACAAAGGTAAATTATGAATATTAGAATCAATATTTGCCTTGATACAATTTTAGTCCTGTTTTGGATATAATGAAAAGCTACAGGTGTAAGATGAATTGTCTCTCTCTTACCTGTGTGTGTGTAAAACGGGTGCTGAACTCCTCTGACTGAACTTGGTAGTACTTCATCATCCTCACATCTGTAGACCCAATCCAGAGATGTAAGGTCTGTGTTCTGTCCGTGTTCAATTTCTGAGTTTGTCTCCCTTGTGTTGTCACGTTTGTTCCCTTGTCTAGTCCTCGTGCTTCCTTGTTCCCGCCATGTGCTTTCCTATGTTTGTTTGTCTATGCCATGTGCCCTCTTGTTGTTGTTCGTGTCTCCACCCCTCACCTGTTCCCAATCACCCGGTTTGTTTGTATTATTGGTTTCTCCTGTGTCCTGTTAATTCCCCTTGTTTAGTCCACCTGTGTGGCCTAAAGTCTGCCCCGCCTTGATTGTTCTCACCTGTCCCTCGTTATCTGTTGCCTGTGTGTATATATAGTCCTTGTATTCTTGTTTCTTGTTGCGTCTTCGTAATTATATGTTACCTGGTATATGCATTGTTTTTCCGCCGTGCCTCGTGTTTCCAGCGATTAGCGCTTCCTCCTTGTTAATGTGATTTACTCGTGCTTCTGACCTCTGCCTGTACAACGACTATTCTCCTGCCTATTCCCTGTTTGGATTTGTTTGCTACTCTTGGACTGCCTACCTGTGTACCGAACCCGGCTAGTAAACGTTTATTCTTCAATCTACTGTATGAATTCTGAGTAGTGCATTTGAGTCCTGCACATCACCACCCAGTCGTAACAAGAGAGGATGAAGGTTGATACCAGTGTGGGAAGGAGACAGCAGTCATATTCTCTCTCCCAAAGACTCTCTCTCTCTTTTTCTCTTAGTGTGTGTGTGTGGAGAAACATACAGGGCCTCATGCAAGAATCTTGTTCTTTGAAAGATGATACCATACCAATTGTGTCATTTTAGCTCTGACTGCCTGTGACCATGGAAAATTGGCTAACATTAGCTATGTTGGTGTAGGGGGCCCGGCAGAAAAATTGAAGGTTTTGTCTCAAGACCCCCTGCTTGTATTTTAATTAATCTAATACCTGTCGCACACTGTTGTAAATCACTGATGTGGGTGAAGTATGTTATTAAGTCAGCTTGGTGAAGAACTGACAGGTAATGTACCTGATAGCTTTCTGCTGCGGCTTTTCTACAAGCTAACCAGCAGCACCTCACATAATCGAGACAACCAGACAAATAAGGAAGAAAACAAGCCCCGACACACTGTCTCCAATATTGGGAGCCACTGTTCAGTGTTCTGTACACTGGGCAGGTGTGCTTTTAACTAAGACAGAGAGAGAGAGAGAGAGAGAGAGACCATTTTAACCAGAGGACTGAGTTGGTGAGAAGGACTGAAGACAACTATTAATGGATTGTTTACTTTAAGTTTTGCCAGAGTTCACCTCTCTGCTACAATCAAACACATAAGACCTTAGGCGGAGCATGTGCAGGGAGAGAGTGAATTCGTTTTGCTCTCTGAAACGGTTCAGAATGAAACTCATTAAGATAATGTTGCTCAACTTCTGCAGCTGAATGTCAATAACTCTGTCAATTAGCCAACGCTCTAATATGGCAGCCGACCAAGAACTTTATATAAACAACATATCCACAAAACTTGTGGAGGCAAATTGTGTTGTTGAGATTTACAAGTTCATCTGAAAAACGATTTGCCTTCAACCACTGCCATCATGCGAACATGTGAGACTGTCACTAGCTTCTTATGCACTCTTCTCCAGTGATCAACCAAACACAGTTAAACTTAATGAAAATAAATCTTACCTTTATATGATCCACTGAAAGTGATCCACATAGCAAACAGTTAAGTCCACTGTTATTTCAGTTATGAAGCGTAGACTGTTATACATGATGAACTACATAGTTAGATTAGTTGCTGTCATTGCCCCAAATCTGTCTTTAATAGAGCAATACTTTCTTTTATTTAAACTCTAGAAACTCTGTTAGAGCATTTTAAAACCACATCAAGCCAGGAGGACATAATGTTTCTGACTTACCATAGAAAACCATGCATTTTAGATGGACAGCTAATGTAATGCCCTGAAACAAAGATGACTGCATCCGACTGCTTTCAACTGGGGATAAAAAACATTGTTTGACAGGCTTTCTATTCACTGTATGGAGATTTTATTTTCAGTAGTCAAAAATAGTGGGGTCGAAATTGGTGGCGAGACATGTGCCCAGCGTAAATGACACTGTGAGGGACCGAGGCAGCCACCCCACGTTTCCATCTTGGAATGAGGGACCCTTTAAATAGGCCGGCCACTTGGGCTAAATTGGTCCGATTAGCTCTCGTTGGACTCAACCATTGTCGTGGGGGAGCCCGGACCCAACCATTGGGGTGGGGGAGTCCACGTCTTTCTCCTGCTCTTGTAGGCCAACATGAGTCCGACTCCATTCTAGTGCCACGATGGGGATTTCACCTTCTCACAGACTCCTATGCCCCTTTCTGCAGCACAGAGCTGGTGAATTTGAAAGTATGTATTTCATGGTGACAGACAGAGTTTGGACAGAGGGGCCTACGCAGGTATACTTTATGGCCATATATAACAATGCAATCTTTCTCTCTTTTTTTCACACAACCTTCAGTATTAAGTAACAGTATGGTATCTTCTGGTCAGTCTAACTACACACAACAGAAGATCAGACAACAATCACACAAATACCAAATGAAGGATACTAATTTCCATGTCCAAAAATACATTGATCTGTCTGTTTATTCCTCCATTCAACCATCCATTTGATCCTATCCTATCCTATCCTGTCCCATCTTATCTATACTGTATGTGTATTTAAATCAAGCTTTTCACATACTTCATCTCAGTAATGACTTTGGATAGGAAAGGGATTAGTTGTACACCTTATGTGAACTTCAGCAAGGCAACATTAGTTAAGACAAATAGTTCAATTTTATTTAGCAAGAGCAGAACTGTGTCATTATTATGGGCAATATAAAAAATGTGCGTTTTTCTGTTTAATATGTGATTATCACGGTTGAATGTTTTGTTGGAATCAGCAAGTATGTCTAAATAGAATAGATAAATAGAATTGTGTGTATTTTTTTATTTTGTTTTACCTTTGTCACATTGCATATTATGGATTTTTTTTTGAGGGGTGGGGGGATTAGTTAGATTTACTTTGGCATGCAATTTTTCAAGGCTACTGGATGTGAAATCTCATTTAAGAGGAGTAGGCTTAACTCTTCAGTCTTACCTGAGGGGCAAGATGTGATAGTAGCTGCTAGGGTGAGCAGAGAAGCAGAGATAAACAAAGAGAAAATATTTAGGATAAAAATGTTCAGTGTGTTACATTACTAGGGGATGACTCTGAACGTTATGTTTCAAAACATCTCAAAATTACAACAAAGCAATACAAGATATAAAGTAGTTTTCCTGTTCTGAAGTGTAAAGCATCTGTGTAATGCAGCTGACAATATTTTGATCCTAGTCATTAGGAATTTCAAGAATCTATGGCTTTGTGTGTTTTTTCCAAAGCCAGTCAGTAAACTTGCTAATAGCTAACAGACTTGTTTAGCAAATACCACCAGCACAGCTAGCATCTAGAAATGCTAACTAGCCCACTATTTATTTCAATATATGTGTCTAAGGTTGTGATACATGTAGCTGTTCTTCAAAAAATTGTAATGCTTGTGACCACTAAACTAAATAACAACTCATTAGAACAACAGATGTGTCCATCTCTCTGCTGTATGTCACAGTAGCCTAGCATGAAAAAGTAGTTAGCTACAAAAACATACCTTTAACACTTAAGGCTTAAAGCAACATTATGTAACAATTTTACCTAAAAAAAAAACAGCTTCAAAATCGTTTGGTGGTACAATGTATATTATGCACAAGATGTGCCTTTATCATGTTGCCAACAACATTTTATTAGATTAAACATATTCCACATTCAAACGCTTAGAAAACAATGTATATAGGCTGAAAACGCAAGCAGTATTTCAGGCAAAACTAAAGTTTGTCATTCTTTTTTTTTGTTCTTTTGGTTATGTTAGCAATCATCTCCGATTACTGTACCTTGTCAGTCAACAAGCTTCTCTGGCTTCTGGCGTTGTCTTTGCGGGTTCCATACCCTTTAGCTTGTCAACAAATACACATGTACCACTGTCCATTAGGGGGTCTCAAAGTGCAAATTGTATTTACGACAGTGCTTTCAAAGTGAACTATAGTCCGCAACTTTAGGGGGAGCTCAGTAGCAAAAAATACCAATTCTTGCATAATGGTGGAACACTGTATAGTCGCTTTAAGTATTTCCTGTGTTTAACTTAAATGTTGTCAGGGCTGTGACCTTTAGCCAATCATATGACATGTCATTGGTCTATCAATTACATGAATTAATTCAGCAAATCACATTAGATTAGGTGAGGTTAATTAGATGAGGTCATTCAGATTCAAAAGAGGGAAGCTAGTGAAAACTACTGGGTACCTGCCATAAAATTAGACGTGGGCTATTGCATGTGAACTATGTCAGAGACATTACATGACTCAGTTGCATTAGTGTTGCATAACTGAATGCATAATTTGCAACTAGCATGGAAGAAGGTAGGTGACCAAGCACTGTACAGCCCACACATCGACCTGTGTACTGTCGAAGAAACAAGCAGAGCAGAAAGAAAACAGGTGACACTTTTGTCTGTATAACATCGAAAACAACAGGATAAATGAGGTATTTTTTCCTATTGGTTCCTTTAGTTTTATCCTATTATAGCTTCGGCCTGTTCAGGTTTGTTGAAGCTACGCAAATCGTACTAAGGCTTTTTTTAAATTGAGATTTATTGTACAATTTGTGCAAAAATGTAAAGGTGAGATTTATCTTTGCGAATTACTCAGATGTGATACAGGAGGCCTAGTGTTGTTGAATGTGGAACATAAAAATAGTTTCACATTACTTTGTAAATATTTGGTGTCACCTCATAATTGTGAGTAGAATGAGGCTTAATTAGAAATGAGTAGTATAGGCTTAGGTTCAATACTGATCTCATACTTGATACTTCACTCACTTTTCCAAGCCATTTTAAAAATCCTATAAACAAGGACACACAGTGAAACATTGTTACGTTTATTTGTATGTGTATAAAGGTTATAGACTTGTATTCTACTTCTAATATCTTCCTTTTATTCAAATTTTGGTCATCTCCACCAACACTGTTTAATATATCACAGTGTGGATGCGCAGTGCCCCTGCATTGGTAGAAACACCCTAACTCTATTCAATAATAACTCTATTCAAATATAATTATTGAATAAGGCAAAACTTTAGAAACAGATGGGTTATAGACTTCAATTGAAGTCACAATCAGCCAGTGCACATCCTGTAAAAAAAAACATTAACTTGATTGTTTTATTGTGTGCCATCGTGTTCTCACGCATGTAAACTGTAAGTAACTTAGGGCTGAGGGTATAAATGAAGAAAAAAAGATCTAATAGTTCTCAAAGCCCTGTGAACCCGGAGGAGAGAAGCACTAAAAACAGACTGTGTCCCTGCGGCAGGCAGAAATTGATAGCTCTCCTACGCAAAACTGGGCATAATGAGCATCAGCCTCATTCATAGCAGACGGTGTGCAACACAGGCATCTAATAATGTTAGAGGTGTGTATTAAAAGCCATTTATACCCCTCAGCCAGATAGATGGAGGCTGTATTTCACAATGCAAAATGGCATCCTGCAGCGATACATAACTTCAGACTGTCACTTTCCATTTGATCTGTCACAGCATGCATTATGAGCTCCTCCGATGGCTCACGACCCCCACCTCACCTCACCTCACAGCCCCTCCCCCCCATCTCTAACACTTGTACACACACACACACACACACACACACACACACACACACACACACACACACACACACACACACACACACACAAAACAGATGACATATTACACAAACAGTCCAAGGTAGCAGACAAACGACCCCTTGCGCATTTCATTTTTCATCGCTGTTGCCTGGGTCTTTAAGTTGAAACCAAGTGGAAAATTAACAGCGGGTTGCTGGGTAGGGACCGAGGGGAGGACCGCCTCTGGCCAACGTGCGTGCTGCTTGGTGCTTGGTGTCAGAGACGGAGAGCCTGTTGGCTCTGATAGAAAGGCATGGAAGAAGCAAATCAATCCAATCAAGGCTCAGACAGTCAGGGCCAAGTGGGTGTGCAGTGCATCGTAAAAGCTCCTTTATTTACCAAGCCATTCGCTTCTCCCAGGAGCTGAATGCTTTCTCAGTCAGCGCGGACATAGTAGCAGATTGTACTGATTACTTTAGTTTTAATACTGAAGTGAATAGGGTTGTGCTTGAAGTCAAAGGCGCTGGCTTAACAGCAAACTTGGTGTTTGTCAATGTTATGCCTTGAAAAAGACCAATTGAATTGTAAGCGGAGCAGAGCAGAGCATATTTGGCAAGTCATGGTACTAATTGACTTTTGCACATACAGTATCTTTACTGGGTTACTTATGAGAAACATAGCCTGACCTCCTAGCTTGATTGGCCATAGGTCCTTATCTACACCTCGTTGTATGAGGGGGGGTTTGCACAAAGTCTTGATCATGATAATGAACAAACATACTGTATCATCAGAGAACCGGTGAATGAAAGCACAAATGACACAAAATGAGGGATACAAAAGCATGAACAGCTGTGTGATGGAAAAGGGCCTGGCAAACGCACACACATACACACAGGGATAAGACAGAAGAGGAAGAGAAGCCTTGTCAGCCTTGTTTGAGCAAAGAATGAGGAAGGGGGATTGGGGGAGGGGTTAAATATGTTAGTTCTATGATGGAGTGACTAAATGGAACTTAGCCCTTATCACAGCTGAGGCAGAGTCTCCTCTGGTGGCTGTGGGGTTCTTTGATGTGGGCTGTCTTTTTACAGAGGCACGGAGAGAAAAGCGAGAGAGAGAGGGAGAGGCTTGTCACACATGGTTACATGTGCTTTTATTCATATTTCAGCATTAAAAACACAGTTAATGTGTCTGAGCTCTGGCTCTTTGATATGAACTTACCCCATTTAAATGCAAAATCAGATGCCATGCGTTCCCTTTGCAAGCCGTTTCTGTGCACTATGTGCAACCTTTTAAGTTCACTTTGAACTTGTGCAGAAAGGAAACCCTAGTATTTTGTGTTCTCTTTCTTTCAGATGAGAGAAGATGGTTTCATCTATTCCTCAGTGCCACCTGGCAACAGAAAGAACGAACTGCACGCGCATGGCAAGTAAACGTTGCACCCTTTTACATCAAAGTACATGACTTACAGTTGAACGTGATGTAAAATGAATGTGTTGACACAAGATTTGCAGACGGAAATTATCACAGATTGCACATCGCCACAGAACAGGAATTCACGGCACGTATATGATTCACTTGAGGCACGGCTAGACACTGAAGAATAACACTGATTGGCTTAGAGGAGAAATATGCCTCTGCCCCTCTTGCTCCACCGCCACTGACCTCAATCTGCACTTCCCATAAGGCCACAGTACCGTACCAGGCAGTCAAAACACCTCTGGGCCCCAGAGTCTTCATCAAGCCTGATAGCCACTGGAGCGCCAAGCTAAGCACTCCACAGGCTCTTTCCCCAGCTTCCACAGACCACTGCAGGCCAGCCTCAACTTCACTTCAACTCCCAACCAACACACAGGGGCCGAGCAGCAAGGAGGCTGAGGGGGAGTGAGAGAGAGAGAGAAAAGTGAGATGGAGAATAATTTGATGAATAATTTGGTTCCTGCCTAGCTGAAAGTGTGTTTTTATGGCTTTTAACGGTTGTGGTGTTTTAAAGCACTCACATGTAAGGGGCCTAGTTGGATCTCTGGTTTCCTAGAGCCATACTGAAGGAAGAGAGCGGGTTAGTGAGCCTGAGGGGTGCATTCAATTTGCCATTACTAACAAGTTTGCCAATCAGTGCATCATAACATTGTTCAAAGTGTTGCCCAAGCTGAGTTCCACTCATCGGTTCCCCTTTAGTCCAACTGAGCGGCTTTGATCTCTTCTCTATGGACAGATTGTGGAGTGAGAGAAAAACTAAAAAATAACACAGCCCATCCATCTTCCCTTGTCCTCTTCTCATCCTCCCTTCCTCTCAGGACAGAGTGAGCCTGTGGTCTCATTCCACATAGCTCTCTTTGCTTCATAACCAGGGGAAACAGATTTCCTACAGTCGGGTGGGTTTACATGTTGAATGTACTGTGAAAGTGTATAAATAGTGCACTGAGGCAATTTGCTTAGCCGGAAGGGCGTGACTGTGTCATGGCAAATTTCACTCACCTTATGCTCAATACAGAAACACTCTACTGTAGAAAATATCGCCTGTGTATATAGGACAGATGAGATACACAGAGGCCCCCCCGAGGTCTACCTAGCAGTTACGCGTAGAACAATATACTAGAAAAACAACTCATATGAACACGGTGGAATGGCACTGCCAGTAGATTGGAGATTACAGCCTGCAGTTGATCTGCCGTCATGGCTTCATGTCCCTTCTGTAATAAACTCAGAACCTGTCTTTGTGATTGAGTGCTTGGTGTGCTATTGACACACCTACCTGGTCATTCATTGATCCCTGGTCTCTTGTCTGTTGTCAGCACAGCAACTCTCGACAGCCAAATAGGATCAGGCAACTGATGTGGAATTCCACAGGAATTCATAGACCAACAACAGCTATTGTGTAGGGTATTACCTCCCACATAGTGAGTACACGCTTCAGTAAGCCAAACTCAACAACACAAGAGTTATTCCCTCAAACCTTGCATTATGGAAATATATAGAGGCCCTGCTGGGCTATCACGGTGGTCACAGCAGACTGGATTACCATGACTTCATACTTCAGCAGTAAAACGTCGAATGCACCAGCAAGTAATCACACTTCACAGCTTGAACTCATTAAATCCCCAGTTTAACGGTGATTGGCAAAACAAACACACCAGATATTGATTTTTATTTCTTCCCCTCATCATCTCTCCATTGCTGCGTTTCACTCGACCTCGGCTCCACTTATTAGCCGTCACCTTGGGGGGATACGGAGCGCTCTTGGCAGTATGGCGTGAGGCGGCACACTGCTGGAGAGAGGGCCCTTCACATGATCCCAGGGCTTAGGGCACCGTAATGATCCGATGGCATGCAAATATGCCCCCGTGCTGCCAGGGCCGCAGACACAGCAAGGAGAGCCTGTCTGCGCCAAAGCTTCAGGAGCTGTCACAGCCATCATCATGATGGCCCGACCTGCACATGATTGCATTTAGAACCTTGCCTCAGGTCATGGCTATTTGAAATGTAAGCAGCCACCAGTAACCACTGCTAGGAAGGGAGATTATGAGGTAGATTTTGAGGTAATTATTATTAGTGTTCTGTTAGTCTCCACACAACTAAGCAGGTTACTGGCATTTGCCGGTGGACAGCGGTTGCCCAGTGAATGTGGGAAATACACGTCAGGTGAGATGAGGTCAGTGGGATAATGATGGCAATGTGCAGATACAAAAGGACATTGCAAGCAAAAACATTTCACTTCTACATTAAATCAAAAGTGGTCATTAATTTACCTCTGTATATATCAATGATTTTTTCCCCCATTAAATCAAATATTACATTTATTTTGAAGCCCTCTAAACTAAGCTACAGCATAGGCAGCTTGGCATTACAGCAGAAATACTATGTGGGTGATGTTTTCCAAGGTCTAATCTTAAAACATCTTCATTACATTTACGCCTTGCTTCTGTAAACAAAAAATGGATCAAAGGAATACCTTTGGAACAAAGTTGTATTTGTAGTTATAATTCATTAATTTGCTTTATTTGTAATATATATAAATAAACATTTTCATTTGTAATATACTGTGGATGTAAACAAGATGTTTCTGAACAGGAGCCATTCACAGATCCACGTCCATCTACAAGAACACTCCACTCAGTTATGACTGATACTGCTAAAATAGCTGTAATGATGTTTTCTCATTACATTTCATTCAATTGCCTAGTTATGATCTTGTCATTAAATGGTTGGCAAACACTAACAAACAAGACAGCACATTCACACTCTAATGTAATTGAGTATTTCAGAAAGACATTCCAGTTACTGCCCTCCACAGTAGTTTTAGCAGCAGCGGAAAGAGTACTAAATAAGTGATTGTGGAAGTAAAAATACATGCATTCAAAGAGAGTAATATTGTCTTGAAAATGCAAATTAAAATTACGATACACACAAAAGGCAAGTGCTGTTTATACATTGATTGAATTACATCTGTGTGGTACTATTTTGGGATATGATGGCTCACTGACAAAAATGTCTGTGGTGACAGTATTTCTTTGCTGGCTTTTGCCTCTCCACACCTTTCTCAGCGATCGATATTTATTTATGAACAGATAACTTGGAAAGCCACACTGTTTATCTCAACAGAGTAAAGGCCCTCTCCTGATAAAAAGAATAATCCACAGTTATACTCCACCGACAAGCACACACTTGTGTGCATCCATGTAAAACCCATTATTTATCTGAAGGCACAGTACACACAGTCTCCATGATAAACAATATATTTAACACTTAAACAGCCCAACAGTTCACACTACACAGAGCCACTATGCCATACGCCCCACATCAAGAAAGCTGTTATGATGCTGCTGCTTCATTTGTTAATGTTAATTTAAGTTTCTTTAGAAATAAGGACAATTTTTTGTCTATGAGCAAAGGAAAACCATGACTGTGTTTGAATTGTGTCATCCATTTTGGTACAAATAAATCAAATAAGATTAGAAATCTGATTAGAAATCAGTTGTGCCTACACACATAATCAGCTGCGTTTTAACATAATGGACTGAATTATTACACTTTAAATTCTGTAGGATAAACAGTGCACTAATGTTTTTCATGCTTACTGTGTGAATATGTCAGATAAATATAGGCATAAAATCTAACCTTTGCCTTGTTAGGGTATTGCAAAATCAAAGCTGATTATAAAATAAGTACCAGAGTGAATGGAGGGCCATGTGCCATGATTTTGCTTTATGGTTCATTCAGGGAATTGCATCCAAAGCTCCAACCATTTCAGCACTTGGCTCTAATAAGCTTGCACAGTGCGAAAATAAATAAATAAAAATAACCCCCTATTGCTTAGTCATTCCTTTTGTTGTCTTCGAGGTCTGACAACCTTAGAGGTATCCAAAAAAGAAAGAATGAAAATAGAAACACTCCACAGCAGCAGAACAAGAGGGATTAGAAATCTATTACCAGGCTAGATAACCGCTGCCCCACTCCCAGTCATTGATCCTCCCATTCCCACACCCGGATCAGCAGCACTGCAGCCGCAGCAGCCCTCCTGCTCAATATCTCAGAGCTCACTTACAGAATACAGAGTGTGATAAATTGCCATACAGTCAGTTTGTGTCATCGTTTAACCTGATCTAGCATGTCACAGCAGAACCTCCACATGTTGCATTAAGATGATGAATTACATGGGTGTCGTTTCTTCAGAGAGGCCTCTTATTACATCAACCATTCGTTTGCCATGCACTCTGACCTGGTGATGGTCATGGCAAGCGTCAGGTTTGGATAAGGTACATGGAGAAAGCACCGGGCTTTAGTCCAACAGAAATGTACTCAGAATACAATCTCATTCCATGGAATCACATAAACCATACCTTAAAAAATTGATTATTTAAACCTGATTTAACAAAACAAATGTTACATGCATGTTTAACCACGATTTTGTTGGGTCCCGTGGTGATGGTGATATTATTTGATGGGGAGTATGTAGTAAAGCTCTGGCTCCTGCCTCCTCAGCCTCAAGGCCTCTTTGGAGAAGACTGAAGGATCAGAATCCCTAGCAGCCTTCCAACAGATCAAACAACCATGGTGACATTATGTAAGCTTAGTCTCCAGGCCATTTCTGTGCCTTTGTCATGTTAGGAGATCAGTGTAAATGGCCTGTCACGGGGGTTTCCTGTCAAAAGCATGGTTAGAGTGAAACATTAAACACGGTACAAAGAGACTTTCGAAAAAGTGTGCAATGCAGATTCAAGAGCGGTGTGTATATCTCCCTTCACTGAGGAAAAGTGAAATATTGTAGAGGTGCAGATGGCCAAATAGTCCCTGCTCTGTGACACCTGCAGGAGTGTATGTCTGATTGAGGTGTACCTCACAGGACCGGTCGAGACGTAACCACTGCAAGAGCAGAGTGATATCTTCTATGTAATGAGAGCACATGCACCATATATGCTTAAGCTCCTGAAATAGAACTCTGAACACGATGAGGTTGAACCTCTACACCAGTTAGCGAAACATGGAAAAAGCTGTTCAGTAGTACCTTGTGATTCTGAGGCCCTATCATAATGTAATGCTAAGTTAAGACTCTCACCACGAGCTGAGCTGTAGTGACTGTAGTGTTTCTAAACTCACAAGTCTACTCTCATGGACAAACTTTATTTAACATATTTATCATTTCTCTGATGCTTTTCAGTTTACTTGGATTTCAGTGGGTCTCATTTTATGGGATTGTTTAAAGGGGCTGTTTAAAGGGATTGTTTAGAGGGATTGTCATATTGTGAGACACAAACACAGTAACTGGTTGAGTCAACAAGAGAAAGAGATATCAGTGTCATTTAGCCAGATGGCTGCTTGGCTGGCAGTTCACAAAAGCACAGTCCCTTTTAATCCAATCCACTGACAACGAGTTGTGAACTGTTCACAGCATGATGGCTGCACAACTCCCACTCACCCAGATGCATCAAACAGTCCTGAAGTTACAGTTACAGTCCAAGTAACAGTCACAGAATAATAATAAACTAGACTAGACTAGAATAGAATAGAATAGAATAGAGTAAGAGTTCCTGAATGGAGCAGGGGAACGGTGGTACTTCCCAGTGCTGAAGTATCACCCAGGCAGCTTGGATACAGAGTAGTAAAAGGTTACAAAGTGCCGAAAGAGTTGATCAGGTTTCTCCCCAGATCAGAGACTCTTTCGCATCTGCTGGCATGAACGCTGTTCACAAACACCCACCCCGCACTCTTTGCTCAACCATACGTGCAGTATTCCAACATCAAGAACGTCTTTTTGTCTCTGTCTTTCTGAAATCACACACAGTGCAGGGAGGTGCTATTGATCACCTGAGGCGTCTGCATGACTTTATGAATAAACAAACAGAATTAGCCCGGCGCTGGCTCCTCTCCTCTCCTCGCGCAGAGGAGCACCCCATACATGATGCATGATGCAAGCTGGTTGGCAGCAGGAAGCTAAGGAGCGTCAGGAAGAGCCCGGACGAAGCCCGGGGAAACACCACTGCTCCCAGCTGGGCTCCATCAGAGAACCAGCCCAGCAAGCACACACACATATACAGATGTAGAGAGTATGAAATCAAAGGATGGTAGAGGGGGGGATTTGATCGCAAGTCTTTGCGCAACTACAGAAAACAGCAACTGTTGTTCTTTATTTATTTATATACGTATGCATTTATTTATCTCTGTTCGTTGCAGAGGATGAGAGGAATTGATTTTAAAGATGTGTGGGGATAGACACTGCCTTCCCAGAACACGCAAATGGGCAGATATTTATTTTAGACCAGCAGAAGACATGCCAATCTTTTTATTTGAACGAGATATAGCTCTAACTATTACATAGATTCAACAATAAATTAGATCATAAACTGTGTGGTTAAGATTAGGTAGAATTCATGTAATTTGTATTCTATGAGTTTCATCCATTAATATCAAACACACTTCAAATAAATCCTGACATAATTCAATATAATTAAGCATATTTTTCTTTCAATGGCATGACAGATCAGCAGTCACTCTCCCAAATTAATAATTTCATCATAAAACATTTAACGTTTTTACTATGGGCAATGTTCAACTCTCGCTCCCCCAAAAAGTAATTCTCAAGGTTATGGCTTTGTTTTTTTTTATCATACTTAATTAATCTACAAAAAGAACGGACTGTATAATCAAATGCTCTCATTGCTTTGCTCTCACACTCATTAGAGGATGAATTAAGATCTCCTTTGATGAAACTTAAAATAAAAGTCAGATAATTCATATATTTATCCCTTTATTCTCATCATGGGGCGGCTGAATGTCATAAGGTCAGCCTGCATGTGGGACATCGTCAGATCAGTAGACTTAGCAATTATCCTGTGTAAATCAACAAATACAACGAAGATGAGTTTAGCATTGTATGATAAGGCTTGCATTTGTTTAGAGCAAACCAGTAGCATTTGCTAATAACAAAGGAATGGTAAAGTTTATCATGATGGACTCTTCCTCAGCAAAAGAGACTATCCGACCACAGCTTTAGTTAAATGAGGGTGATGCATCTTCTCTATCTAAGCTCAATCTGAGTAGTTTTTATTGTTTAGCAAGATTATCTGCCCATGGCCGAGGTCTTGCGACTGCTTTTAAAAAGCGCTTTAGGTGCTGTCAGTTAGCTGCCACGTCTTACACTGGCTTTGAACACCAGCTCTTGATAGCTGAACTGTCGGACTCAAAACCTGGGATGCGGTCGAATAGTCTATTTTGCTTTCGAATATTCCTAACTGAGTGAAATGACTCGAAGTACCTAACTGGCAGCCATAAGTAGAGCTGGTCGAATTGTCTAAATCCTAAGGAAAGGCGCGTCAGTGCTTCCTTTCTTATCTCCTTAAGCATAAGGTACACTGGACCATCCTTTACAAAAGGAAAGGAAATATTACTGTCCCACAATTGTTGCAGCAGCAACATTTAAAGACACACGTCAATAACATCCACCATCACCTAATTACATAACCTAGTGTTAGACTGCCTGCTTAGTGCAGTCAGATTCTCTTACCACAGCAGTTGTCCTTAAGCATTCACAGCTTTCCTTGACCTCATGACATTTTCCATCGAGGTCAAGGAAAAGTGGTTAGGAAAAGACAAAGGATGTAATTTTCTTTACTATTCCACTCAGCCCTGGTCTCTGTGCTTTAGTGTAAATGCCTGCCAAAGCTACCCCAAAACCTCATAGACGAGTTCTTGAGTATTATCCTTTCTTGTGTGTATAGAATTTTAATTATTGGAGATTTTAACATTCATGTTTGCGTTCCTCTTCCTCAGCGCAATCGACTTTTTCAATTCAGTCCAATCTGTCACTGATCCTACTCATGAATGGGGACATACTGTCACATGGTTGCACTTTGTGTGATCTTGTGGTATCTGGTGTATCTTATCACTGACCGATTTTCAGTGGTGCAAAAAAGGGGTTTGCAGCAAATGCAGCATATGCAGCACTGCAGCACACTGGGTGCCACACTAAAGAGGCGCCAAAACAATGGTAGGCTAAACAAGGTGTCAGGTTTCAGGCTTTCTTTTTGTGTATATGTTTGAGCTGTCAAAACATCTTTTCGTAGACAGCTCAGTCTGAAAAAGATCGCACAACGTTGTTTATCATTTGAACACACTGCCATGAATGAATATGTGATTCAGGGCCAGGTAAGAACCTGTTCATTTATGGAGTGGAGCTAAATCACGGAGTGGATCCACAAATTTAGTTTCACTTTTGTTAACATTGAGAGTTGAGAGAACATTGAGAGTGTAATGTGCCAACTATGAAGAGAGTTTCAGGGAAACAAATGAATATGTTTCATTCAGTTTCGCTTTGAAGTTGTTTGCCAGTATAAGAGAGAAAAGTTGTCCTTGTGCAACTTTGTGCAGAGGCATAATCATCATTTCAGTCAGCACCCCGAAAAGCTTACTCCGATCAGTCTCAGCTCTGTCACTTTAGCAGCACAGACTGGTATACTATAAAGCCACATTTCACAGCCTAAAAGAGCTTTGATTATCTGTGGTTCAGCTACGCTGTTAAATAAATGCAAAACCAAAAAAAATCAACAATTTTGACTCTGAGCGAGACGCACAGAAAGCTCTTGTTTGAGCATCTCTTGTTTTCCCAGAGTACACACATGCTTTTTCACTTGAAAGGAAATGCATCACAAGATATTCATTTGAAAATGAGGACTAATTGTGTTTCCGAAGGAGAGAACTACAAAGCCTTGGTTAATTTGGCGATTGTGAGCTATTTCAACTAAATCTTTCATGTCAACACAAGCATGCAAACATGGCCAACAACACACCATATCTGACTCTACACATATTAACAAACTTTTTTTTCCAGGGTTATTAAATTGACTCAGTTCTGATTGTTGCAGGCTTGTGTTCAGTTTTGCACTAATATGTTTTTGAGCAAAACGCAGCTGAACATCCCGACATCCTTGATGACCAGACGTTAGACTCCCATCTCCAAAAGCCCATGTTACATTCACCATGAATTTAAGCTTCGGTTAAATGATTTGTATGGTGATGTGGAAACCATTCCAGGGCCTGGGCTATATTTCTACCTGAATTCACATGATGCCTTGGATTGGATCTGCATGTTGATACTGTTCAGCATGATGCCGCAGCACACTAAATACAGCAAGTGCTAAATCATCCACTAAGGATTCATTTAACAAACCTGGCAGAGCAGAACGTGCCAGGCACCCAGCTCTTCAGCCCTTTGCCAGAGAAGCCAGTGCTCCAGCCCTGATTGCCCCTGACAATGCTAACTACCTACTCCCCTAAATGTCCACAGCCCTGACAAAGTGTTTCTAATCACAGCCACAGCGGTGGCTTTGGAGGCAGACGGGGCATGAATGACTGCTTATGCTGCGACCGTACACCATGATGGACCCACAGATGAGCCTGCCTGCTGCCTCACGCAGAGGTGTTATCGACGATGCATCTCTGCAGGCTCAGAGGGGAGGCAGGGATCTCTTCTCAGTCTCTGTGAAGTAATTAACAGTATTGGCTACCACTTTACAATAAGGTTCCCTTTATAAAGGTTTATAAATGGTTTATGAATAGGTTATTAATTAGGTTGTAAACCCTTTGTAAGTCATAAATAAGCCATTATAAATGAGTTATAACACAGTTCTTAACACATCGATGCCGGCTCACTATTTGGTAAGATCCCCATTTTGGCAACCCACTGTCTATCCCTTAACTGGCTATACTAGCCCATTGCACACTCCCTACCATTCTTGTATCTGTTACTACCAGCACGTAGAGATTACCCCCGCACCGTGGGGGGGCCTCGCATGGGGGGGGGGGGGGGGGGGCTCGCGTGCCCCCCCCCCACAAAAAAATTTAAAACAAAAAAGTTTTTTTTTTTTTTTTCAATTTGAATTACATGGGATGCACACTATGTCCTTATTGTCTTGTCTGTGTTTCCAGAGTTGATATAGAAATAAAGAAAAATATATTTAATTGTGCTTTCTTTGTTAGGTAGCCTAGTGACGTGACGACATAGGTCAGAAGGTCACAGACCGGCGCGCCCACGGCAAATAGGGAGCTTGAGTTTTGATATCTTGCCTATATGTGGGGGGGGGCTCTCATGTTTCCGTTACGGTACTGGTTACTACCCCACTCCTTGTGTTCTCCCTATGTGTATGTGATTTGTGTATGTTGTGTCTGGATGCTACTGGATGGCCTAAAATTTCCCTCGGGATTAATAAAGTATCCATCCATCCATCCAAGATCAAGTTACTGCTTACTACTCATTAATCTTATGAGTTACTAACAGGTATAACTGGCAAAAGGGAGCCTTATTGTAAAGTGTGAAACAAATCATCATCTATTAATCAGCTACTATCATTTATAACTGGCAAAGGGAACCTTATTGTAAAGTGTGAAACACATCATCATCTATTAATCAGCTACTAACATGTATAACTGGCAAAAGGGAGCTTTATTGTAAAGTGTGAAACAAATCATCATCTATTAATCAGCTACTATCATTTATAACTGGCAAAGGGAACCTTATTGTAAAGTGTGAAACAAATCATCATCTATTAATCAGCTACTAACATGTATAACTGGCAAAAGGGAGCCTTATTGTAAAGTGTGAAACACATCACCATTGATAAATGAGTAACTAACATTCACATTTACCTAATATAAGTGTTTCACATGGAATGGAAAGTAAGATGCAACAGATACAAGCAAAAATAATGTATTCACACATGTTCAAAATTAAAAGTCAAAATGATTAAACTGTTGAGTACAAGTGATGCTTATATTTAGACATAAAAGCTTTACGCAGACATCAATAAAACACTTTGAAAGAAATAATGAGATTCAGACTGGAAAGGCTTTTCGTATATCCATGAACAACCGTCCAAGTGGCCCAGCATGCTAACTTTAGACGCAAACTAAGCCAAGTTACTTAAAGGGGCAATAGAAGTTCACGTAGTCAGTGTGTTCAAATAACAAGATTAAATATAAACAAATCAGGATTTGGTGACATTTCATGAAATAAATGCAACACTTTTGGACTCCGTTACATATTTGATCCTGATTTGTATATACTAAATCGTGTTATTTGAACACACTGAGTACAACTTGTATTGCCCCTTTAAGAAACTCGGTTTTGTTGGCATCTCTCCTTTTAGGCTTCAGTTTGAAGTTGCTGATCTGAAGAGAGGTATGTCAAAGAAACTATACGTATATTTATGAGTGATAAACCCTCAAAGTCATAGTATAATGATGACATAACGGTGTATATACTAAAAGATTGTGAACTGCAACATGTGATGCATACAATGTGATATTTAATGCATTTATCTTGTTTTGTCTTATGCCATGAGGTTCCTAGCATACGTTTTCCCTCTGCTAACAGGCTAATATCCAGTGTGTTTGACGACTGCATGTTACAGACTGTCTCGTTGTATGTTATTGTGCACAGTGTACGGAGCTCCATTTCGCTGGAACAAAGCATCAGAACTTCAGTGCGTGGCCATTTCTTGCCCAGCAAACAGACTCACACAGAACACAACGCAGGACTTGTTACAACGATGCCGTGATCCAGATAAAATTATTGACTTTTTGGCTCTGGTCACCCTGATGGGCCACTTGGACGGTTGTTCATGGATATACGAAAAGCCTTTCCAGTCTGAATCTCATTATTTCTTTCAAAGTGTTTTATTGATGTCTGCGTAAAGCTTTTATGTCTAAATATAAGCATCACTTATACTCAACAGTTTAATCATTTTGACTGTTGATTTTTAACATGTGTGAATACATTATTTTTGCTTGTATCTGTGAAAAACTTATATTAGGTAAATGTGAATGTTAGTTACTCATTTATCAATGGTGATGTGTTTCACACTTTACAATAAGGCTCCCTTTGCCAGTTATACATGTTAGTAGCTGATTAATAGATGATGATTTGTTTCACACTTTACAATAAGGTTCCATTTGCCAGTTATAAATGATAGTAGCTGATTAATAGATGATGATTTGTTTCACACTTTACAATAAGGTTCCCTTTGCCAGTTATAAATGATAGTAGCTGATTAATAGATGATGATTTGTTTCACACTTTACAATAAGGCTCCCTTTGCCAGTTATACATGTTAGTAGCTGATTAATAGATGATGATTTGTTTCACACTTTACAATAAGGTTCCCTTTGCCAGTTATAAATTAAAGTAGCTGATTAATAGATGATGATTTGTTTCACACTTTACAATAAAGCTCCCTTTTGCCAGTTATACATGTTAGTAGCTGGTTAATAGATGATAATGTGTTTCACACTTTACAATAAGGCTCCCTTTGCCAGTTATAAATGATAGTTACTGATTAATAGATGATGATTTGTTTCACACTTTACAATAAAGCTCCCTTTTGCCAGTTATACATGTTAGTAGCTGATTAATAGATGATGATGTGTTTCACACTTTACAATAAGGCTCCCTTTGCCTGTTATAAATGATAGTAACTGATTAATAGATGATGATTTGTTTCACACTTTACAATAAGGCTCCCTTTTGCCAGTTATACATGTTAGTAACTCATAATATTAATGAGTAGTAAGCAGTAACTTGATCTTGGATGGATGGATGGATACTTTATTAATCCCGAGGGAAATTTTAGGCCATCCAGTAGCATCCAGACACAACATACACAAATCACATACACATAGGGAGAACACGTTCAAAAGGAGTGGGGTAGTAACCAGTACCGTAACGGAAACATGAGAGCCCCCCCCCACATATAGGCAAGATATCAAAACTCAAGCTCCCTATTTGCCGTGGGCGCGCCGGTCTGTGACCTTCTGACCTATGTCGTCACGTCACTAGGCTACCTAACAAAGAAAGCACAATTAAATATATTTTTCTTTATTTCTATATCAACTCTGGAAACACAGACAAGACAATAAGGACATAGTGTGCATCCCATGTAATTCAAATTGAAAAAAAAAAAAAAAACGTTTTTGTTTTAAACATTTTTGTGGGGGGGGGGGCACGCGAGCCCCCCCGCCCCATGCGAGGCCCCCCCACGGTGCGGGGGTAATCTCTACGTGCTGGTAGTAACAGATACAAGAATGGTAGGGAGTGTGCAATGGGCTAGTATAGCCAGTTAAGGGATAGACAGTGGGTTGCCAAAATGGGGATCTTACCAAATAGTGAGCCGGCATCGATATGTTAAGAACTGTGTTATAACTCATTTATAATGGCTTATAAATTACTTACAAAGGGTTTACAACCTAATTAATAACCTATTTATAAACCATTTATAAACCTTTATAAAGGGAACCTTATTGTAAAGTGGTACCCAGTATTGCAAGGTGAAGCAATCAAATGTTGCAAATGTGCAATCAAATGTTGCTTCACACCAGTGGTTCCCGAAGTGGGGCGCAGGTTGAGGGTGAAAAGAATGGAACTAGGAACCTAAATAACTAACTACAGGTGACATTTTGTATGGCGGTTCTCTTAACGCATAGTAGCGCTAACCTATTAGGTGATCAGTTTATAGCCTATTCTGTACTTCTTTAATATGGTCAGAGCCTACCGTTTAGCCCATATGTTAGAATATATAGCTAGCCTAATTATTAATATAACACATATTCGCCTGACATGCACATTGTATGGATTGCTCACTAACACTGCCTGATTATCTGATGGAATGCGGGTGATCAGTGATGATACTCCTTGAGACAAGTGCCCATTCACATACTGAATGGAATAAGTGCCTGCATTGATTTTGGTTATTCATCTTAAATACAATGTTGTGTTTTTATACAATACATTTAATTTTTCAATCGTCATTGTGCTTCAGACAGACGCGACAGAGTAGGTCAGTGGGGAAGTAAAACACTGCAGACCCCTTATGTGCTTCACAAAAGCACAAATGTAAGGGCACTCTTACAACAAACCAATTTCTCAAATGTCACATTCAAGGCACTTTACCTCCAGAAATACAATACATTTGAAAATCAGAGAGCTCTTACATTGTCACGGGTTCAGTGTTCTCTTTTCTTTAAAAGGACAATACCGTGGTGGCCCTGAGTTATTTTGTGGAAGAAAATAATTAATCTTAGCGAAGGAACTACAAGAGAATTAATCTGCCAAAAAACAAATAAATACATCCTATGACAGCTCAGACACCTGCTAGTTAGGGAAGATAGCACTGGTGAGGGAGGTGGGAAAGGCATTACACATCCATTAATTGTACACTGGACCCTGGTGAAGGATTGTGTCTGATGGGCAACTAGTGACATGGCGGATTCTCATTTTTCAGGGCACGCGGGTGCAGATTGTGTGCCCTACTTTATTGAACTATCCGCTCGACAAAAGCATTTGCTAAAGAAATTCTTCTCACTCAATCTATCTTTTTTTGGTGTCTCAAACTTTTTCCCCTTGACTACGCTGACAATAGGGTGGTGGTAATGGGAGAGGGATTTAGAAGTAAATGTAGGACAGGGGCACAGAGCAGTGTTGGAGAGAAAAAAGTAAACATTTCACAAAGTCCCACAGTGGCTGAACGAGAGCATGTATGATTAATACCCAAAGCCAAAAGAGTGATGGTGATGGCCTTGTGACATTGTCAGAAGTTCTAGAAGCAGCTGTCACTGTGCTAGGGGATGCACTGTGTGCGTCTGTGTGGAGTCGTCATTAGGCATTTTAATGCGGTAGGAAAATGGTTATCGAGGGAGACCAAGACACACATTTATCCGAATTTCTCCGGCACTGCTACAGACTCTTGACACACTTCTGTGGCATCATCATTAAGACACTGCAGTTTTCCCTAGAGAAGCATTTCCTGAATGCAAAGATATTGATCTCACCCTCTTGACAGACAGAGACCATTAATCACACTTTAAAAATAATTTGCCCTCAACTGTTAAAGCATGCATCCGTAATTTCTGTAAGCTTCGAGTAGCTTAATATGCTCAAATGCCTCATCCATTTCTCCAGCCAGACATGTTTCCAATTACGGGAAATCCTCTGCAAAGCCAGGTAGGCTTTTCACTGCCTCCTGAAACCATCAGGGTACTGATTGTATCTTAGTACACGCCACACTTGAAGAATGGACCAGGATGACAGAGTCAGAGTTCTTGGAGATTTATTCCAGTGTACACCTGCAGGGAGTCACCCCAAGCATCCAGCATAGGATCAAGTGAATGCACCTAACAATGGAAAGGTCTTAGTTCATATACCAGTCAGTCATAGGCAGATACCGAGGAGTAATGACACACATATGTTGACAATTGTCAGTCATGGCCAGTAATTAACTAACAGCCTAGTAATTAACCATAATCTTCCTGTCTTTGATTTACCTGGCTCAATTGTGTCCTCATTTCTGAAGGGGCTTTATCACAAAAAAATAGTTATTTTCTGTGCTTGGTTCTTTGACGAAGATATATGTTGTTGCTACACTGTAAGTTATAGGCAGGGAAAGAGGTCCAGGTATTGACTACTTATAGGACCCCTTCAGGTCTATACGATTGTACGGACATGCCATTTGGATTGCATGATGCGCCTTATGGACCTGGTGCTGAGGGGGGCTGAGGACTACTTGGGCCACCTGAGGAACGTCTTTCGCCGCATCCGCCAAGCTGGCCTGGTGGTCAACGCCTCTAAATGTTACCTGGGCAAGCCGGAGGTATGTTACCTAGGCGGTGTCATCAAGCCACAGGTCAGCAAGAAGGAGGCCATCTGGAGCTGTCCTACCCCCACCCCCAAGATGGGTCTCCGGTCGTTTTTAGGATTAGTCGCGTGGTACCGACGATTTATACCAGATTGTTTCCAGCAGGGCGGCAGGGTTGACTAGCTTGACGCACAAGAATGCGCCCAACAAGGTCAGTTGGACAGAGGCCTGTGAGTACGCTCTCCAGGACTCGAAGGAGAGCATGTGTCAGGGCCCAGAGCTACAGAGCCCTAACTTTGACCTGCCATTTGTGGTACAGACTGATGCCTCTGGGGTTGGTCTTAGGTCGTTGTTGCTCCAGGGCGAGGGTGAGGACTGTGCACAATATAAGCCGGAAGCTGTTCCCTCGTGAGACCAGATACTCCACTGTAGGAAAGAAGTGTTTAGCAGTGAAGTGGGCCTTGGACACTGAGGAACTATCTGGTGGGAAAGGGATTCACCTCAGAGACTGACCACAGGGCTTTACAGTGGCTACATAGGATGAGGGACAGCAGTGCCAGACTCACTTGCTGGTACTTGGCACTTCAGCCCTACCGCTTCTCTGTGAGGTATTGAACTGGAAAGACTAACGCTGTGACATATTTCCTGTCCCGTCTCGATGAGGAGGGTCAGTCAGAGGAGGAGTGTGTGACACAGTGGCATCATCACATCATCCCTTGCCGTGGAATGGCAGGGATTCGTCCCATTTCAAATCATTAACTCTTTACGGAGTGCTGTATGACTGTTTTAACCATGGAACAACCCGGAAACTGTGTCTGTTTTACCTCCCTGTCTGCTCCTGAGTATGGATGCCATCTCCCTATCCGTATTTTAAAAGCCATTGTTAGAATGTTTGGCGAGTGCATGCGCCAATCCTCCATTAATGTATTTTTAAATATGTTATTACATCTGTAGTGCAAGTTGCAGTCAATGCAGGGAATGAATCAGGAAGAGGGGAGGGTACCACAATGCCACAATATGCCCCAAGGGGCAGCTTTGGGTCCTAAAGGTTATAACAGTGTGTCATTATTAGTCAAATTATTCATTCATTTTTTTCGCAGTATATAGTATTTCATTTGTAATTATTTTGTAACAAGCTTTTGTTTTTCCCCGCTGTTACCTATGCAGGTGGTATGGTCCACCAGGAGCTGGGAATTCAACCTCTGCTCAAAGAGGTGGTTGTCATTCTCAGGTAGGCCATGATGGTGAGCAGACGCTATTGTTTGGTGTCAGGCCTCAGCAGATCTCAGCAGTGTGAGATATGCCTTTAACTTTTGTTTTGACTTTGATGGTTCATGTCATTTTTTATTTTCCTTTTTTGTAAATACATTTTGCACTGTAAATATATTTCACAGGTGGTTCTATAATCTTCACCATCGCCAGTCATGGGCATAATGTTACTGATTCAAGCAAAATAACCATGCCTTACAACATATTACTGCATTTTCACTGAATTGTCAGTGCAAGAGCGAGGAATAAAAAATGGGCTCTCTTTGAAGAGACGTTGCTTTTTTGGGCAGTCTTGGCCCTCTGATAATGATTATTTTCATGTCCTATCCTTGTGCCTTTTTAAATATTTCTTTTGTGCTTCTTTTTCTCACTCTGTCGTTTTTCCAAAACATTCATTTTTAGCTAGTTCAATTCAGAGTAAAAGTCAACAAAAAATTCTCAGTGCTCCTGCACACCTTTTGAGGAAATCAAATTAGGCTGCACAAAAATGAAATCTAACAAAACTAAACAGATGAAAGCAAATTGTGTTGTCCTGTTTTTTTATATTCTTTTAACATGTATTTTTCGTAATGTGTAATCTCACACTGTGGCACTATAATTACATAAAGGAGATGTCACCATGCTAGGATGAGGACAGACATTGACAAAAAAGCATTATGCTGAGTGTGAGGCTCTCCATGAATGTGCACCCAAGTGTTCATGCACTAGGCATAGGCTCACCCTGAAGAGTATTATCGGTTGTGAAAGCTGGGTTCTATTGTTATATCATAGGCAATGCATGTCCAAACTATTCAGTGGAACACTTAATAGATTATAGAATATAAATATATTAGAACATAAGGAATGTACAAAATAAACATAGAGGGTAAGTGAATTTAGACTGAAACTGAGTCATATGTTCATGAAATAGTTAGTTTGGCAAGATTGACCCTCTACCCTACCCTACCTGAACACCCACCAACTGAAAATGTCAATTCATCATCATGTGTATGTGTGGGTAGCTGATTGGCTATGACAGGCAGTAATTCAAATTAAAATTAAAATCTTACACTCATTATGAGTTAGTTCTTCATTCTCAATAATTATTAAGTATAAGACTGCTCCATCAGCTGCTCTAGTAAATGAGTAGGACTGATTTTGTACCATCTACATGCTTCATGACATCATTACCAATGTTGTTGGATCTATGGTGAATTGAAAGACAGAAGTGGCTGTTTGCGAAGTGCCTACTACAGATTTGAGACACAGCCATGAGTAGGTCGCTATTGCAGCCGAAGCTCCAGCGCACCACCATCGCTCATCAAAGACTTCTGTCGTTATTCATGAAATGCACCCCTGATCGGTAGAATTTATCACTCACTGTCCTATGAACGGATGCAATTATGCAAATAATTAGAGGAAATGTACTGATTACTTAAAGGATTCAGAACGCAGCTATGACATAAGAACATTTCAACAAATGATGTAACCATCTACGACTTAGCAGTCACGGCATACCAGGCCACCCAGGCCGCTGATGGCAGACTGCCTTTTGAGGCCTGATTAATCCTTCTAATACCTATGGGGCACCACTAACTGCAACCGCGTAGTGAGAATAGGCGGGGGTACCTACAGTACATTTGCTAATTTCGTTGACACAAAGCAGGGTGCAGTCAATCATAGATGGGTGGAGTAATTAGTGAATCTGGTAATGAAGTCATTCTTTATCAGCCAATCACAATGATTCGACCATACCTTATTAATGTTCATACTGAGGAATTGTCCTACAATAGAGCAAACAGCTCATTTTCGGTCGCGAAAGGAGCCGTTTACATCAGAGGAGATGGCGGTTCTTGAATGGGAAGTCTGCCCGACATCCTATCATTTAGAAGGTGTTGCTTTGCAGGAACTTCATTTATACGTCAAACTCCCACGTTTGTGCGCAGATAAACCCCAGCATTGCGCTGTCCTGCCCATGTTTGCGCTTAAAATTTGGCTCATGTTTTGAAATTAGCCAAATTATTTTGCCAACTTATTAAATTAGCTTTAGGTCATGCATGGCGGACACTGCGTGCAGCCAGCCACGTTGCCCAAATTAAGGCCCATGATCTCCCAGAGAGAGAGAGAGAGAGAGAGAGAGAGAGAGAGAGAAGAACCATTCAATAACATGCACTGCTGAAGGGCAGTATTTACCCTGCAATTTATAAACGAGGGCCTTGACTCAAAAATAATGAACAGATAGTGGCTGGCAAGTAGCTTCTCTTTATAACAGCAATTAAAGCAATCAAGCAGGATGTAGTATGAAAATGGCTGGCTGGCAAAACATTTTTTTTTCCATAAAACTTAAAATAAGTCACTAATGTAGAGTGGCACTAAAATTAATTAATTAATATTCAGTTTGGAATTCATTGAAACATGCAGTAGAAATATGCTCAGACAGTTAATATTGTCATGGTGTAAAGTGTTAAATCGACAGGACTTTGTTGTTAATACCACAATCAGTTTTCCTGCATAGACACTTAAACAGACATGGAGAAAGACGCCGAGAGTCACCTTGCCCCTCACTTAACTGTCGATGAGTTTCACAGGCATCTCACAATATTTCATTGTGGTGATTGATGGGTGGTAGTTGAGGGCACCGGAACTGCAGGCCTCACCTCAGTTATAAAAGGGGCCACCTCAGCAGAATGTAATTGCACCGAGCGCTATGCCTCATCAAAGCATTAAGTTATTGGCTTGATTAAGGTTATTAGAAAGGTACAGAAAAAGGGCCCTGGGTGAAGCTTTCATACAATTTTGCATCGCTCACTATTAAATGTTTATCTCGTAAATGGGTAAGAAGAACCTTTAAGGGCCAGTGCCAAGATCAGAATCATTCCCCAAGTGTAATTTAAAGCAGTGGCTAATCTGCTCTGAGTGATTTCACTCATAGCCGAGCAAGGCTGTCCAGTTTCACAGATGTGCTTTGGTCAATTCGCTGTGGCAAACTGATAGGGGAAAAACTAAAACAGCTCTATTGCCTTGACAGACTTTCCTGACGTATATGCATAGGCGCAATTTATGGGGAAGGGCAGATTCCACTTAATATTCATAACAGTGGTGTTTGTCCCAGGAATTTTGCTTTTATGAAATACAAATTAATGACCTAACCTATTGACAAAGGGTAAACAAAACGCTTTTAGCAGACAAATTCAATTGCATATGCTTATTGGTACGGCAACATTTACCACTGACCTAGAGCAAGTGGCACACGTTTTCCATCAATAAAACCTTGAAATAGCTTGAATATCTCGCTTAACTTGGAGGCTATGGAGAGGTTGGGAGTCAACTCTCCTGTAGACTTTTTGCCCTCCTGTTTTGTTTCTGTATGTCCTGTTTTGTTGCTATATGGTGAGATTGGGCTACTTTATGTTGTTTATTTGACTTTTGCATTGTGGAGTTATTCCTCTCAAAATAGTTATTTTCTATTGTTAGGCGTGCTTAGGTTACTTTTACTTTGGCATTTTCCTGTCCTTGAAATTGTGTTCATGCTTCTTTCCGTAACCTGGAATACTCGTTGTGTTTCCCAAACCCCACATTTAGCCTATTTTTCTACAGCCGGTCGACAGTTACCAGAGCATGATCGTATGGTTTGGAATTTGAAGTTGGTCTCATCATTTTTAAATCTCAGTTTGTCAATTTTTCTACACAAAATTAACCAGATTTCACCATTTAAGTTCTCATTTTTCAAAAATGTCTTCTGGGGGAGCATGCCTCTGGACACTCCACTGACGCATTTCAAGAAGTGCACTTAGTGCTATATACTCAGTTACCCACCCACCAGCCACCTCTGATACACAGGTAGCCTACAATATACAAGCTCATTCAGGACAATGTGAGAAACACAAGAGGACAGATTTGACCCAGGAACTGAAAAGATCCGTCTGTCTTCGTTATCGACCCCTCCGTACACAAGGTCAACTTTTACAGATCAGTGAACCTGTAATCAAGGGTTAAACAGTGATTAAATGAAACAAACCCAACTGTGGGGATATAGCCACGCTAGCTTAGCCATGGCAGTGTTCGAGCTGAAGTTCACGTTGAATGAACATGTCCGTGGCTGTTCACACATGCAGCTCATGGTTAAGCCTTGAGCTTATTCATAGCCATACAAGGGCATTCTTATTGCTATTGATGGGAATATTAATCACATTTCAGAAGGTTAATCAAGGCCAATTATCAGAGCAATCATTAATTGATTTATCATTTGCAGTTGGAGGTTAAAATCTAGTCATGTAAGTGTACTCTGACATTGTCCCTTCATTCAAAATCAAGTGAAGCCTAAACTGATGCCTAATTAAGCAGTAGTAAGATTGATGACTCTTCTGTCAGGCTTATCCAGGGCCAAAATTGCCATGATAAAATGAATGAGGTGAAAGGGAATGGGCAGGCAAAGTCATCACCTAAGATTCTTTTTGTCTTGAGCTTGTCTTTATCAAACTCACTTTTTTCTTTCTTTTGACTAAATCCTTTGCCGATTTGTCATGTCAGACCCGGAGATGCAAAATGGGGAGCTCTGCAAAGACAGAATTAACAGAGGCAGGAATACAACCTTTTTTTCTCCACCTATCTACACAATATGTTTGTTTTTTCATAAAATAAACATACTGAGGGAATGTTACTTTCTTCGCAACCTATTCTATTTCTCATGAACACATACGATGCTACAATAACACACATGCCACAGTTTTATGCCTAACTGGTGTTTGCTCTTAACTATTCAGCCTCTCATGGAATAAGATATAACAACTCACAATGCTGGCAATTTTGTGATGCTCCATTTTTTGTAACAGTGTAGGTGTAATTACCACCAATGAGTGTGTGCACACAGTGATAAAGACACAGTTTAACAGCATGTTTATATCCTGCTGGGAGCCAGGCATTGCAGCTCTCTAAAAAATAGAATCTTTAATTTAACATTTCCCTTGTATTACTCTGGTGCGCATACCTTTGGCAATTACCACAGATAGTGCAAACCACTTACATAAAATGATGGATCACGATCTACCTTTTTTCCTGGGCAATTTTCCCATGTAGCTTGTGTAATTAAGTGGGGAAATATAATGTACCAAATTAATTATGATTAATGGAGCTAATTCATATAGACAGATTAACGCTGATGTTTTAATGCTCTCATATTTCAGCTTTTTACAAAAGCTCCCTGAGAATGGAGCCCTTCCACTAGCATGCAGCCATCGCACTGGGATCTCTCAGTGCTATCCCTGATGGGACTTGTGAAACTCATCGGTACAAACGCTCACTTGGATTTAAACACTACTAATTACAGCACCTCAGATTACTCCATGTCAATCTCAGAAATTTAGTTTTCTGAAAGGTTACACTGACAAAAATAAGCAGGTAGAGATGTATGAACAGCAAAATAGGCCTTTACTACCTATGTCTGGGTGGCGATGTGGGATACAACATCGCACTAGAATTCAAAGTCTAACATTCTATGTGCAAATTACATTTTCCTCGATGTGTGAACACCGTCTTGAAAAAATTGGAACCACATTCAGAGAGAAAGGTCCACTTTGACCTTTCCATCTGGGATATATTGCTATTAAAAATTGTGTCATTTGAGGAAAACTCAATTAAGTCACGCAAAGTGGCAAGGGCTGGCTGGTGAAGGAAGGTCAGTTCCCAGAAGCACAGTGTGTCATGCACATTAAATCATGGCTTGGATTATCAAAGCTTTAATTTGATGAGTTTAATCATTTACTGTAGCCAGTGGATACACCAAACTTATCTTCTGCATGAACTACCACACAGTTACTGCCAATGCATCTATCTTATGTCATTAAGTCTGTATTCATTAAAAATATATCTGATAATCGTTGAATTTAAACAATGTTAGAAATCTCAGAAAATTTTATTTAAGAGAAATACCCTTTTTACATCTTCTTTTTAATAATTCTGTTCAGTTCAGTTTGATGTCTTTATATAGTTCCAATAAAAAGCCACATTGTTTGAAGGCAGATTCTAAGGCCTAAAGCATTAGAGCAAGCACAAAGGCAACAGTGGCAAGGGAAAACCTTAAAAAGAACCCAGCTCAAAAAGGGGGATTTCTCTTTCTTTGATTATGTAATATGCTGTGTGTAATGTCATGATTTAAACTTTAGTAAGTCAGAGAGAGAAAGAATCATCACATGTTTAGTTATCAGTGACATTTCTACATGCCACACTGTATGATCCCAAGCTTGGTAAACAAAAGTATAAATTGTTCTCCCATCAAAGCACATGGGGATTAGGCATTTTAAAATGACACAGTAACTAACCCTTGAAGGCTACATGCTAAATTGATACAAGTGTGAAAATGTCATTTATGGTTCATTTAAGATGGCAAGCCAACAGCCAAATTTAAGTCACAATTAACAGCAAGTCATTATCAAAAAATGTTTGATGAACTAATTATTGTACAAGGGCCTGAAAGCATGAGAGGAAAGGTCAAATATAATTTCAAGACCATGGCTAACTGCTTTCCTGAAGGCCCATTGTCATCATGTCAAGTAACCCTTTCCTGTACTGAATGAATGGAGGTTGGTCATCTTCATATCAGGTCAAAAAAGAAATGGTAACACATTTAGTTTATAATATTATAGGGAACTGGTAGTCAGGGACATGCACAGGAATTTTGAAGGGCAGTTGCTCTGCCCTGGAAAAAAGGGACAACACGTTCATTTTTGTCACCGCCGCCGCCACGCCCCCGTCCCCTGGATGCTTATTCCGCGATTATTTTATCTAGGCCTACATGAAGTTCTGCAGCTGTAATACCAAAGAAAAAAAAGTATATATTTCCTTTGGAGGGGCAACTTCAGTCGAGGAGGGCAAACGTGCAGTTGCCCGAGCAACCTTAGCCCCCTCCTGTGCACGTCCCTGCTTGTAGTGGAAGCAAAGCAACAAGGTTGGGCAAGCACGCACAAGCCCAGTAGAGATAGGTGTTAGAGGCTTTGTAGCTAAATGAATCACAGCACAGCAAAAACGAGCCAGTGGTTGTGGCTGAAGCCCTTGCAGACTGCTTGGCCCATTCAAAATCAATAGAACTTTTTGCAACATTCTATGGAGCCATATAGTAATTTTTTTTTACAGAATCTAAAGATCTCTTCTTTCGGGAGAGTGGTCATGTTATGGCCAGTTCACTTGTCAGTTCAGAGTGAAATGCAGTGGCTGTGTTAAGACAAAGTTGCACAACATCACTGACAAGAACCACAACAAAAAAGTGGGTCAAACACATTTAGTGCCCTGACACATTTCTGTGCTTTGCAGCAGTGTGCCTTTGCTGTCCACTATCACAATTATGGATACATCATCTTGCCTCAATTGCAGTACCTCCATCCCTAGAAGATAAGTTTTTAGATATTTCAGGGTGGAGGAACCTTGAAATCTGAAAATATTTGAAAGACACAATGGACTGTCTCTGTCACTTTTGACAGCAGTACCTCACAGTATGAAGTATAAGGTGGAGCAAACACGTTCTGTTGCCATGTAGTTTTCTAATATCAGGGACATGACATTTTTTAAAACTCATTCAAGATAACTCACATATTGCTGAATATCATGTCCTGAAATAAATATGTCAGAGCACCATCAGAGTATATTAACATTAGTGTACATTTAGGCAGTGCCGTGTAGGTAGAAGGCAACATCTGTTAAAAAAGGTTGTGCGCCATTTATGAAGAATGGATCTGCTTCTAAGTTCTGATTGTGCCCCAGAGCCCAGGGTGTTACTTAGAAATGACTTGTGGTTTACACATTCATCAACCCTTATCAAAATATATTAGCGGTGAGGGGTTAAGCTGCCAAATCATGTCACCAGTAATTACTGCTCTTTGATGACAGAATATTCCATTCAGAAGCAGATTTACAATGTGACAGCGACAGCACCTTGTAGAGGGTCAGCCATGGTTTGGAAGATTGTTGTAGAATTGATCCTGATTGGTGTTTCACTGAAGCATCTACAATTTCACAAGCCATCGAACCTGGACACATTTGCACAGGTGCCATCTGTTTGTCAAGCTGCCTCCTCTGCTGGCATGGCATAGGGGTAATTTGGAGACTCTCGTTGTGGTGAAACAAATAGTTGTCAAGACGCCAACAGGTCGTCCATTATTCCTTGGTTGTTTGCTACCAGCTGGGAGGTTTTAACCTCAGCCACCAAATGTAAATCCTATAATGGTTTTTGAATAGCATGCTCCTTTTAAAAATTAGGTGTTGCTTTTCCTCACCATAAACAAAGACCAACCAAGCCAAGAGCAAATATTTTGTCTTATTCATTATGAAAAGTAGACTGCTTTCCTACTCCTCCATGTAAGGGGGAAAGGTTTTGCTTTGTCAGTGTCGCTTTTTCTAGATGCCCTTTAATTATTGTTTATCTGTCTTAGAACAGAATGTGTGCGCTCACAAATTGTTACCTTGACATGCCCAAAGAGTATGCATGATTTGCTGAGTGATAGAGCAATACATTAGCAACAAGATAGCATGGTCCACGTTTTACCTTTTAAGTGTGGGCATCAAATATGGTCTTCTGATTGGACCTAGATTGTTCAAATCCAATCTATAGGGCCTGTTCTGTCTCTTCATACGTTAAAAGTGCACAATTGAGGCAACAAGTCCACCTTCATATACAGTACATGTCTGCTATACTTTTGTATAAGAAGGGATAAGAGACTGTAAGTTTATTACAAGTAGGAAGCTGGGCTGGATGAAAACGAAAATATTTCATACCATGCTCATAAAATAATCAGATTTTGTATTTGCTGGAAGGCAAGAAACTGTACGTGAGGGACTTGTCAAATATGCTTACTCATTCAGATTGATTCAATCTTCACTAGCCTTTCAACCCGTTCTTTGCTGTCCCAAATGGCTAAAGACTTGGATGGATAGGAAAACATTAGGCATTAAATAACGCAAGCAAACACAAAGTGTTTCATGCATTGTAGATGCATTTGATGTGTTTGTTTGTGTTTGGAATGCTTTGCATAGAGACAGACTCTGAGAATGACTAATGAAATGTGTAAATTTAACAAATCCCCCTGAGCTTAAAATACATGTAAGGAACACCAACGGTAAACAGGATGAAAACATGTTTTTATAATATAAAGGCTTTTATAATGAACGTATTGCCTTCCTGATAAAGATCTGGGGGGTCAAATGCAGAAAATATGGGAGTACAAAACAAATGTGAGGATATCTTGAGTACCCAAGGGGTGGCATCTAGTGACCAGTATTGCCAGGAAAGTCCTAGTTACTTTTCATTTACATTTCATTTACATTTAGTAGACGCTTTTATCCAAAGCGACTTACAAGGATGTATACACATTTTTACATTTACACTGATGGCACACTGCACATCAGGAGCAATTAGGGGTTCAGTGTCTTGCTCAAGGACACTTCGACAGGGAATTGAACTAGCAACCTTCTGATTACTAACCGACTTCTCTACCTCCTGTACCACTAATAAACACTACGGCTGTTTATCTCATTCTGGCTGATTGAAAGCATTTAGAAGAACACTCAACCAGGGCATTTATAGGCGTAATGCATACTAATGATTTTAGGTCCATTTTATTTAATGTTAGTGCTGTGAAGCTTTAGTGGTTGAAAGCTTAATTATCATAGTGTCTCTGACAGTGCCTCCTGAGTTACATGAAGGGTAACCCTCGGAGGTCAAAGGTTTGAATCACAACAAGTTGAGGTGAATATTGAGATTATAAACCATCTCATGCCCAAGCAGACCTTGTCATAGTGATAACATTACACACTTAAATTAAGTTCTCAAATACAAACTCAAAGATGCTCTTCAAGTACAGTGGCACAGTGTATAGAAACCATTAAAATATTAAATTACATATGTTTCATCAATGATTATTCTTCACATTGTTCTAGCCAGTGGTGCTCTCCATTAACTTAAAGCCCCACTTCATTGAAAATAAAATACTGTCTATTGATCATAAAAGGTAAGTGACTACTTTACTTGAATTAATTGATATACTATTTAGAACCAGGTTTTCTTCTAGGGGACAGTTCTTATAACAGAATGAACCTTTCTTGAAGGAGAGAAAATTAGTCTGCAATGTTAATAGAACCCTATGAACAATGTAAGCTCTCAGTTGAAGTAATGTTAACAGATATTAACATTTGCTTTTGCATTCCTTTGTACGTGTCATCATTTAACTTTGTAAGGGTGGCTCCCTTAGAATTAGAATTTAGATTACATTATCATAAAGTTACGTATGATATAAATCTCTGGTTCAGTGAGTTATATTTAACATATGAATTTTAAAATCAATCCTTGTATAAAAGCTGTATTAGCTTTGCTTACTTAGTGCAAATTTCCCTCATGAAGAGAGTTTTGCACGAGACTCCCCACCAGTCCCCTATAAATAATACAAAATACTGAGGCTGTTGGCAGGCGTTCCCTTCTATCTTAGAGTTTCAAAAGTTCCATTTGCTTCTCATAGTCCCTGGTGACTTTAAAATGGGTACACACTCCAGCCAAATCTTACATGTCACTGACTCCCCCACCTTATACCTTACCCTAAACCTAACTATGGCGACATCATGTACTCTGTACCTATCATCAATCTAGTATTAAGTACAAAGTTGCCATGGCAACTGTGGGCCACACAGCTGTAGAAAGATTAATGCTTTATGTTCAAGAGACTAGACTATCACTATTCATTTATTCAAGTTAAATTTTACCGGTTTGGACATGTATTTTATAACCTGGTTTATAACCTCTGTGTTTTGTATTACTTCACTAGTCTTTCAATCTATCTGACCAGATACCTCACTACTACACCTCCTTCACCTGCTACAACAGCAACAATAACATGCCATTATTATTATTATTATTAGTGTTATTGTTGTCGTCATCAATCACTATGAATCACAATCATGTATCATCATCATTACCATTATTAGATAAAGCAACATAATAAACTGATTGCATTGATCTGAAGATCAGCATGCGTTCTCTGTAACTACAGACCTTTAGTAGTTACTAAGACCTACTAGACCTTTAGTCCGCTTTTGATATTAAATGACTGGTCTTCAGTAGTGACTGTTGAAGCCCCTCGTCTGAGGTGTGACAGGTGTGAGAGGTGTGACAGCTGAGTGCACCCCAGCTCAGTGGCACTCGCTCGTAAATCAAAGGCTCCTGAAGAAGAAGTGATTACACGCACATGAGTGTTGGTTTATCAAGGGAGGGAAGGCAAACGACTCCCCCAGCACCAGCCATTCACAGGCAAAAGGAAAAGTTAATTGGCTGCCTCTTGGTCAGCTGGGATTCATTGCAATTAACATGCAAAACAGCTGTTAATTTTGTGACACGATGCAGTGCCGTCTCCTGTTTAATTGCTTTCTGTGTGGGTCAGGATTTCAGAGGCACCCCTTTGGAAGAAAAAGAAAGAAAGAAAGAAAGGATAGACATCAGTGAAAGTATGTTTCAACTGCCTCCCTCTCAAACATTTATCAATTACTGCCTGTGTATCTCAGTGCATCAGCTGGATTCAGGACTAACAATGACAACAGAAAGGCATGTAGCCAAGAATCAGTCCACTGCAAGGCAAAGTGTTGACTCGACTGACTTTGGGTTTTGCACACAGTGAGTATGTGACATGTGATATGCAGAGTTTACCTTCAGACATGTTTTTGTCCCTCACACAGAGATTGTTCTGCTTTAGCAGGGGAAACCACAGTGCACATTTTGGAATATGATTTCGGAAAATGTAGGAATAATGGCAATAGTTCATGCCTTCCTCTCTCTTACATTTGTTATACTGACATTGAAGATTGAATGCAGTAGATCAAGGGATTCAAATGCTTGATTTCCACAACTTTGAAATTGGGTAGAAAAAAGGCAGATAGAAATATTATAAAAGACATATCTACTAGATGCTACCTTGATCCTTGACTGTTATTAGCAAAATACCATCATTTTACATAACTCTCCAAATGTCAGTTGAAAATTATACGTGTTTTCTCTGCAAATATAGATACTGAAAAGGGGCCGCATTGTCCACACAAGACCGCTCTTTATTAGGCTAACAGTAGCCAAACCGAGTCTGGAAGATGCAGATTGTACAGAGGAATTACAACCTCATATGCAACAATTCCAACATTGGCCTCAGTATGCGATAATACAGACGCTACAATTATGCAAATATCTACAAAAGCCTGTGAGAATGGGCACATGCAGAAGAATGCAATTTATGTGACTGAAAGGTCACTGTCAGAATCACAGACTATATAAGTAGTTGATCGCTTTGTAGAATATTAATCACAACAAGCAGGACTTCAACCATAATTAACTAATGGGCATTAAGAATCACTATTGTGGAAGTGTTTCCTTTAAAATGTGTTATGAAACACTGAGTTACATTCCTTTGATTGTACCTGTGTGTTCAACAAGCATTTCATGGAATATCTAAAGAGGTTTCTATAGTGATGACATCGGTGTGCATAGGGTCAGTCTGCCATCATGCCTTCAGTTAGTCCCATATGCCCTCGAGTTAAGCATGCATGGAGATACTGCCCCTCCAGTAGAAAGGACAGGACACCCTCTCAGTACACAAACAGAAAGCATTGGTGCTGGTGTTGTGGTTCCTTATCGCAGTTCACTGCGATATAACAGTATGGTACATGACGTCAGTCATGGGGTACAAATCGAAGTATTTATCTATTCACGCCTGAAAGGCCGCGAGATCTGTCAGCGCGCGCTCCTGGCCCCGCCTGCCAGGAGTACTATAATATCATTACGCGCCCTCAGATCTGCCTCTTTTGAAACTTCGCAAGACGGAGTGAACATCTCAAACGCTCTACCACAGTCAAAAGAGTTTTGTGTGCTTTTCGCTCTCTACGGGTTGGTGAGTTATCCGGGTTCCTTAACCCTCACTAGCTCAGGGCGCTACGAAATTCATTGGCTTAACTTCATTTTGAAAGTAGTGGCTGCTATCCTGGCTGCCTGGCTGGCTAAGTCTCTGACTAGCCTGCTAGCTTGCTAACAACGTGTTCGTTGCAGATAGTGTGCTTGTGTTTTAACATTCTTCTCTACTTTCAGATTGAAAAAAAGATGGCCAGACACTACCCCGACTGCGGTCACGTCCGTCCCAAGGGCGACCGCCACCGTCGGTGCGTGACCTGCCTAGGCAGGGGCCACGCAGAGGGCGCACTTTCGGGCAAAGCCCCTGTCTGTTCCATCTGTGCTAGCCTCCCGCTAGCTAAGGCTACCAGGCGCCTTGCGTTCTGGAAGCGCAAGGACGCCGAGGAGACTGCACTGGTTCCATCCGGGGCTGACGCCCCCGTAGGAATGAGTGCGTCTTCAGCCTTGGACTTGGTGAGCGTGAGCAGTCGCCTTGCAGCGGCAGCTCCGCCCCCGGGTCTCTCCCCGTCTCCGCCGACTGTCAGCCCTGGGGCTGCGGGCAGCGAGGCTGAGGAGCTTCAACCAAGCGGTGTCCAGCCTGAACTCGAGCTGGACATCAGCCTGGATGATGATAGTCTGCTAGACTTCCCCGATGAGCACAGCTCAATCGCTGAGGCAATGCAGACGAGCCATGACGTTGGGATGCGGGTGGAGACACCTCCTACCTCGTCTCGGCTCCTGGGCCAGCAACTCCACGAGGTTGCGCTGAGAGCAGCCAGCTGCCTCGGGCTCCCTCTCCCTCCCCCTCCCAGTGTGCGGTCCTCGCTGCTGGACGGGGAGTTTTATGCTGGCTCCGCCGCGTCAGTTCCCAGCTGCATCCCCTTTTTCGAGGAGGTGCACGAGGAACTGCAGGCGACATGGGCGATACCCTACTCGGGCCGAGCCCCGGTGCCAGGGTTCGCGCCCTACATGCAGCTCCACATGGCTAAGGAGAGGGGCTACCTCTCCTTTCCTCAGGTGGAGGATGCAGTAGTGGGCTACCTCTCGCCCGCATCCCCCACGATGCGTCTCGGCCAGAAGCCTCTCCTGCCCACGCGGGTGGGCAGACACCAGGCTCAGCTGGCAGAGAAGTCCTACTTGGCTGCAGGGCAGGCTGCCTGCATGACCAATACGGCTGCATTGCTACAGCGCTACCAGGCAAAGCTCCTGACTGAGCTTGCCTTGTCGCTGGGGGAAGATCACCCGTCTGTAACTCGATGCACGTCACAGGCACTGGGGAGGGTGATGGGTGCCGCGGTGGCTACCCAGAGGTCTCTGTGGCTATCACTGGCTAGGCTGTCAGACAGAGAAAAAGCACTACTCCTCGACGCCCCGGTCTCTGTCCAGGGCGCCTTCGGGGAAGCAGTGGTCACAATGGCTGCCAAGTTCGAAGAACAGCAGAAGAGCAGAGAGGTATTCCAGGCTTGGATGCCTCGCTCTAGTGGCACGGGTGAGACGTCCTCCTCAGGACACACCACACCCGCACCGGGCCAGAAGAGAAGCGGGTTCCACTCGCCAGCGCCTCCAGCAAAGGTGTCCACCGGGCGAGGCTGGCAGAGACACCCCTTCCGCCCTCCAGCGCAGCCTGCAGCACAGCGACCAGCTGCGCGCCCTGCCCAGGACGCAGGCCAGGCTCCGCGGCAGCACTCCGCTCGCCGCGGGCGAGGCAGAGGGAGACCTCAGGCTTCCTGACCGTGACAGTCAGCCACTCGTCATGCAGGGGGGAGCGGTGGAGTCCACACCGCCTCCACAGAAATCAGCCCGTCGCTCACATGTGGAAATCATGTCCAGCACGGTAAGCAGGTTTTCACAAGCACCACAATCATATGTCCTAACTCCTGTCCCAGATGGCGCAGTGCCCAGGCATGCTTGTGCAACTCCCCCCGCGATGCACACAGTGCAATCGCACCCCCACATTTTTTTCAAAAACATGAGGGGGCAGCCCCAGATCTCGTCTCCCTCCCTAGGCGGAGTGGGTGTAGATCTAGGCTTAGACTCATTGACCATGAGCGGGTTAGTCCCCGACAAATTCAACTCAAAGCACAACCTCCCTGGTTGTGCGGAGAGTTGGCGCGCATGCGCAGTGTCACCATGGGTGCTAAAGACGATCACAAGGGGTTACGTGCTGCAATTCGCCCGTTCCCCTCCGCCATTCAGCAGAGTAATACAGTCTGTGGTGCAGCGAGAACAGTCTCACTTCCTACGGGAAGAAATAATCTCCCTGCTCAGAAAGAAGGCTATAAGCAGAGTCCCTCCCAAGGAGGGAAATGCAGGCTTCTACAGCCGTTACTTCCTCGTACCCAAAAGAGACGGGAATTATCGGCCAATATTAGATCTACATGTGTTAAACAAAGCACTCATGCCGCTACGGTTCAGAATGTTGACCCCACGCAGGCTTGTGCAGTTTATAAGGCCAAACGATTGGTTTATCACGATAGACTTAAAAGACGCTTATTTCCACTTTCCGATCCACCACAGACATCGGAGATATCTGAGGTTTGCGTTCGGAGGAATAGCGTACCAATTCAACGCACTCCCATTCGGCCTGTCCCTAGCGCCGAGGGTATTTACAAAGTGCGTAGAGGCAGCTATCACCCCATTACGTCTACGCGGCTTACGTGTTTACAATTATTTGGACGACTGGTTAATTGCTTCTCATTCAAAGGCTGCAGCAGTGCAGGATGGCCATCTAGTGGTGGCACACCTGTATCGACTGGGCTTTGTTATAAACAGAGAAAAAAGCGTTCTCTGCCCCAGGCAAGTTACGCATTTTCTGGGTATGATTTTAGACTCCACCTCCATGGAGGTCAGGCTGTCTCAAGAACGGATAAATGCCATCAAAACATGCGTGCGCCAGTTCCGACGGGGACAGTCAGTCTCGTCGCTGCGCTGCCAACGCCTGTTAGGGATGATGGCGTCGGCCGCTATAGCGCTCCCGTTGGGGATGTTGCGTATACGGCCATTCCAAATATGGTACCTGTCTATGAAGCTCAACGCAGTCACAGACAGGCATCGCAGAGTAGTGGTGTCCTCCAGATGCAGGAAAGCCCTGGCGATCTGGAGAACCCCCTGGTTTCTCGCCGCGTCGGGCACTATGGGCATAGTGTCGCGTCGCGTGGTGGTGACCACAGACGCTTCCACCAAAGGCTGGGGAGCTGTCTGCGAAGGGAGAGGCGTGAACGGTCTCTGGTCTGTGACAGAGGCCGCGTCTCACATAAATGTGTTAGAGCTGCGAACAGTAGTCCTAGCTCTACAACACTTTCTGCCCAGGCTGAGTGGTCAGCATGTACTAGTGAGGACGGACAACACTGCGACCTTGGCGTATATAAATCGCCAGGGCGGAGTGCGCTCCCCGTCATTACACCATTGGGCGACTCGCCTGCTCCTGTTGGCAGCGAGGCACGTCCTGTCCCTCAGGGCAGTTCATATACCAGGTCACCTCAACTACTCAAGGTGCGGACCTGTTATCGAGGGGCGATCCTCGAGCAGCAGACTGGTGCCTTCACCCACAAGTGATAGGTCAGATCTGGGTGCGTTTTTTCAAGGCGCAGGTGGACCTGTTCGCGAACAGGCAGAACACCTGCTGCCCGCTCTGGTTCTCGCTAGGGGGCGACGATCCCCCACTAGGCATAGACGCGCTGGGCCACCAGTGGCCAGCTCTACCCCTATATGCTTTTCCCCCGATCCCGCTCCTCCAGCAGGTGCTGTGCAGGATTGCCGACGAGGGCAGGGAATTGATATTGATAGCCCCCCACTGGCCCAACCAGCCGTGGGCGGCAGATCTGGTCAATATGTCAGTGCAGCAGCCTTGGGAGCTGCCTCTACGGAGAGACCTCCTAACGCAGGCGGACAGGACAGTGTGGCACCCCCATCCGGAGTGGTGGCGTCTCAGAGCCTGGCACCTGAAAGGTGCAGGCTCATAGCGTCAGGCTTGTCGGACGCGGTGGTGGCTACAATACAGAGTGCCCAAGCTGTATCAACACGGGATCTGTATACGCTGAAGTGGCGCAGTTTTGAGCGGTGGTGTGCTGCGCGTCAGCACGACCCCATTAACTGCGCGCTGGGCGTTATTCTAGAATTCCTACAGCAGTTGTTTGATGAGGGGAAGGCGGCTTCTACTCTCAAAGTGTACATGGCTGCCATTTCAGCCTGCCACGCAGGCATTAATGGCAGTTCTCCTGGCAGTCACCCGCTAGTGTCACGCTTTATGGCGGGGGTGAGACGGCTCAGGGTGCCAGAGAGACACCTCATACCCTCTTGGGATCTGCTAGTGGTGTTACGTGCTCTCACAGGGCCTCCGTTCGAGCCCCTGGAGACAGTGGACATAAAGACCGTGCTGCTGCTGGCGTTAACGTCAGCAAAACGCGTTGGTGACATGCAAGCCCTGTCAGTCAGTCCATCGTGCCTCGATCGCTGGTGACAGAGTGGTTATGCAACCTAATGCTGCTTACACACCTAAAGTGGTGGTAACCCCATTCCGCAATCAGGTGATTGAATTAGCAGTTTTCTCGCCTCCTCCTTTTGCGTCAGCAGAGGAGGAACGTTTGAATAAACTCTGTCCAGTGCGCGCTCTCCGCTGTTACGCAGAGCGCACTAGAGCTTTCAGACAGTCAGATCAGCTATTCGTGTGCTTCGGTGCACGCGCAAAAGGCAGACCTCTATCAAAACCGAGCCTCTCCCGTTGGATAGTAGAGGCTATCGTGTTGTCTTATAAGATCCCCCGGAGAAGTTGCATGCGCACTCTACGCGGGGGGTCTCGTCTTCCTGGGCCTTACTAAAGGGCGTCTCAGTGGAAGATCTTTGCAAAGCTGCAAGCTGGAGTTCTCGCCACACTTTCATTAGATTCTATATGTTAGATGTGGCTGAACCTAGTTTTCTTCATAGCGTTCTGCGGGCAAGCGATCTCTGAATCCCTTGGCCTGAGAACGATATATATGATAAGTGTGTTCATTAGTGTCTACATGTTATGTTGCACATGAAACATCCCAGGGTTTCTTACGGGCGCAGGATCACGCATCCCTGTCGCCTATGATAAAGGTGGCCCTGTTAAATTCATGGTGTTCTGCAGGCAAGCGATCTCTGAATCCCCTGACCTGAGAACGATGTATATGATAAGTGTGTTCATCGGTGTCTACATGTTTGTTGCACATGAAACACTCCAGGGTGGTTTCCTACAGGCGCAGGATCGCGATCCTTGCCGCCTATGACAAAGGTTGCCCTGTTAATATGTTCACCGCCAGCGGCCGTATGAACCTCTATGAGGGCAAAGGCTTCAGTAGAGCTGGTGTGTGTAATTGGCTGCCACTGTATTATCACGCGGGAATGTATAGGGTCCCATACTGTTATATCGCAGTGAACTGCGATAAGGAACGTCTCGGTTACTTACGTAACCTCGGTTCCTTAAGCAGGAACCAGATATAACAAAGTTGGCGTGTACAGTGTTACCTTGGATTGATTGTCTTGCTCAGTTTCTTTCCAAGGCAGATCTGAGGGCGCGTAATGATATTATAGTACTCCTGGCAGGCGGGGCCAGGAGCGCGCGCTGACAGATCTCGCGGCCTTTCAGGCGTGAATAGATAAATGCTTCGATTTGTACCCCATGACTGACGTCATGTACCATACTGTTATATCTGGTTCCTGCTTAAGGAACCGAGGTTACGTAAGTAACCGAGACGTTTTCAACCTTGCAGACAACATAGGTTTTACAGTCCTGATGTTGCCGCAGAGAATATGGCATAAAATAGGCCACCTATTGCCTTGCAAGTGATGAGATTACATTAATGCAATCTGAGTGTCTACACTGAATCCCCTCCCTTGAAGTACATTCTGAACTGCATTTGAAACCACATGAACTATGAATGTGGTTAGAATTGGATTTGGACAAATCTGATTTAATGTGTGTGTGTGTTTTTAAGGCAGCTTTTACATACTGCTTCTATAGTTCTGTGCAATTCAGCAAGGTAGCTCGCTATAGCTATCCAAAAAGTAGTTACCAGATTAGATTTTTTGCTGATGTAGAGGTACGTCTGTAGTAATGTACTGCAATGATCTTATCAGTACAATTTCTTCAGTATGCAAGAAAGTAGGTTGGGAGTGAGTGGAGATGAAGTCCTTTTTTTCTGTGAGTTTGGAAGAGGAAGAAAGCCTCTAAGCCTCTAAGCATCTTAATGAATTCAGCAGTTTTCCAGTTCTGATGTTTGAAGCAGATTTGAGATTAAGCAAAACACCTGAGTGTGTCCAATCAAATAAAAAATGTAAAACTGCAGCTCAACAACTAGGGGAGAGAAATGGAACAAAAACTCAGGGCAAGGTTCAACTCAGGGCATGGTTCACTGAAATCCAGTAAAAAAAAATCACACAAAATGACAAGCACTGTGATATCATTTCCTGACTATTAACCGCGGTTTATACATTAACTTTGAAGACTATCTGCAGCCCTGCAGTTAATTCTCTCGTGAGGGCTATACATGGCTACATTCTCAACAATAAAAAAAAAGAAGATGAGCAAGATATTTCTTTAAGACAAAAGTTACCTTTAGTTTATTGCGCTTATGGTCAATAAGTAGGTTTGCTTCATAACATTACAGTGCATATACGGTGCGGATGATAGTTAAGGAAATTAAGGTATATGTTTAGTCTGTTTCATTCATAGTAACTTTATACTGCATATTATTCAACTGAAGCTTTTTTGGCTCTCATATGGCTACTGTGAATTACATGGCATGACACTCTCACACATCATAGATTATGCGTGTGTGTTGACACAAGCCATGCGATTATAGACATCCCCGATGCAACTAGCTCTGGCCTTCTGTTGGGGATGTGTGTTTGTGTATGGCAGTATGCTGGAAGACTGCTCGGACTCTTGGGGTGACAAATCTAACCCCAGCATTTTATTAATCGCCGCTCGTGCATGCGCACCTTTCACATCATCCACCAATCGGCGCAGATGACACGTCATGTTTTACATTACTGTGGGCATCGGTGCGGTGGCCTTTGCATCTCAGACAATTATGTCAAGCAATACAGTGCAAAGATGCGCATCTTTTTCATGGGTCGTGGGCTGAATTTCTTAGCCTAGCAACAGCAACTGAAATGAAATGAGTACTTATCCGTCACTCCCCAGGTCGATATAGGCCTACATCCTCCATGGTTCACTCAACAGCAACATCTAAGTTTGGCTATGTCAACTGATTGTGTGAATAGGGGACTCTGTGGACAGATTGAATGTTCCTTTCACACAAATCAATCTTCATTTCAATATCTTGGCTCTGTGCCAGAGATATCTCCAGTCATTTAGATAAAACTACTTTTTTTCAGCAGCCTGGACTAAGAAGGCTTCCCACATGGCCTTTTGCTGATTCTCATCAAAAAGGGTCTGAACCTTTCCCCATGGGACAGTGACTGCTTCACATCAGAAGAGGCCAGAACAGTGGAATTGATTAGCGCGATTTTCCTCTGATGGACAGATGTCAGGAAAATGGATTACATTTGCTGTCAGGCCAAGGAATCCATCACCATTAGTGGGTTATGTATATGTGCCATACAGCAAGAAACCACATAAACTCTGCCAATACCTACAGTCAGCGTTTCACCATGTATAAATCAGTCCATCCATAAACCCCTGGATCTGCGCTGTATATTATTTTTGCACTGGGTTGACATTTTGACTACAAGGTGACTTTTCTCATATGCAATAGGGCTTTTAATTAATAATGCTGACAACAACATGGAACTTTCTGAAGTGATCCAATCATAAGATGAAATGCATGCCAACATGAAACTGAATTTGTCCACACAAATCAGTCTGTAATAGGCTTTATAGAACCATATTACAAGCACATGGTGTCTTATGGTGCGTTCAAGTGCAACTGGGATGGGGGAACATTCCAACTTCCGAGTGGGAATATGCACCTGAACGCCTGTCAAACTTAGAACATGTAAGGTTTTTGAGAGCTCTGCGAAGTAGGTTTCACATCACACGACATGGCACCTTTCTGCTGAAAGATAAAAAGATTTACTTGCTCTGCGCACAAATGAGTCACTTCATTGTTTATTTAGGTTGTACATATTAGCACAGGTGATTGTGAGGTTAAACGAAACTTAGCAGTTTACTTTTGTGTAACTAATGCAATGTTAACCTTCTGGCTAGCTAGCCTACTTAACGTTACTCAGTGATATTCCTGCAGAACATCTAGCTTCTAGTTTCCTGAGATGCTTCTAAAATGTAAAAGGTGGTTCCTATACCGCACAACACTGACATGTAACAGTGAGAGCACATAGGCTCAGTGGGCGGAGTTTGCCACTCCAACCCTATGCAGCAATGCATTTGACATTTTTCAGACATGTTTTCAAACAGTAATTTACAATCATTCAGTTGCTCTGCTATTCCCTGATTTATATTCTCTTCACCTGTTCCAGTGGCAAACACTTGTAGGGTTTACTTATAGTAAGCAGGTTTATTCAGAAACAGTAATCTCTTCAAACAAAGGGCACAACACAAGTATTTGAAATTAGTCTCTTGTTAGTAACTCTCAATTGTATTTCTGCATATGTATTCTACTTCACAGGTATCAGGGCTTACAGACACATCTCTTATTGTACAACATGATTCACTGTTTTTTTTTTTTTTTTTCCCATGCGCATGGGGTGTGTTTCCATGCAACATTCTTCAGTTATTAATCTGAGCAGGTGCTCTGGTTCAGTTGGTTGGTCCAGATGGAGATTTCTCCTCTCAGCTCTTCTCCAGTTATCTGGGCCGGACTGACCTGCACTGGGTCAGACATGCCTGATTGGATGAGCTGAAGCAGATGGCACGTACCCGGCACTCACTGGGGCCACGGGGGCCCCCTCTTAAAGCAAGAATTACAGGCTTCAGAAGGCTGACTCGCAACCAAATGTCAGCTATTCAGTGGCTCATGAAGGTGGGAGGAGAGGGTGGCTGCTGCTGGTGGTGGGCAGTTAAATGTCAAGTAATGCTTTTTCAACTAATTGCCTTCCGTGCCGTTCAAGATTTCAGTCTTTGTGAAGCTTGGTTTGCGGAGAAATGGTGGTGCAGGAAGTCGGTGATGACTGATGGGTTGCTAGGCATCAGAAGGAAATGTAACCTCCGGTTTTGTAGTTGTCTCATCCTGAGAATATTGTCGCTTTTTCAGAAATATACTCTTGATGGCGCATCCACCCATTTACCCCCCAGGTGTTAAATCATGAGGCAGGTAAGCAGGTATACCCTGAGCAGGAAGAAATTGAAAACATGCTATGCAGTGGACCTCCAGGTGGAGGATTAAGCTCTCCCTACATAAACTACGCAATTGACTTTAGGTTCATTTCAGCCCAACCTCTCGACGGTAATCAGAGAAAAAAATTTCTGCACACGCTGCCTGGATGAAATTCATAAGTGAGTAATCTATAGGGGTTTAATGAACCATTCCTCCTCCAGTCATGAACTGTGTCTCAGGCACTTTTGTCAAGCTAAATTAAGTTATTAAAAAGGACCATACATGGAATGATTTTCCCCAATACTTAATTTAAACCCTGTCCTGCATCTCAGTATGGTATGGCAGCTGCTCTGTTGCCGACCGAAAAAGACTGCAGAGGGTGGTGAAAACTGCCCAACGCATCACAGGTTCCTCACTCCCCACCATTGAGGCTGTCCAGAGCAAGAGATGTCTGTGGAGGGCGTGCAGCATCGTCAAGGACAGCTCACATCCCAGCCACAGACTGTTTGCCCTCCTCCCCTCTGGGAGGCGCTACAGGGTCCTCCGTTCCCGGACCAGCAGGTTCAGGAACAGCTTCATCCCTGCGGCTGTCACCCTTCTGAACTCTGCACCACGCCGATAGCCCCCCCCCCCCCCCCCCCCCCCCCACCCTCACACACACCTCCCCCTGTGACTGTACCTCCCCCCTGGCTTGACTGCCACACACATTTGCACTGTACTCCCCCCCCCCTCCACCCTGGCTTGACTGCCACACACCCCCCTCCAGCCACTGAACTTTTGCACCAGAATGTCTTTTTTACTACTGTACATCCCACTTATTACTGTAATAACTGTATTAATCGTACTTACACCATACAATACTTCTTAAACATTGTATTACTAACACCTCATTCACTTCATTTCACTTATTACCACCACTAATACTTACACCTGCACTTTTTATATACTATATACTATATACTACACTTCTTACCTCAACTGCTGCTAGTCCCAATTCTGTTCATATCACATATCTATTTCTTACTGTACATATATATTTATTTATTCACTTACTCCACTTTACATATGCACATACTCTGCACTTTTTTGCTATTTTGCACTTCTGGTTGGATGCTAAACTGCATTTCGTTGTCTCAGTACTTGTACTCTGTGCAATGACAATAAAGTTGAATCTAATCTAAAAAAAAAATCTAAAAGTCCCCACCACTCTGTTGGAATACATAAAGGTGGTGTGCACATGTACTGGGGAGATCCTCCATTGGCCCCACACCCTGATATTATGCAACATGTCTATCCACTTTACCCTCTGAAGCTTGTACAAAACGTTGACTTTGTCACCAGGAGTGGTCATTTTAGATTTAATATCTCGAAGGTCGAGAATTATTATTATTATTTTTTTTTTTTTTTAACATTGAGAGGACATCTGAACTTTGAATTTGGTTCTGTTTAGTATTGTCTGAATCTAGAATGATCACTTGTCTCTGTAATATGGAATGATAGAAGTGAAGATTGAGCCTCCAGGTCTGTCTGTCTGTCTGAGGAGGCAGTACATGCAGCAGGGATCTATACTAATACACCTAATAAAGGTGACTACTGGGGGAAATATACTATCAGACATACAGCCACTGGCATTTAGGAGGATTAAGTATCAAGTGAACAAAGTCATTTCCAATAAAATACAAGAGCTTTTTAGAGTGTCTATTTCTCTTATCAGTAAATGATGTTCAATGATTTGCAATTTAGGTGATTCACATCATTAATTTCATGCTTTCAAGAGCACATTTCTCCACTTTACCCCTCATGCATGGCTTGAGGTAAAATCATTGGAAATGGGGAGATTAAACTGGAGAGGTGCTTCAACCTTCCACCTGTGCGTGCCCCTTAACAGCATACAGAGGGCAAGCTCACATTCACTTACACCGACTGGATTGTGTTTATTTCCCCAGATTGAAATGTGAATAGCGTCCTTTTTCTCGAGTAGAAAATAAACAACACTCCCTATGTAGACGGCTACGAGAGAAAAATGGCACAACAATGGATTCCTGTGAGAAGAAAGACTAAAGAAGAGAGCCGGATGGCCTGAATCTGGCACACGGGTCATTTCTGCCTGACGTTTCAAAAAAATATTCATCATAATTTTGCAGCAAGCTCAGAGAGCACACACACACTCGCCAGTCGAGTCACGCAGAGACTCCAGAGTTCCACCGAAGAAGGAGGGCTGCTAATTAGCCAGAGTGACAGCGGTCTGCTGATGAGGCACCCCTGTTTACCACAGAACATGCTAAATGAATGCCAATTTGGGAGCCGTACAAACATCCCATGACTCCAGGAAGGGGCTCCCCCCCCTCCCAACACACCCCATTTTTTGAAGCAGCCCGGGATCTGACGCAATTTGCCCTTTCCATCCCTACTGAGGAGCAGATTTGTTTTCCAACTGGCTCAGTGGAGGCTGTGCTGTGAATAGATAATTAAAGGGGTGGTCCGCGATTCTAATCCCATATCCTTTTTGTCAAATTCAGTGAATTGCTCCACACAGTGTTTGCGCTAAAACCAGTCTGCAGTCAAAATCAGTTAAGTAAAGTGGTATTAATGGTTCAGTAATGATGAACACGTCATATCTATTATTCACACTTTTCTCAGCTCATTGGGTAGGCCTGTGGTGCTTCCTCTGGCAATGCAGCAACATGCCTCTGATGACCAGTTTGATTAATCTTAGAATAGGTTCTGGGCCGTTCAGGCTCGGACGCAAAGATCAGAGAACGTGCCAGAGAAACCACAACACTGTTCTTAATAGGAAAATAGGTTTATTTAGCTACTCAAGGGAATTGACAATAGATATAAAACATTAAAATACGCTTATCTAAAAGTAGTGCCAGCACTCAAAGTTCAAGGGTCTGTCTGGGGTGTCCAGGTAGGTCCGTATTGTTTCAGCGCTGTGCGCGTCAGTCCCGTTCCCTCGGGACACGGCCAGGCAAGCCGCTCTTCTAGTTCTCTGGTTATCAGTCACCCACGGCACAGCTTGGACAGGGTCAATGGCCTGCAGTCACCAGCAACCATCTCATCTGGACCAACCTTAATTCACGGACACCCAGCGTTAGACAGTACTGCACATTTACATCAAACACAGAGAAAGTATAGAGAGCCCACTCCAAAGAATATCGCGATCCAACCACCAACCTTAATTCACGGACACCCAGCGTTAGACAGTACTGCCATTAGCTTGTGGACATGGGTATAAATAGGAACATTTTGATGGGAACAACCTAGAGAGGGGAGTGGAGTAATACTACGCACCTGTGATTAATTAGTGATCATGCTACACGTAGAAAAGGTTTGTGTTAAGTGCTCATTTAGAGTGTGCCAATCACCACTACAATCATGTGAAAAACTACATGCCACTCAGAACACACAGTGAATCACTGCAAAACCACCCTCAGGCCCAAAAGACCATGTTACAGGGGCATATCAGTTAATATTTGAAGGAACATGTGAATTAACATCCCTTACTTGATGATCAAGTTAGTGAGAAGTAATCACATAAAGCCACAGTGTCTTGATCATTAGGTCATAGTAAGCAACAGGAATTCATGATACATCTTGCATTAATTCATGCATTCAATTATAATGATTCATGCAGTAGTTAAGCATTTCTCAAGTATATGACTTGTTGTAAAGTGTTGCACCACTGGCTTCCTCTGTGCATGAAACCTATGGTCATGTACCATGTCCATTCTCTTCATCATATCATCAATCATATTGGCCATATTCATTAAACACAGAGCCAGATTTACCAATGCACATTTGTCTTATTTATTGTCACCCAGGTTTTACCATTTATTTAATTTACTAACCACCCACCAACCACAACCTTGCTTTTCTTTCATATAGATACATCACAATGCGACTTAAATATAGACAACATTACACAGAGAATGAAGACTGCTTTAGTCTGCCTTAAAAGACCCAACTTCAGGCCTGTGAATGTTCCCTGCCAGACAAGTGGTTCCCTGGCGAGTCCATACAGGTAATGACTTGCATCGTTTTGTTGAAACGGTGAGTTTTGATTAATTTTATTGAGCACTGTGCAAGTGGATCACTGCTGTTAAACTGCAAACAAATTATGACTAATGTCTTTGTATTAAAGAGGTCTACCAACCCTAACTTGTTCGAAGTACACCATCACCGAGGGTGTGCTGAAAACATTGTAATTCATATTTAGTTAGAAAAAGGTCTTTGAGTTTCCTTGTTCTGCTGGAAGACCAAAGTAAATAGTCTAAGTTTTACACGTCATCCTAAAATGGAAAAAGAGATACTGAGTTACTGAGAGGTAACAAATATGTTAGCATGCTGTAAGTCAATATGTGTATGACGTTTGTCTACAATGCAGTCATGCAACTGCTCAAGGAGATTCAAAAGGGTCAGCCAAGCAGGCAGTTTCATCTGTGCAAATGAAATATTCCCTAACCTTTCAGTGCTACAGCAATCTCTTTAAAAGGTCGCATCCAACGGTTATCAAAAGCTAAGCGTCATCTCTCTATATCTGCTCTGCTGCGGTTGTGGTGAGATTAGGTGAGCAATGCGAGTGTATGGAGGGCCTCCCAAATCCAGTGACTGAGCACAAATTCAGTCCTACAGATAGTCCTCAACTCTACCCAGTGATGTTAAGTCTCAGAGCTATGTTTTGCTCATCAGTCATACGGAATATTCCTTTGCCAGGTTTTCAGGGCCCATCCTGCTTTGCATTTTCTTCTGTGAGAAGCAAAGATTAGACGAGATTCTAATGTCCTATAGTTCCTGACTGGATAACGGGCAGGGAAGCAAAGGCTCCCCTCTCATGATGTAGCATTCCGTGTTCTCAGATTATCCATAGGCACAGCGAGGACTATAGGAACCGGGCTTTATCTTTTATATACTTTTTATCATTTTTAAAAGCACATGTTTACCTTGCTTTTCATACTTACTTCTTTTATTAGTGTATATTTTAGTTTTAGCTCTCTTTTATTCTTTAATTTGATTTGGCCTTTTATTCTTTCACTTTTATTCCTTTTATGTCCTATATGTTTTATATGTTTTTAATCTCTTATTCAATTTTTTTATTCTTGTTTATCTTTATTGTCGATTGATTTACCTCGACTGGAAAGGTCTTTGGTACAACTCCTGTTGTTTTTAAATGTGCTATATAAATCAATGTGACTTGACTTGACTGTAAATTGCAAATCATTAGCACCCATCTCAGGTTTTTTTAATGTGTTCCCTTTGCTTGGAGGACCAATCCAGGTAAAAACTTTTGCTTGTATTGCACAATATGCAATGAGATCATATAAGCATCAAAGTCTGTGGTTTATGATTCATGCCCCAGTGTGGTTTTCCCTGATGCTTGTGTCTTGCCTAAACCTTGTCCTCGGTCTTGTGCACACATGCATAAGCCTGTGCCCATCTACCATCTTGTATCAGTGAATGCTTGTGCCCGAGTGCAATAAACAGCAAAGAACCCAAAGATACAAGCTACTCTGTGTGACTGTTACACTGGTGTTTGTCAGTGGGATTCGAAGATAACCACGCTCTAGAAGATGTGAGATCGGCTGGAAGAACTTTATCCACTTTCTCCTCACTAGGTGTCGATGATGCCACAGAATCACTCTGCTCCACTCTGAGCTCATGCTTGGACACTTTGTGTCCACTTTCCACCAGACCCGCTCGTTCTACCCAGTCTCATTCGTGGCTGAGTGATACCCTCCGAACGCAGCGCTCCAATCCCAGAGCGGCTGAGAGAAAGTGGCACAAATCTGCAGCACTGGACGATCATGCAAGCTACCAGACACTGCTGGCCTCCTTCTCATCCAGCATCACTGCTGCTAAGAAGACTTTTTTCAACGACAAGATCAACGGTGCAACTGACGCTCGGAAACTATTCTCCACCTTCAAAACTCTGCTCTACCCTCCTCCTCCTCCCCCAGCTACTAACCTCACTGCTGATAACTTTGCTTCCTTTTTCACAGAGAAAGTGGCAGCCATCGGGAAACAGTTCGACCAACTGTCTCCCCCCCCTAAGGGCGCAACCGTCAATGGCTCATCATTTCCTTCTTTCACCCCTCTCAGCGAGAGTGAGGTCTCCAAAATCCTAACAGGTAGCCGTCCAACTACATGCCCGCTGGACCCCATCCCATCCAATATCCTTCAAGCCATATCGCCTGCCGTCTTACCGGCAATAACACAGGTGATTAATGCTTCATTTAATTCTGGAACATTCCCTTCTTCATTTAAAGTGGCTCGGGTAACACCGCTGCTCAAGAAGCCGTCTCTCGATCCCACTCAGGTGGAAAACTATCGACCGGTCTCACTTCTCACGCTCCTATCAAAAACCATTGAGAGGGCAGCTTCCAAACAGGTCACAGAGTTCCTATCAAGGAACAATCTCCTCGATCCAAACCAGTCTGGAATCAAAAGTGGTCACTCCACCGAAACAGCCCTGTTGTCTGTGACAGAGGCCTTGAAAACAGCTAGAGCAGCAGCTCAATCCTCAGCTCTCGTCCTGCTTGATTTATCAGCTGCGTTTGATACAGTCAACCACCGCATCCTTCTGTCCATACTGTCAAGTATGGGCATTTCTGGCAAGGCGCACTCCTGGTTTGAATCGTACTTCACTGGGCGCTCGTTCAATGTGTCATGGCAAGGTCAGCTGTCTGTACCTCACCACCTTACCACAGGGGTGCCCCAAGGCTCGGTGATGGGACCACTTCTCTTTGCCATTTACACCACTTCGCTGGGCCCTATCATCCGCTCGCATGTTTTTTCCTATCATTGCTATGCCGATGATACTCAACTGTTTCTGTCTTTCCCTCCTGAGGACACCACTGTCTCGGCGTGGATCTCGGACTGTCTTGCTGATATATTCACATGGATGAAAAACCACCACCTTCAGCTGAACCTGGCCAAAAAGGAACTGATGGTCTTTCCAGCCAAACAGGCCATCCACCACAAAATCAGCATCAATATTGACTCCTTGTCTCTTGTTCCATCCAAAACAGCAAGAAACCTCGGGGTCATTATTGATGACCAACTGACTTTCACGGACCACATTGCCTCTGTCTCTAGGTCCTGCCGCTTTGCGCTATTCAACATCCGCAAAAATAGGCCGTACCTAACCCAGTATGCCACCCAGCTGCTGGTGCAAACCTTGGTGAATTCCCGCCTTGATTACTGCAACGCCCTCCTAACGGGTCTGCCGACTTGCGTGGTGAAACCACTACAAATGATCCAGAACACGGCGGCGCGTCTGGTGTTCAACCAACCGAAGAGGGCACACGTCACCCCGCTACTCATTGACCTCCACTGGCTGCCTGTAGCCGCTCGCATTAAGTTCAAGTCACTTATGCTTGCCTACAGAGTGCTTGATGGTTCTGCTCCCACCTACCTAAATGCTCTTGTAAGGGCAAATGTTACACCCAGGATGCTGCGCTCTTCTAGTGAGCGTCGTTTGGCACTGCCGTCTGTGCATAACAGGTCTGCCGACTTGCGTGGTGAAACCACTACAAATGATCCAGAACACGGCGGCGCGTCTGGTGTTCAACCAACCGAAGAGGGCACACGTCACCCCGCTACTCATTGACCTCCACTGGCTGCCTGTAGCCGCTCGCATTAAGTTCAAGTCACTTATGCTTGCCTACAGAGTGCTTGATGGTTCTGCTCCCACCTACCTAAATGCTCTTGTAAGGGCAAATGTTACACCCAGGATGCTGCGCTCTTCTAGTGAGCGTCGTTTGGCACTGCCGTCTGTGCAAGTACGGCAGTCCAGACTATTCTCATTTGTAGTTCCACGTTGGTGGAATGAACTACCCAGCACTACCACTACCTTTAAGAAGCTTTTGAAGACCCAACTCTTCAGAGAGCACTTCCCGTCCTAACTGGCACTTCGACTAGTGCGTAACTTGCAATTACAGCAGTTACATTTCTGCACTTCTTTCTTTCTTTTTTATTTCATTTTGTTATATTTCTTATGTAAAGTAGTATTTATTTATTGTTACACCAGGTTCTATTGCTCGTAGCTTGAATATTCTCTCCCTTGTACGTCGCTTTGGACAAAAGCGTCTGCTAAATGACTAAATGTAAATGTAAATGTAAATGTAAAGAACTGGAACTGGGGCCATCACTTGAAAGCATTATTCCAAGGCGCTTGCTAGATAACATGGGTAACACTGCCGTCCCCCACTTCGACCGCCGACCAGCGAGCCCCCAGCATGATGCCAACGGAGGTGCTTTGGTGGAAAGGACTGTCATCCTCACCCATCACTCCCTCGTTCCTGAACATCTGCAGCTTGGGTGGCTTGCCATGCCGAGCCCTGGTCAACACGTTCCACCATCTCCCTTGTCCGGCGTGGCACACTCCCTGGTACAGAGAAGGCAAGTCCACCAGGATGGACGGTGACGAAGAAGCCTGAGTTGAAAGGGTGAAAAGCCTTACGAGCGCTCATTGCCAGTAAAGTAGTCCAATACAAATTCTGGCTGGCCAGTATCCATGACGACTGCATCTTTGGACTGGACTTGCAGGCCAGGCGGGGGCAGCAGGGGACGTGTCCCGGGCACAGCTCCGCCTGGGCACTGAAGCCGCTGGAGAGGAAGAGCCTTTGACCAGCAGGGCTACCATCGCCTTCATGCTCGTCCAGAGCGAGACAATCAAAGCCCCTTGACCACTTAAGGAGACAAACAATATTTTCAAGTTGTTTGTGATCCTATGAACCAAACAAAGGCTTTTAGGCATGGACAATTATCAAAATAAATGTTTAAAAAAGTAAACGTTATGTCAATGTAAATGCATGGATTATTGATATCAGACTTTATTTTCCCCCATGGGTACGCGGTAGGCGACTTCAACTATGCTCTCTATTTGCTAGAGGACTTTGATTAGACTGTGTTTAGATTTCCGGGTGGCACGATTTCAAAGATTTCAAAGCATTAATAGAAAAGCAAAAACGCCTATTCCATTTTGGTGTGGTGTGGCAAGATTTCATCATTAAATTGTTTTTCTGGATGGTATTTAAACAAGATGCAGAACCAATTAAATTGTTATTTTGCTTTTCATTGTGGCACGTTCTCTTCACGTCACACAGTGAAAAGCAATAACCCTTATGCATTGTATTTCCACATGGCATGGTTTCTGCTCGCTGCATACAGTAGTGTGTTGTGGGGATAGTTTTTCCCTCATCCCAAAGATGTTTGCATTTTCAAGCTGGCACAGGATACTGGTGTCCTCTTTTCACACTTGCAAATATGTATGATTTTCCAATATCATTTGACCATATCTGAAGTTTTAAAGGGCAATATGGAGTGGTCCTGTTTGTCATCCCCACCAAACACCAAACCTCAAGCTGTTTATTATTTTCCTGGAAAAAAGTTTTCATTCTCTGAAAGCCCACCAAAGACAATATATGCAACCATGTCTGCCTGCTGTTTTGCCAACTTTTCAAACTATAGCCCTTAATACCAAGCCACCCTTTACGTGGCAGTTCATCTAGGGCTGATATACTCACACAGATTTATTGGCATCCATGATGAAAAAGTCACACAGATGATTAAAAAATCTAAAAAAGGATGGCATCCCATTGGTATACACGGAGGGTGCCTGTTGGACTATAATGGGCTGGTGGTGCACTTTATATGGGAAATGTCACAGAATTTCAGGTTTTAAATACCAATCCAGGAAATCTATCACTTGGGCTTCAGCCAAATGCTGTCTACAGGATGGCGGTACTTACAGAGGCAAACTCCTCTGGATCATTTAACAAAGATGGCAGATACTTTCAATGAGCCAAGTCCCTCAAAACACACACACACACACACACACACACACACACACACACACACACACACACACACACACAGCATTGTTGTTGCATGTTTATGCTAAGACAAAGCCATGCTTCTGTTGTATTTGACCACAAAATGATACTGAAAATATAAAAAAAAACTTGAAAACTCTTTTCCCTTGGTGTAGTACAAAAGGAACAGACGTGGTTCAGTTTAGTCAGAGTGTTCAAAGATAATGTCAGAAAGGAAATGTGTGTTAAAAGCAGGCCTTTGAGTGGGCCATGGGCAGCAGAGTGTGGCCTGCCCTGAACTCCAGAGAGCTGTTAGGTCTTGTCATCTCATACAAAAGCTGACGGACTGTCACTGTGCTCCTCTCTCTAACCTCCCCCTGTCACCTCAATCCTTCCAGAGGGAAGATGCCTCAAGTGGCTAAGATGATAGAGCGAACAAATGTTCCCACTCTCCTGTCCTTCTCAGCCTCTCCTCTTCTTTATCATATCTCTCTCTCTCTCTCTATCTCTCTCTCTTTCTCTATTCTCTTCTTCCTGCTGCCCCACTATTCCTTTTTTTCCCTCTCACTCCTCCATCTAACCGACCCTTGGCATCACCCTCCTCTCAAACCCGCCGTTCCCATGGGAGGACACGCCAAGGGTGCGGAGCAGAGCACGGGAGCCAATGTGCGTTCAGCGTATGACACGGGCACGTGCGTGGCGTTCATCAACATTCACGTCCAGGGAGATCGATGCAGATGAGGGCCGAGGAAGAGCGTGCGGTGTTTTTTTTTAAAGTACAGAGAGCTGTTACTCAAGAGGGACTGTTCCTTAGGCCTCATATTGACCGTGCTGAAATTGGAATCAGGACATTTATTTCCATGTTCAGTGATGTGTGAAGGCAGTATATTGTGTGCAGCAGGGAAGGCGGTGGTGCCCCAAGAGTCTGTGTCTAGGCGAGTGTACAGAGGCAGGACCAGTGTTTGTGTGTTTCATAACACAGTTAAGTGAGTTGTTTCCAACGAGAGATTGGAAGCATAACATTTCTATCAACCCATATGAAATATGTCCACTGTCAGTTTAACATTTTCTACATACTTTTATTTTAGTGTCCGAACTCGCATGTATTCAGGGCATTACAAATAAAATATGCATAACAATAACTCAAGATAGAACCTTAAAAAGCCTAGGTCTCAGATGGCCTTAAATATCTTTGCCTGAATAAATTGACTTGTCTGTGACTTAAGGAATTGATTGAAAGTCTGCCAGTCATTAGGTACTTTCAGTTTGGATAGCTTCCCTCTGTTTTCAATGAACAACCACATTCCCACCCCACTTAACATACTAAAATGCATTGTTTCTGTGTCCTTCATGTCTCACACAAACATTATTTCTATTTCACACTACTGTGCAATATTACAATAGATAACAGATGAATAAAATAAAATATATCCCCATCAACACACACGTCCCCAACTCACATGTCCTTCATGCCACAACAGCAACTGCATTACAAAGACGAAGAATCATTAGCAATGAATTATGACTGAGACACTAACACCAGCTTGAGAGATGCTGGGAGATTCTCTCCATCCAAACAGATAAACAGGGCCTTGCTTCATTGTGTTTTTGTTGATTAATTGAGTCTGGAATATAATTACTCAGGGAGAAGGCTGGCAGAGACAGGTCTTTAGTGTTCCTGATTCTGTGTGTCTTTGCTCAGCCAGGTAATTTGTCACAATCTGAGTGGCAGTTGCAAAGCTTATTACTGAAACATTGGCACTTTTTAGTCTGACTGACAGGGAAGGTGAACAGGGGCGTTATCTCACCTGTTGCTGCTGTGAGCCCTAACTATCTGAAATTGTGACCTAACCACTCATGTCATGAACAGGGATTTATAATAATACGAAATTATTGTTCAGAAAAATTCTTGCATTTTTAGAAACAGTGACCCTCTGCTCACCCGAGTATAGGGTAATTCAGCTTAAGGGAAGAGGAATGTGCTGTATCATCACTGCAGTTCAGCTACAGTCCAATAGAAAGCAGGAAGGTATAATCAAATAATCTTTATAGATCTGCTCATTTTTAAAACTCAGTCTCTTTCTATATACTTTAATTATTTTTAAGTTTAAGTCCTCAGGAGGAGAGCATGGGCATTAATTGCACTGAGAGGGCTGAAACTATTCAGGACCATGGAGAGCTCCTCATAGACCATCCCCTTAGTGCATAACAGATGCATTCATTTGTGTGTGTACGTGTATAGGGTGTGTGTAGTCACCATGGTGCCTTGCTACCTTTCCTCCCTACCTTTCCTCCCCTTTCTCTTTAGAATTCCAGAATTGATCAGTCTCTCTCTCTCTCTCTCTCTCTCTATGTTTTTATATATAATCTCACTCTTTCTCTCTCTCTCTTTCTCTCTCTCTCTCTATGTATTTATATATAATCTCACTCTTTCGCTCTCTCTCTCTCTCTGCCCTTGCTTCAGACAGTCTGGCGTCCTGCCATGTATAGACTTGGCATCGTCCCATCCCATTCGGTGCCCTCCGAAGATAGATATGTTTGCTTTTCTTTCGGCTGACAGCCCTTTAGCTCAAAATAAATCTGCAGCAAACTCAACTTTCTTTTCCAGAGTTATTTTTAAAGTTGATAGCAACGGCAATGTGCTACACACATGGCTTTCAGCGTGGATTATCTCCTCTTCCCCTAGCACAGAATTAAACTGTCGTACCAGTGGGTACCTAGAGCAGAGTTTCTTCACACAATAGACCTTTACAAACACACAACAGACCTTTACAAACACACTAAATAGGCTTTATAATGGTTTAGAGAATATCCAGAACCTCTATTGAGTTGACCCCATCAGTCTTCAAACAAGAAATATTTACTAGAAATGCATATGGAAGCTCACCCAATATCCAGTCTGACATTTAGTTTAGTAATGGTCAGAGGCATGCTTCCAGTAATACCTTACATTCTGTCTCTCTTCATGTGTCCAGCTTTCCACTAAATTATTGTCAACACATTGTTATTTGTATTAAAAGCTATGAAACTGGCAACAACAGAAGTTGTAGTATACCATTGCTCACCCATGCTAACCATTGATTGCAACCTAAAGTATTTAAGTCTAGTTTCAAGTCAGTCAGCATCATTTACAATATTCCAGAATGATTTTAACATCTCCAACTCCAGTAATAGAAAAAGATAATAACGTCTCTAAGGACACATTGCATTGCACTAATAAAAAAAGACATTAGGGCAAAGGGAAGGGTGTGTGTGTGTGTGTGTGTGTGTGCGCATGCATGCATGTGTTGGTGTGCGTGTGCGTGCGTGTGTGTTGGTGTGCGTGTGTATGTGTGTCTGTCTGTGCGTGTGTGATTGTTAATAGGGCCACTAGTTCTGCAGTGTTGCTGTTTTGCTCGTCACCCCTACATGTTGGAATTTTAGAGCATCCAATCACAAGGCATGTGTGGAGGTCAGACAGAGCGGAGGTGCATGACCTCCCAGCGGCTCAATCATGTTGTTTATCTGCCGGCAGGTGAGCCCAGACTGCCACCGGCATATAATAATCTCCTCTTACTGCAGGGACAAAGCCCACTCTCCCCTCACACAACAACGTCTCTGACAAACTCACATTTTGTGTCAAGCACGTACACATACTCACACACACATATTCAGACACACACCGCAATGTACACGCCAACATACACCATACCTCTACACCTAATGTAGGTGTGAAAAATACACACCACCATGGAATGTCATGGTTCAAATAGGGAGAACTTAACACACTATGAACACCTGGGTACAGATGTTTTTTTGTGTCAGACTACCCCTATTGTGATATGTTCCGTACATAATTTAGTCTTTTGAAAGATATACCCATGAGGTCCAGGTGCCTTTATCTTGTCATGTGTACTCAATCTCACAGTCTGGGGGTTTATTGGTCACTAGTATTGACAACGAAGTTGGTCGTTTTTCACATTCAGTGTCATTCATTCTTCTTACATAAATTGAGTGACAAAGATAGGATGCAGATACAGTTTTGACAGAATTGATATTTAGGTAGGATGAAAGAGGCAAATCCATGACAATCTGTGACTATTTCAATGTAGTATGCATACTTCCTACTGGATTTACTTTTTGTCATGTATGTGCTGTATAGAAAGAACAGCGTCATTACATTATGAACCCTCTATCCACAGAAATGTGAAAGCTGCATGACTTTTTTATTTCTCAGTTATTATTCATTTGCAGGCTAAGTCCCGTGAGTCTTGTGTAACACCTCAACTTTCTGCTCTTGTATTCTTTAGCAATTGGCAGATATACTATTGGTGTGTGCTCAGAATGCAGAATAGGATTCAGCTGAATTATCTATCCCTTCAGTAAGGTATGACTGTAATCTCTGGTGTGTACACACACACACACACACACACACACACACACACACACACACACACACACACACACACACACACACACACACACACAAACACACAGGTATGTAAAACAGGCACCACCTGTGATAAACTGCCCTCATTTAATCTACAGCCTGAAATACTAATTAGTAAAATGCTCAAACATTCTTTATAATCATCAAGTATGAGTTGTCATGACATTGCCTCACTATCTGACCTTCTTTAAGGCCTTAAGGATATATTTATGGACAGCGGACATCATTGTCTTCACATGTATTAGTCTTTATTCGTATCTATGTAGGGTGTGAAAAACACTCTAATTGCGCATTAAAGGTTTCTTGACCGCAGCATTTACACAAGCCCCTGGCTATTATATTCAACAATTGCTTCTTCTATAGGTTGCTTGAAGCGTCTGTCTCTAAACCACAGTTAATGCTTTGCTGTAATTATACTAAGATAAGTTTGTTCATTATAAAGCAACAAGTGACTCACTTCTAGAGGTAATTGGAGTATCAGCATGTAAAATGTTACATTGCTACTAACATTCCAAAATCGTATTCCCCAAATGAAGATGCTGTCAGCCACAAGCACGAACTCTGTCTTCCTCTGCATTTACAGTACCCATAGTCTGTCTAAGAACACATTTATTTCATGAAGGTACTTGTGAAATTTGAGAGGCACTACACACACACACACACAAGAACTTTAAACTGAGCCCATTGTGTACCAGCACTGACGTCCGGGCGAGGCAAGCCGAAGCAGCTGTGTATCTGGTGCTGTGCTGGAGAGGTGGTGCGTGATGGGTTTGTGAAGCTCAGTGGAGCAGTGAGGCTAGGCAGCCTGCTGCCAGTGTCGCCCAGGCCGGCCATTATCTCAGCAGGTCCCAATGAGACGCCACGCTGCGCCAGGACCCCTCTGCTCCACACCTACTTCCCACTCCACTCGCTCAAGCCTTAAAGACACATCTCTTTCCTCTCCCTTCCCACCCATGTCCTCCCTGTCTCCAGAGAATAGAATGAAAGAGAATATCATTGTTTTATTACATTTATGTATGTGAAAAGCAAGTTGTTGAATTATTCACAACAGAGTTTAAATGGCTATATCGCCCCCCCCCCCCCCCTCCCTTTTGTCCTTCATTTTCTTTTTGAGTTTAATTGGTTTCCCTCGATTTAATAATGAAAATGTGCCTCGCCCGCATCACAGGATTGCAAGCGGGTTGTACAGGTCAGAGAATTCTGGACAGAGAGAGGCAAATCCGCACTGCTGTTGAATATTTAATGAGTGGGACGTGATGCATGCCATATGGCACCGGAGACAATAAATCACCACAGCACCAGCTGGAGTGGCACAGTGTGAGCATTTAGTGTACAGGTATACTTATGTCACCAACATGTGCTTTATCTCTGCACTGAACATTTGCATTAGAAAAAATGCCATCAAGTCAGCAGGTGATTTGTGTAGCACAACATCTACATTTACATGCTATTGACCTGACATTGAGATCTTTTTGTAACACTCATAGCATTCACATAGGGCAGGGAGGATAGGCAGGGAAATACTGAGTAGAGCTGAATCCCTCCCCCAACCACCAAATCAATTCAATGAATCTCTCTTACCTACACAAACACAAACACACGGATTGGGGCACGTGTGCGAATGCAGACTCACAAATATCAGGTTGGGAGGCAACCATGTAACTGTGTAGAGAGAACACAGTTACATTTCCCTTACTTCCCAAACACACTGAGCTGTAGCTGTAGCTGTACCTGTAGCTGACACTAACATACATAAGATATATTGTTAGCTTTAAACTTATGCCGTCTTTAAACTTGTTTACTGTTTGTTTAATGTTTTTGTCCCGACTCTCTGTGGAGAGGAAGCCTACTCCAATTTGTGCTGAACTAGAGGTTAATCAACTGAAGGGGAACATGGATCCGCACATTTCTGTGGTACTTGATTGTTGGGGCTTGTTTTCCTGATTTAAGATGTGGAAGCAGGTCCCCCGTAAAACCTAGTTGAACTAATTTGTCACTCAATTCATTGTTTTAGGAAAATCCAACCTCTAATCATGGGACTGCACTCTAATTAAGTAATTAAGTCATTTGAATGCTAATCTATGTGTTTAACTGGCTTGGGGGGGACTTGAGAGAATGCAGGCGAGTTTAAGAATTGCCAACTGTTTTCCTCCTTGTCATCTGTCCATGTCTTTGTATCCGTACTCTGTACAATGGCAAAGCTGAATCAGACAGTTATGCCTTGAACTGTACACGTATGATAGTTCAGGCTAAGACTGGTAGTTACCAGTAGTATTTTTCTACCTTTTGTGAAAGTAATGGTACTTCAAATCAGTAATCAGCCCTCGTGAACGGTACATCTCCACAGGCAGAGCGTCCCTGCCCTTTAAAAGCAAAAGATTAAAGCTTGTCAAAATTTCTGGCATCTATTTATATAAAGAAAGACTGCTTGACACTTGGCCTTCAGTAAAAGAAGTAATTAAAACACTTTTATACTTTGTGCTTCGACATGCCTCCTACAATAAAGGCAGAAATAAAGGCAGCGCACATCTTGAGATGACATCACTGTAAATGCTTTCATGCCGCAGATTCCCCACTCATTATTCCAATGCAACAGGCCTCTGTTGTGCAAAACAGCTCTGCCATCATAGCTGTTGTATGACAAGGACAAACAGCACAAGCCTGAATCATCAGTCACACTAGCCCATGTGCAGCAAAGCCATACTGTATGTTTTCTGAAGGGGAACAAGAGCCACACTTGAGTACGAATCAGACACTACAGTGGAATGGAGTGTCACTGGGCAGCAAAAGAGCCTCAGACTGATTCCGAGACCATCTCACAGAGGCTAGCGTGGCATCTCAGGGCTGAAGCCGACATCTTACTTGACATCGTTTCTGCCTCTGTTGTCTCGGCGTGGTTTCGATTGCCGGGGCTGTCAGTGAGGCCAGACACAAAGCTGCGTGAGGATCTCATAGGCCAATCCAATAGGACTCAGTGTCACAGGCGCCCGCTCCGTGCGGAGCGGCTTTGATTCTCAACATGATGCTCTCAGAATGTGTTGTGCTCAGTGCACAGAATGCTGATCGAGCATTTGCCAGCTTTGTGTGCAATGGAAAGTGCATGTGTGTGAGTCATGTACACACCACATTTATTTATTCTGTCATCAAATGCTTCACACTTTCAAACTGTGTGTGTGTGTCTGTGTGTGTGT
>NC_045173.1:9397235-9579735 GCF_900700415.2 Clupea harengus
TTCATAGACTTCAGCTCAGCATTAAACACAATAATCCCCGCCAAACTGATCACCAAACTCAGTGATCTGGGCATCAACACCTCCCTCAGCAACTGGATACTGGACTTCCTAACCAACAGACCTCAGTCTGTCAGGCTAGAGAACAACACCTCCTCAACCCTCACCCTAAACACCGGTGGCCCACAGGGCTGCGTGCTGAGCCCTCTCCTCTACTCCCTCTTACTGCATTTCGTTGTCTTTTTATTGTACTCTGTGCAATGACAATAAAGTTGAATCTAATCTACTTTGGTAGTGACATTATCGTAAAAGCAGAACATCCAGAACATTGATCAGGTTTTTGTTTGCAGTCAAAGCTGTTTTCAGCTATACTTGTTTATTCTTCTGAAACTTGAGTTTTTACGTTCATGTGTTGGTTGGTGTTCTAATTAGCGCCAGGATGAAAATGTCAAAATGCATCTGTTTTACAAATTCCAATTCATCACAGCCAACTCTGTGAAAACCCATTTAATCTCACGTATTTCACTGTGGCGTCTCATGTTTCAGTGGTGGATGAGGGTGTATAGGTTGTGTTCTAATGGGCTTTCATAAGCCTTGGATCTAGCCCTGGAGTAGCTAAAGGATAGGTTCCATATCTGAAAAACTCTTGGCCAAGCACTATACGGTGACCTGGCGTTCAGTAAAACCCTTGTGTGGACAGTGTGCAGCAGGAAGAGAAAAGAATGCGTTACGTTAGGGAGATGTTTTTCATGTCCACTCACAGACACAAGACATAATGTGACAGCCAGCCTGAAAGTGAGCAGTGTGACAAAAGGATCTCTCTTAATTCCAGGGCTCTGCCGAGATCTGAAAGCATCGCATCAGAGACACAGAGTGGGAGAGTAAACACATGTACTCCAAAGTTAAAGCAGACAGAGAAACAGCTGTGTTCAGACTAACTCATTGTGGCATGGCACAGACATGACAGCCATCTGTCTGGCATCAGTGGGCACCAATTTCCATTTATTTACATCAAAAACCATTTGGCGAGGACATCAACAGATTTTCTGGTTAAGATGAATGACAAAATCCTTAAGCCTGTGTATGTAAAATAAAGATTGCATTTCAAAAGCTCGCGTCTGATAACACAAGTGGGTAGAGCTATGCTGGTAATGCTGAGCCCTTGCTTGCCTGCCAAAGAAATGTAATCATTAACGTGTCCGTGTTCAGAAAAGCGCAAAGAAGTGTTCAGGACAGGCAGTCAGAGGTCGTGTTCAGAAGTGTTCTCAAGCACTGCAAACATGGCACCGGTGTGCAGCGGGAGTTCTATGTATGGCACAGGCACTTGTCCAAAGAGGCAAAGCCAATATTTCAGCAGCAGTAATTAATGTCAGGGAAGTGTGTGGAGCAGCCAGTAAGGAACATGGTAATGAAAGTTGACAGTAATTATAGCCAACATCACACCTTGGTGAGACCAGCCCTAACCTGACCCTGACTGGCTCTTCTTCAGGTACACGTCATGCGAGCAAGGACCCCTAATTATACAATTATTTATTGAATGGTCAATAAGGGAGTTCCTTTAGAATAGAAAAGGTTAGTTCTGACATGACAGGCGGCATTAGCAAGGGCAAAGACCATGACGGTAATTATTTATGAGCTGCCTTGCAAGTCCATACATGTTGAAGAGCAATGTTTTGCCACTGCCAGACTTTGCACACTACTGTGCTTAATGTGGCTGAAACATCAATCAGCCTACCCTGCCATTTTCTTCTCTCAGGCGCACATTAGTTGGGTTTTTAAACTTGGCAAGAAACAGAGAACAAGAGAGGCAAAAGGAGGGAGGACATGAGTACGGAGGAAACAACAAAGCTGAGTGAACTACCTGCATACAAATTTAAGCTTAATTTAAACGTAATGCATTTTCAAAGTCATCCATTTTCCACAGCTTTGCAATTTGGATAATAATTACCGTGCCAGAATCAAAGCATCTTCACCTATACCCAAATAATTTCCCTTCCTCTTTTGCATACACAGTTCCAGTTAAAAGAAGAAAAAAAACAGTATTTCTCCAGGCAATTGATAATCCATTACCTGAAGTATTACACTAGCTACTTACAGTATACAACAGACGTGAGTCCTCCCTTGTGCAATATCATGTAATGTCAAATTATTAAAATTTTTAATTGCATTACTTCTAAGATGAACAGTAGGGTATTTGCTCTTACATAAATAAAATAATAAATAAATAACAGTTTAGATTTACTATATCAAAATGACAGGCCCCACAGTATGAAGTCAATGCAAAAGTCAGTTTATCTTTCATTATGAACATTTAAATCTTTTATATTTTAAATACTTTGTATGTCCACCTTTTATTATCCGTCCTCTGCATCCAGGATATCAGAAGTTTCTTCTATTTTCTTTCTATTCAGGAGATGTTCTGCCATTCTCTCTTGAAAATACCCCAAAAGTAGTCCATTGGATTCAAGTCAGGCAAAATACTTGGCCAGGTCATAGATCGCTACCATGCTGGAATATTTTACATATTGATGCTTTTATTCTTGAATTAGAAAAGCTTAGTCATTGTGTTTAGCACATTTTGTATTGCATTTGCTTATTCCATGCATTAACATAAACTGCTAATTGCTAATCTGTAGTGTTGCCTCTTCTGAAGCTACTAACTTTCAGTAGTTACAAGGAATCTGAACTGAGCAGGATTATTTCTAGGCTGAAGGCAGAGCTGTGTGATGGTCTGACACACACAAGTTACCCCCTAAACACAGATTCTCACATACACACTTAGAGACTGCCTGAAAACTCATGGTTATCAGAACATGGTTTACATACGTTCCATTAACCCAAGCGTCAAGAGGCTGAGAATAGTGAGCAAAAACTCAGCATCACAGAAAATGGTACATTAATGGAACGAAGAGTGAATTCATTAATCCATCTTTCTCTCCCTGTCCAGACATGCTTTTGGGAGTTTATTTTTTAAGCCTAGTCTCTTTTTATCATTTGAATCTTACCGGATATCTAACACCCCCCCCCCCCCTCCCTCCCTCCCCCCCATTCTATGTTTCACTTACAACTCTTACATCACCACAGCGATAACTCAGGTCAACAAATCAACATCTAGCATCACCCCAAAAAACCCTCAGACAGACAGACAGCACATGACACCACACTGAATTGGCTGTGCCTTAAAAATGGACAAATGTCACCGTTTAGTGGAGCATCAGCCTGTGGCATGAATGGTACGTTTGTTCGACGTCTCCACAAAACTCACAAACGGGAGTCACTTTCTCTCTTTGATGCATGATTTGCTTGGTGGCGTGTTTACCTACACAAGGATAGGCCTGCAAAGCTAGACAGAGACAGAGAGAGAGACCCTAGTGGGGAACTAAATAAAATGGCATCAGATATTTTGCCTTATCGAAATGTTGGGTGTGATGGGGCCACAGCTGGGAAGCGCAGCTCACTTTTTCACGCAAGAGAGATGGTGCCTCGCTGCTGAATGCTTTTTTTCCTTCCTTTCCTTTTCCAGGTGAGATCTGAGCGGGTTGAAGTAGGCTGAGCCGGGGAGTCTGCCACATGGAGTGAAGGCAGACTGGAAACAGCCAGAAATCACATAAATCCAGTTCCAGCTCAACAACTCAAATTTGATGTTGCAGCAGGGGGCGAGCATGATTTTTTAGGGCCTTTTCCGTGCACTTCTCTGATGGCTGCCTTGAGTTGCATAATCTGCTTTGCTCTAAATGCAGCTGCCGGGGGCCGCAGTCTGATTTATCTGTAAGGCATAAAATATCACGTTCCCTTTAATGGACGAATGGCACATTATGCCTACATATTTCTGTATTAGCGAGGAAGCAGGAGCAAACCTGTGTTATGGGTTAATGCAATTAATCTATCTCGGATATCCTTGAGGTTAACACATATCCTGGCAGGCTTTAAAAAAGAATAAAGTGTAAAAGGTTAAACCCTTGAAAGACTCAAGCATCTGGGAAGCTGCTTGAATTAACTGCTCAGTCATCAGTAAACGAATACCATCCATAATGTGAATACACCATAATGACATTTCTTGTTATTTCTATTCACATACTGTAGTGTAATTAGACTAAGGCCCAAAATATCTCTTTTCTTGGGTGCATTGGAATGCAGAAAGAGATTGCATTCAGGTTGATCCAGGTGTTCATAAACTCATAAACATTGCTCGCAACCTCCCATATCTCATGCATTCCCCATTCATGTAGGCTACTGCCCACTATCGCTCTTGAGTTTAATAGGATATCCCATATCGTCAGTATATCTACGCCCACAGTTTGTTCCCAGAATAATTAAGTAAAAAAATGGAGGGAAAGGAGGTTCACAAAATAGAGAAATTCCGAAATAAAAACAGTTTATTACCTCAAATGATACAAATTTCGTTTCCATTCTTTGCCAAAAGACTTTACATCTTGTGCACATAACTTGAAGTTTTGATGACGACAGAACAGGTTACCTTGATATCATCGATATTTTAGTGGTATAAGATGCTAAAAACTTAGCCTAGTGAGCTGTAGGCTACAAGCAGCGTGTTTCAGAAAGAGAAGAACACCACATCTAATCTTTTCTCAGTGTGGATCCTCACGTTAACTTGAAAGGTCCAAATGGCAAAGAGTGCATTATCTACTGACCCGCCGTCTGGTAATTGTATCCAAGTCTGAGCACATCTTCCAAAGCCATAAAGAACACCCTACCCAACTCGCCTATCTTTCAAACTTTTCAACGTTCATCCCTCCATTGGTCTCTAAACACAGTATGTGTTATAATCCATAATAGGCCTACTGTTGTCAAAAGATTGCCAGATTAGTTCAAAAGATTATGACAACGATATGAAAACAAAACTAATAGTCTTTTCACTGCAGTGCTTTTTTTTAAAGTAACGCCATCATATTCTTGAGGTCGCATTATTGAGACTAGACAGAGACAGAGAGGGAGACTCTAGTGGGGAACTAAATAAAATGGCATCAGATATTTTGCCTTATCGAAATGTTGGGTGTGATGGGGCCACAGCTGGGAAGCGCAGCTCACTTTTTCACGCAAGAGAGATGGTGCCCCGCTGCTGTGCTGAATGCTTTTTTTCCTTCCTTTCCTTTTCCAGGTGAGATCTGAGCGGGTTGAAGTAGGCTGAGCCGGGGAGTCTGCCACATGGAGTGAAGGCAGACTGGAAACAGCCAGAAATCACATAAATCCAGTTCCAGCTCAACAACTCAAATTTGATGTTGCAGCAGGGGGCGAGCATGATTTTTTAGGGCCTTTTCCGTGCACTTCTCTGATGGCTGCCTTGAGTTGCATAATCTGCTTTGCTCTAAATGCAGCTGCCGGGGGCCGCAGTCTGATTTATCTGTAAGGCATAAAATATCACGTTCCCTTTAATGGACGAATGGCACATTATGCCTACATATTTCTGTATTAGCGAGGAAGCAGGAGCAAACCTGTGTTATGGGTTAATGCAATTAATCTATCTCGGATATCCTTGAGGTTAACACATATCCTGGCAGGCTTTAAAAAAGAATAAAGTGTAAAAGGTTAAACCCTTGAAAGACTCAAGCATCTGGGAAGCTGCTTGAATTAACTGCTCAGTCATCAGTAAACGAATACCATCCATAATGTGAATACACCATAATGACATTTCTTGTTATTTCTATTCACATACTGTAGTGTAATTAGACTAAGGCCCAAAATATCTCTTTTCTTGGGTGCATTGGAATGCAGAAAGAGATTGCATTCAGGTTGATCCAGGTGTTCATAAACTCATAAACATTGCTCGCAACCTCCCATATCTCATGCATTCCCCATTCATGTAGGCTACTGCCCACTATCGCTCTTGAGTTTAATAGGATATCCCATATCGTCAGTATATCTACGCCCACAGTTTGTTCCCAGAATAATTAAGTAAAAAATGGAGGGAAAGGAGGTTCACAAAATAGAGAAATTCCGAAATAAAAACAGTTTATTACCTCAAATGATACAAATTTCGTTTCCATTCTTTGCCAAAAGACTTTACATCTTGTGCACATAACTTGAAGTTTTGATGACGACAGAACAGGTTACCTTGATATCATCGATATTTTAGTGGTATAAGATGCTAAAAACTTAGCCTAGTGAGCTGTAGGCTACAAGCAGCGTGTTTCAGAAAGAGAAGAACACCACATCTAATCTTTTCTCAGTGTGGATCCTCACGTTAACTTGAAAGGTCCAAATGGCAAAGAGTGCATTATCTACTGACCCGCCGTCTGGTAATTGTATCCAAGTCTGAGCACATCTTCCAAAGCCATAAAGAACACCCTACCCAACTCGCCTATCTTTCAAACTTTTCAACGTTCATCCCTCCATTGGTCTCTAAACACAGTATGTGTTATAATCCATAATAGGCCTACTGTTGTCAAAAGATTGCCAGATTAGTTCAAAAGATTATGACAACGATATGAAAACAAAACTAATAGTCTTTTCACTGCAGTGCTTTTTTTTAAAGTAACGCCATCATATTCTTGAGGTCGCATTATTGAGACTAGACAGAGACAGAGAGGGAGACTCTAGTGGGGAACTAAATAAAATGGCATCAGATATTTTGCCTTATCGAAATGTTGGGTGTGATGGGGCCACAGCTGGGAAGCGCAGCTCACTTTTTCACGCAAGAGAGATGGTGCCCCGCTGCTGTGCTGAATGCTTTTTTTCCTTCCTTTCCTTTTCCAGGTGAGATCTGAGCGGGTTGAAGTAGGCTGAGCCGGGGAGTCTGCCACATGGAGTGAAGGCAGCAACTCAAATTTGATGTTACGGCAGGGGGCGAGCATGATTTTTAAGGGCCTTTTCCATGCACTTCTCTGATCAACTCAAACTGTTTAAATAAATTAAAAATAAGTAATAAAAAATACTTTTATTAATAAAGAAAGTTTACTTGATTAATACAAAATCTAGGGTTCCTTGACGTTATATACATATACAGGTATGACAGGAAAAACGTCATAAACTACATTCATTTCATACAATAGCCTACATGCAATGTCAATGTTACTGGAAAGAGGACTAATAAAGTAACCAAATAAACTAAATGTCTGTAGCTAATTAACCACCATCACTAAAAGGCCCATTTTTAATGGATGTGAATGGAAACAAGTGCATTGTAGATTAAACACCATTAAATCCTTGAGTCTCATTATTTCCCAGTCCTAGGGGGAAGAGAGGTGTGCTGGATATTTGTTTGATCGATGTTCGTTGAGCTAGGCTGGAAAGTTCTCGTGGATGAGGCCCTTGGAAAGGCTGTAGGCTCTGATGCAGTGCTATGTGCTATGCAGTACAGCTCGGAGGAACCAGTCACTCCTTTGGTTCAACTTGCAGAGGTCGTCTTCGTGATAACTTGCTTTGCTTGCTCTCGTTGTCGAAGTTAGGTAGCAGACTTTCTGTTGCAGCTGCTTTTCGCGTTAAACTTGTTTACTCCCAGTTAGCGGTGCATTCTTGGCTAAGGAGAAATCTTAAGCAGTTGCTGCCGTAAGAAAGAGAGTTTGGTGCGTCTGCCCCGACCAGACTACACAGTAAAGGGGGATCTTAGGTCCCAGAGCTTTCAAGCAGTAGAGGTAATTGAGGGTCTGCTCCCCTGTGAGCAGCAGGAGAAGACAGAGCGTTGCTGCTCTCCTATGACAACAGGGAGAAAGAGTAGCAGCTCCCCTCAGGGAATGGGGATAAAGAGAGGGAGCTCTTGGTGACCTGGGGTCTTGTTCACCGGGTCAGGGGGTGTTGATCGGAGGAGAGGTGCTGGCCGTTTACGTAAGTTCCTGATTAAATCACACAATGAACCAATTCCAGGAATTCCACAAATTCCCAGATTGTTGTGCACCAATACACAACGCACTGCCGTTTCCGCCATCAAACGAGGGCCCTGTATGTTTGTGTCCTAAATAACGTACTGACTTCAGTATTAGATGGAGAAAAATCACAGCGTCATTGCAAAACATCTTGCGATGCTTTATAGCTCAAGACATATAACACATTTTACAATGGGCTATAATTTAACACAACGCTGCAAAACCACCACGGATGGACTGATGCAAGGCACACTGAACTGCTCTTCAAAACTGTGCTCCCCATCACATCCTCTGTCAGAGAAGTCTGGCGTTTTATGGTCTTGTGACATCGTAGTGGCTGATGGAAAGGTTGCCAAAGAGGTCTCCAGATAGTCTCATTCAGTGTTTTTTTTTGTTTTTTTTATCAGATTTTGGACTGACAAACAGCACCTGTCACACCATTACTGCTGCCACTGGCAGATATACTATGTAAGTGTCACACAAACATGCAGGTTAAACTATGTCTTAGTGTGGCTGGCCAACCCATGCAGTAAAAACAAAATCAATCTTTTTTACGAGGTACAAATATTGCTTATAATCAACAGGCTTCAAGCCCATCTGAATGGACACCACAATCACAAAGTTAAGTCTTTCCTTTCTTATCAATATGACATGAGTCTAATTATATGATGTTAAATATGGATAAATTCAGATTTTATCTGTCCAAATACATGTCCTTCAACATAATGAGGATGTAACGGCTTAGTGTTAGTGTAAGGACTGAACTACATTTCTGTATGCAATGAATTACTCCAAATTAGCAATCTATTCATCGAAATGGGAGGACTGACTGGAAGGTGAATGTATGAACTCTTGCTGTGGCATTCATTTAGCTATCTGATGTTGTGCTGATTTGTTTCCCAGACCCTAGTGGTTAGCAGTGTATTAAGTGTGTTATTGTTCTTGATGGAGTCTGAGAGCTATTTTTCAATTTTAAAGCGCCCCCATTTTACAGCACCTCGGGGGAGAGGAGAAGAGTGAAAGTGTTTTGTGCTCACAGCTCCTCCCAAGGAACAGAAGGGGCTCTCAAAATGACTAGAGTCCACCAGGAGAAGGAGATGGGAGAGGAGGGATAAGGGCTATTAGTGCATGTGTGGGTACATGACGACCTAATGCTCCCCTATATATTACCACACAATTATGATCACAAATAAAAAGGGTAGGCTGCTTCCAGCCGTATGGCTGTAGAATTTAGACGTGTGCGTGGGAGAAGAATTTACACGACCACTCTATTCCACTGAAGATCAGTCTGATCAGTGGGCCGGCACGCCTTTATATCAAAGCTAAAAAGCATGGCATCCAATGGGAGTGCTTGTTCTCCTTCTAAGTCCTTGGTGGTGGAGAGGGGGACAGAACAAACACATTTGTTCGTTTGTAGCCACTTTGTGTTGTCATCCGTGGAGATTTATGAAGGGAGCTTTGTAGTGGCTGACTTGTAAATCAACACAGAAACCTTGCACCCTTGCCTCTCTCTTATTTGGACGAAAGTGTGTCAGAAAAGACCCATGGCAGGTTTTTTTGCTATCACACAGAACTGTGGGACTGAGAGTGAGCAGGAGAAAGCAGTATAAGTGTTTGCTTTTTCCGCAGTGGCTGTTTGTTTGTTTGTTTTTATTTAGTTTCTTGCCTATCGCAGTGGCACTTGAAACCTGGCAGAGTATGTGGGAGCAGGTGAGCCCTTCTGGAGAGGCTGGGGTGGAAGGTGGCGGACTGAGAAAAGTGGCAGTGTGAAGCCGAGTGTTTCATTTCTTCCCCAGAACACACAGGAGGTGTTAGGACGGCATTAGAGGAATTGTTTAAGGACCCTGCTCAGCCTGCTGACAGAAGGAGAGGAAGAGAGAGAAGGAGAGGGGCTATTTCCTGCCAATGGTGAGACACATATATGGATAAAAACACCTTCACACAATTATGCCGCATCATTTAATGTGAATCACAAGTGATGGCGAGTTGAAGCTTAATGAAGCCTTCCAGCAAGATGTGTTGAAAAGTGGTTCATTTCTCAAGGCTTTGAATGCACTCTAGGGACACCTGCTGGTCAATAGAAATACAATACGAGAAATATTCTAGGCATGGTGACAGCGCTAAGATGTGCGCTAGGATTAGCAAAGGCCTGATGCATTAATAGGCATACACTTGACAGTCATGTCAAATAAAGAAATTGTTCATTTGAAGTATTTATGGTTAGTGTTATTTTGTAATGGAATTGAAGCTGTTCACGTATGGATCTAGGTGTTAGTCTTTTCACAGTAATGTAAGGACTTTGGCAATGCCCGCTTGTAGCCTATATAATATAATATAAATAATTTGATCAGTGAGTGTTTATCTGGGTAGTGTAAATGATTCACAAAATCACAACCCAAAATCTCCATCTACCTCAAACACTGACAACACATGCATTCAAGAGAAATAATCGATGCATTGAACCTTTTCTTGAAGCAGTGGTTAAAAAAAGCTTTGAATGTTATGGGTGACATAGTCAAGTTTTGAACACAAGCTTGGAAGCCTCAGTTTCAAGGGTAACACATCTACAATATTTACATTTACATTTAGTCATTTAGCAGACGCTTTTGTCCAAAGCGACGTACAAGGGAGAGAACAGTCAAGCTAAGAGCAATAAAAAACATGGTGTAACAATAAATACTACTTCAGTATACTACAAATCACCCTTAGCCCCAAGCCTTCAGTTGTTCAGCAGTTCACCTGCTGTAACCCACCAGCTAATCAAGAGTGTTTATGTGAGCTGGCTATGAGACAGTGTCCTCAAGGAAACGCAGAGCTACGAGCACTGTCAAGACGAGTCAAGAAAGCCTGCCTCTTCTCCCTTTCTTTCTTTTTTCCTTTTTAGCTTTACCCCCAAATTCCTCTAAACACCAGAAGGCTCTAGAGGGGGGGTGAGTGGATATATATTGAACCCGACCACAAACAGGTTGTACCTAATCCTGCCAGTACTCCACCTCAGAGCCGAAGGCCTTACACTGTAAAACTGCGGCATCTTGTTGAATCCCCCATCGGCTGCAGGCAGTCCACTCCACACAACCTGCGATGGAGCGTCTGAAGCAGACAGCTGTGGCCTTCAGGTTGACTCCCTGCATACAAAGGAGGCACATTAAGGCCTTTAGGTGAGTCAGTTCATTATGGAATGGGGCCAGGGAAACGACTGATGCTGCCGTACGCAATGCTTACAGCTGACATCTTTACTGTTGTTTCCCATTATCTTTAGAGTGGGGCTGGTTAGCAAAATTAACGTAGCAGACTGTGGCAGCTAGGAGATTGTGTTACTTGTTTAAAAACCAAGAGCCAAGAGCCAAGAGCCAAGAACAGTATAATTTTTATTATGGGTTTTTGTTATTTTTTGGTGCCTGTGTGTATGTGTGTGTGTGTGTTGTCTGTTGCAGTTAATGAGTATCGTGGGTATTGGATGATCCTCTGAGTCTCTTGAATTGGTTGGGGTTTGTGTGTATTCCTGAGAATAAATCTAGGGCGCTGTGTAGATCCCTTCTATGTGCCAGCAGAGATTGAGATGGCGAATCAGTTACCATTGCTAATGCTAGAGGCTGTAGGAAAGAGCTTCCTGCCCCAGAGACATGGGAACAGGTAAAGAGAGTGTGTGTGTATGAGAGAGTGGGGCTGGGGCTGGGGGGCTGGGGGAGACTGGGAAAAGGATGAAAATTGATTTATTGCAGTGTTGATGAGAAGAGGCACGCCAGGAGACGCTGCTCCCCTGGACCGGGCGGGCTCTACATAAAACAGGCCCTCCGATAGTAATTGCTGTGAGGGTCTCAGCAGAGGCAGTCAAATATCGGAGTGAAATTTATGCAACGCCCCGATATCCCTCTCTCATTTCTGCCCTGCTCATGTTGTCACTGGAGAGAGTCTCAGGGCAAAAGCTCTCTCCCTCTCCTCCTCCTCCTCCTCCTCCTCCTCCTCCTCCATCTCTCCTCACCTCTCCCTAACATCCACACGACACTATCTTCGACAGCTCAGAGTATTCATGTTGTGATCTGAACTCAGAAGGTGAAATGGGCAGGAGTCGGACGTCTTGCACGACCAAAAACCAATAATGAGGTGTCAGCCACATACCCTCCATGACTTTATCCAAGCTGCTAACATGGTGGACCATTTCAGCTCAGTATGAGTTTACATGTGTTTGCTTCTCATGACTTTATTTAAGCTGCTAACATGATGGACCATTTCAGCTCAGTATGAACTTACATGTGTTTGCGACTCATGTTGGCCTCTGCATTTGCTCATTATCAAACACTTTATAAACAGCAGCAGAATCAACAGCTGGCTATGAGTTCATGCTAACACAAGAAATAGGAAATGGCAAAAATATGTATTTGTTCATGTTTACACAGTGGGCAGCAACCCCAAGTGAGACTGTTGAGTTAATACTGCCATAAATATTTTATGATGACCCGGGCAATTCCATTTGTATCACAGCGACATGTTTAAATGCATGCATGACACGTAGGGTGTAGTGTAATATTTGTAATAACAAGTGTGAGAGTTCATTAATATGGAGGGTGCAGGAATCCCACATCACCAACCTATTATCGTACTTTTCACTCTGATGTGTAAGTGATTTGAGTGACTGTTTTATGGTGCCTGTATCTCTGACTACAGTGCAATTTACTGAAGCACTCCCACCTTCACTGAGCTTCGTCCAGCTAAAGCGGAAGGGGGGCAAAGTCGATAGCGCTGACAAAGATGAGGTCCATCCAGCCATGGCACCTGTCCAGAACCTTACCTCTGGAATCCAGGGATTGGCAGTTAGATGCATGGCGGGCAGTTTAGTCCTGTGCACTTGTGTTATTTTAGGGAGCTGCTCGAAGCCTTCACTTACATTTGGCAGCATTAGCATTTAGTTGATTCCAAACTGCAGAGAGATTTCTCCTTCCATGTGCAGAGTTTACTTCCAGTGAATGTTCCACTGTGTTAGTTTACCATGTTTCGTATGTTTGTAAACGGGTTGTCAGGATTTGTTTAAAGATATTACTAGGATGAAGTCTTGCACCATTTCTTAAAGATTGCCAGAAAAGATCTGTGAAAGAGGAGACAAACTCCTGAAACTTTGAAAAATAAGTAATTTACCAGTCGTAACGTGTAAATGTTTTATCCCTCAGTATATGGCAAAATGTTTTTTGTGCTTTTACTTACACCAGCCACAGTAAATGACCAAACTAAAAGAGCAGACTAAATAGTCTCAGTCTGCTCAGCATCCTTGTGCCTTGACAAATTACAGAGTTACTCGGTTACAAAAGTAAGATTAATTCTATGAAGTTTCTCTGTCTCAGTAGAGATGCAGGTTGAATTTCTCTGCGGCTAGAGTTAACATCCCCCCCCCCCCCCCCCCCCGGAGAGGCATGCACTATCTGAAGTTTGCATTTGTTTAATGCTCCATTGAGATTGAGCACTTCTGAGTCATAAATAAGCCATAAGTTGCTGCACAGAGTTGAGGAACACTGCTACATCATTTGGAGCACAGGCGACCAGAGCTGCCTGAGGAGGAAGGGCTCTGCACAAAGGGATGGCTAACTTTAACACACATAATGATTACTTGAGCAAGCCCAGCGCTTAATAATGTATGCTTCCTTCTTCATCTTCTTTCTTTTTTTCCCTTCAGCTTCATCAGCTCATCAGCTAACTTTAAAAATCGGATTTCCCTCAGAGATTAGGGGAACAAAAAAGAAAGGAAAAGAAAGGAGGAAAGACACACAGAGGAAATTGGGGGATGGAGAGAGGAGAAAAGGCAGGCAATTGGATCGCAGTGATGGATTTTCTCATGTTCATTTTCTTTTTAGTTTTTTTTCATTGGCAGGGGTCTCATGATGGGTAAGGCTCAAACAACCACATCAGACATGGTGTGCCTAGTTGAACTGTGCAGTAACTGGAATGTGAAACTGTATGCCCCCCTTCCCTCCTCCTCTTATGGAACTTGTGGAAGCAGACTTTTATTCAAACAGTAAACGGAAACAGTAAGAGGGCTTGACGCCAGCCCCAGCAGACAAAACACCCCTCCTAAGCCATGCCACTGTGTTTGGATCCGATCGACTAACAGGCACACTGACGACCCAATGTGTGTGTGTGTGTGTGTGTGTGTGTGAGTACGCTGTGGAGGTCAGTCCCCGTGCAGCCGGATCAAGGGGGTAGGAGCAGGAAGGCCCAAGGGAATTGAATCCTGTGGCCTCTGAAGGAGGACGCCGCTTTTATTGGAGTCCAGTGTCCGCCAGGCAGGCAGGCAGGCAGGCAGGCAGGCAGGCAGCTGGCATCAGTATGCAGAGCACTGGGGCCCTGTCAGACTTTATTAAGTGACATCAGTGGGGCACTGCCAGCAGGTGCCAGCCCAGCCAAGATGGGAGGATGAGGTGGAGAAGGAAGAGCAGGAGGGAGGTGTGAGTGTGTGCGTTTGTGTGTGTGTGTGTGTGTGTGTGTGTGGGGGGGGGGGGGGGGGGGGGGGGGGGGTACAGGAGGAGGCCTGAGGTGGAGCTGGTCTTGCATCTGACAACACACATGCAGCAGCGTGGGCCAGTAGTCAGAAGAAGAACAACTGTAAATCTGTCTTTGTTAACAGTCAGTGAGGCATCTCGGGTGCGGTAAAACCAGGATGCCAGCAGATGACGTGATCATGAGGAAAGCATAAAATGGTGACTAAGCAACTTCATCTGGATTAATCTAAACACAATGTATGCAAGATATGTCATGGGTATAAATGTCTTAATGTTAGAGAGAGATTAAAAAAAAACACACCTCCTGTGAAATTTTTATGGAGAAAATACATTGTTTTTTTTTCCTTGATTCCTTCTCACAAGTAAAAGCAGTACACTACTGCACCAACAGCAAATGTTCAGAAAATGTTTATCCTTTGTTCCTATGGCTTTGATTATCCGAAAAGTTGCCAAGCGCCCGAGAATATTTCACTGTTGCCAAGCAACAGCAGCCCCCTGACTAACCAGACAGTGACAACACGCCAGTGCCGTTAATGAGGATTCAAAAACCCCTGAAGTTCAGATCGCTGGGGCTCTACAGAGCTTCTTCCCCATCAGAACACATAGGTGGGTATGCTCCACACAGCCGCTGCTTTAAAATAAACACATGCACGCACGCACAGAGACAGACAGACACACACACACACACACACACACACACACACACACACAAACACAATGCGATACCAACTCTTGTTGGGAGCAGGCAGCCAATGGTGTGTGTGTATTATGTTACTGCGCGTCTCAGAGACTTTAGCACAAACACCGCCTCGCTGCTGCATGAACAGTCAGCCTTCTCCAAACAGCCAAATCAACAGATTTACGCCGCGTCATACTGTTTATGCGTCATTGGCTCTTCCTCCCCTCCAGTCTCTAGATTAATGTCTCCATCTAGTGCCAGATTCTGATGGCTACTGCAAGCTGCCAATACCAGAAGCCCGTGTCAGAGGGAAATAAAAAACAAAATACCAGCAAGAACCCCACGGGGGAAGGTCCCACATATAGAGTCCATGTCCAGGTCCATGTATGGGGCTATGATGATTTATGGCTAGTGAATGTGCTTAGCATTTCATTGTAAATGTCATATTGAAGACTTTGAGATGTGGAAATCTATCAGCTGTAGTAGGAAAATAGAAGCAGAGACACTGGACAAGGCTTGTTGTATAAACTAAGAAGAATCTCGTTATGGTTGTTGTTGCAGCACTCATATTTGCATACTTTATACCTCCATTGCCTTTGTTTTATGTCGTTTACATGAGTGAACCTTCTACTCCCACAAGTATCCACAGAATGTGTGCCTAAAACAGCCTGCACATAATTCTTAATGACAATTTATAGCATATATAATTAACAGCAGCCTCTCAGGTGGACTTTGAAGCCGGCCGCCCATTCCCTGAAGGCTTCCTGAGACCAGAGCTGCATATGAATCGAAGTCCCACACATTAAATACTGGTCTGAGCTCAGCACAGCCAATGAAGGTCCCCTGATCTCTAATGAAGTCGAGGGCTTGCTCATTCCCCATGTCTGCTTTCCCAAATCTTTGCTTTCTCGGCAGGTGTTCTCATAAACCAGCCTCCTTAATTTTACATTTACCTCAGAGGAGGCAGCTGAGCGTGCCTGCAAAAGTTTATTTAACTCAAAACCCACAGGAGGATTGACCCTTTTCTGCCAACTGGTGAGCTTGTAGAGCTCAAGGCAAGGAATTCTGATATGAACTCTTCATAAACACAAAATCCCATACAAATATTATATATTCAGGAGGGGTCTATCCTGTAATAACAAAATGTAACCCATTACAACATGGTCGATTAAAACTCCGCTCGGCTATTAACTGTTATTGTACGAGCGTCTTGTTCCAGTCACTTGTGTTTAATGTAGAATTCACAAAATACTACAACCAGTGACCCACAGGCAAAATATCCATGGACCTATCGACTGGCTGGCGTGGGTTGAGATGGAACTAATGACCCAGGGAGCTGATTAATAAACATAGACATGTTTGGGAAGTGCGGCTTAATCATTTTCAGTAGAAATCATGACTAACAGTTGTTTAGTTCCAGAAAAAAAGGGCTGTGAAATCAATAGCACTCTCAAAAATGCAGAATTTAAGACATTTGGCTTCATTTTGTGCCAACACCAACCCAAGCCAGAGACATACAACTGCCTCCCACATACTAATGCTTCAGTGATGTGTAAAATGGCTTCAGGTTCATATACTTCTGCCACTGCTTTATCTTGATCTGGGTGTCAAGGTGATCCTGTCACATTCAAGCCCAATCCTCATGTTAAATGCTTTCCTGCAGTAAAGGGGGGGATTTGAAACATCACACTGAGATGCCAAATCTATCAAATGAGTCGCAGAGTAAGCGCAGGGCTTAGCGCTCTTGCCACTTCGTCTTAAGAAAAGTGGCTTTAGTAACAATGATTTAAATCTGAGATGCACTTTATCTCCCGGTGCATTAGCATTAATGGGATATTTCAAGGCGATATGCATGAGTCTGACACACTATATGCAACTCTAGAGACATGGGGTGATCCTTTTCAGCTCATATGTGGCACAAAGTATTAATTCATACTGCTAGGAGTCTGGTGAGGCGTTAGAGCTGCTCGCCTGTTAATGTGACCATTAGCTACACTGTGGTGATCTGTCTTTATCTGTAGGCCCCATCGAGGCCCACCTGATGCCGATGACCTTGAGAAGAAAGAGGATTGCAGCTCTGTTCATGCGCCGCCCTGGCTCTCTCTCTCCTCCCTCCACGGTCACCTGTCACCCTGTGTGGCAGAGAATACTGATTCAGCCACTGTTTTGATCAGTAGACAGATGAATTGCCACCACAACATGGCCTGGAAGCAAGCTCACATGTCAAGGCAGATGAGTGCCTTGCTTTGACCACAGATTTAATTTCTCTCAGTCAGTTGTTGAGGGTGTTTGTATGCGGGCTGCATAACTATGCATCCCACTTAATGGAATCACAACACACACTTTCAAACAAAACTGAGTAGTAATCAGAGAATCGGTATACCGTAGATTCTCTATGTATGTACTGTACATGTATGCTTTATGATCTAATTAATGAGTGAGCATGAACATTTTTAAGCAAAGCATTTTGCAATTCATATTTAAAGAGAATCATATCACTGTTTGATATGGTGTCAGCCACAGTGTTGCATTCATTTGCACTTTGCTATTGGCCTGATCAGCATAACTTTTTTAATTTGCGGTGCTGATATGAAGTTGTTGATATGCTTAGCATCTGGAAATGCTGCCTTCTGTTTGTAAGTCTGTTCATTGTTCTTAATGTATGAGGTGAAATTACCATCGGCCTAGAAATCAACAGAGAAAATAAGGGGTTGCCGTCTTGAATGGTAAACAAATAATATATAAAGGCACTGTTGATGTATTGTGATGCCATGGTCACTGTCATAAACATTCTTGTTGTTTTCCTAATTCAGTGCAACCGTTTTTTGACAGTGGTTATCAACGGTTATCTATCAAGGCTGCTTCAAGTTACAGCAGAACAACTTGCCTTTAAATCATGCCATCATCTTTTGAAATTGACATCTTCTCCCAAACATCCTGTACTCACGAGACAGATTAGCATTACTCACAGACATCAAACTATGTGCGGGGCATGACTTAGAATCAGCCCATCAGTTAATATTTTCCCCTCTTGAATAAATTATGGTTGGGGTGGGGGTAAACTCACTGGCATATTGACCCTTCAATTATGCAGTATGCCCACAGAAAATCATTTGGCAATGAGGGCATTACTCAAAGAATAGAGAAGATAGCCCTAACCTTCTTACTGTGCAAGATCCCAGAACAAGGGTGAGAATTCCAGGGCAAGTGTGCTTGGGGTAGAATATGGGGGTGGGAACAAGAGGGGCAGATAGTTAATCCCTTAGCATCCAGCCCTTTCATCTCCGCACCTGTGGGGGTAATTAAGAGTATGATCCGTCTTTGATCCTTTGAAGTTAGATAGTGTGTACAATGCAATATGAGAGGGGGAGTGCAAGCTCAAGTAATTGGGGATTTTTTTTCTCTGTATCGCTTTCTTTAAGCAGAACAGATTGAGGGTGAGAATGAAGACGTGCTGGAGGAGGAGAGAGGAAAGAGACAGCACAGCAGGTTGCCTTCTTCCCGGAGTCAACCAAAGACTTCATTTTCATATTCAATAGATCGACAATCCTTTAACTCTGCAAACATTCAATATCCTTTCTGAAGAGGAGAGCAGCATTGTGTCTGGCAATTTGGTGTCAAAGACTTGATGCCATAAGGGGACATTACATTGAGGTCTTCTTTCAGAAAACGTTTCATTCCACTGACCTATTGTAACAGTAGCCAGCGGGTACAGCACTGTGCAGTGAGGAAACCTCACTCCCCAATACCTTAAGAGACACACTAGCAACAGACACTAGCACCCATGGGTTATAGTCTCCTTGGTAGCACGCCCACCTCCCATGTCCGGAGTTGCGAGTTCAAGTCCAGTGCAGAACACACAACACAGGCATCAGCAGAACATACTGATGCTAAAGATGAGATACAGGTAGGGCTTTATTTTATGGTACAGTAGTTATCTAGTACTTAGGGGTAAATACATAGTAATTATCAGTACTTGTATGTGAATACCTTTCATTTTACATATAAATACATAATTACTTGCATAAAATATTTGGAGTATGGTCATTATTTAGTACTTAATGAGTAAATATGTGGTTTTTATTAGTTCCTCCTCTATGAAATTACCAATAATCACAACATACTTATCAATTAGTTACTAAATAATTACCATCCTATTGTTATTGTACACACCTAGCAAGTAATTGAATTGTATGTAAAAATGAAAGGAATGTATGAGGAAATACTAATAATTACCACATATTTACCCATTATCTCCGAAACAATAACCATACTCCAGTCATTGTAAGCACATAGCAAGTAATTATGTACACAAGGGAAAGTTATTGATGGGAAGTTACTAATAATTAGTACATATGTACTTACTAAATACTGGAGTTACTGTACCATAAAATAAAGTGCTAGCAAGTATCTTGCAAGTATGCACCGATATCTTTTTAAACCAACTGGTTATTAGGAACATTAAGAGCACTGTGTACCATGTCTCTCATCAGGCATATGTATGGATGAATTAGTCTGTTTATCTTTTTATCCACCTCCCTTTCTGTCTGTCAGGCAACATGTATCATTCGGGCTCAGAGCATCAGGAGGACTTGACACTAAATATGCTCCACGTACATTGCATAATGTAAGGATGACCTTGACATAATTTATCTCCTCCTCCCAAGAACTGAAGTGGAGGGGAGGAGAAGAGTGAGAGGATGGGGGGGACATGAGAGGGAGGGATGCATGAGACAGCCTGCCTGCCTGCCTGCCAGTAGACCAGCTTGGAAAAATGACTAAACTCGACCGTAATGATGTCTCTCATCTCTGTGAGCCCGCACTGGCAAGCAGGTGGGGCTGGAGTAATGGGGTGGAAGGCAATAAGGTTGGAATGAATAAGGCGCTGTGTGCACAGTACACCAGGAAGGGTCACGACAAACACAGCAATATGGCATCAGCCTCTGGAGTTACGGTTTGCAATATTGAATTAATAACTACTCAAGCATCCATCCAGTCATATATCTATGGTGGCTTTAAAGAACAGTGTGCTGCTGACATCCCAGGTGCACACAATTGTTTATTGTTTACTCTCTGTTCTCTGCTGCTACTTGGAGGCCAAAGAAGACACATAACCCCCACCCCACACACACACACTCTTTCTCACACACACACACACACACACACACACACACACACACACACACACACACACACACACACACACACACACACACACACACACACACACACATGTATAATCACATACTGTGTGGATTCGTACAAAATCTGCCAGGACTCTTTTCAGAAGAAAAAGAAAATTTCCATGGCAACAAGCTACTGGTACCCATGTTGAAGGGAAACACAGAAAGCTATTACAGCTAACTGTAATCTCTGACAGGGGAATCTAAACAACATGTGAACTGTGTTGCTGTAGATGATAGTCAAATTACCCTAACAATATGTGCTGTCACAATTGTATCTGCATTTACCTTGTTTGTACATAAGACAGTGCAGATATTAAGTATGGTATACTTATTGTAAACTCAGTGTTTTCATTTCACTCAAAAAATAAGAGCAAAGCTTTTCTGTTTTCTTTCTGGTCATCCAGGTGGTTGCCGCAGCTATCAATTGGAGCCCATTTAATGGCCGCACAGCAAAAATGCAATTACCGGAACACTTCTGCTGTTCACAAGTTTAGCCTCGCACAACTGGGGGATGTCATTACCATATTCATTACTGATAAGTACAAATGATCGCTGCTCGTGTCATTCTCAACTCCTAGAAAGAGAGAAGAATAGGATGGACAAAGGGGCTGCTACAGACACCAACAGTGAAACTGAGGAAAAGAAAACGAGAGCGGGATCATGCTCGGTCAACAACCTATCAATTTTCAAGTGGAGAGCAACACGCCACATGGGCTGTACTTCCTCACTTGTGTTTGATGACCCCAATATATCTCAGTCATCCTGTGCACCAGCTGGAACTGAAAGGGGAGAAAACGGGAAGGGGTGGGTGGAGAAGGTTCTTCTTTAACAATAGTGCTGTGCTCATATGAAACGTCTTTTGTGAAGCTGTCAAGCATCTGTTTTACATTATAATCCTATGGAATAGACCATGTTTTCAAAAAACATTCTTTTCAAAAAAACATTCAAGCTTTTTTTTTCAACTTCAGCTTCTCAGAAAAAAGGCCCTACGTCAAGCGCTTTTTTTGATAGCTGACCAATCGCAAGCAGAGTAGTGAGACCTGTCGTTTCCCATAACAACCACCAAAAATGGAGAGGGTTGCGGTGGAGAAACTCATTATGTTCCACTGAGAGCACAGTGAGCTATATCACATGACTACGATGGCCAAAAAGGGGAAAACAAATCAACATTTAAGAAAACAAGATTACAAGATTACAAAGGTAAAAAACTAATTTACAAGATGTGAAACCCTTTTACCAGTCCTGAAACAATTTAAAAGCGGTGAATGAAACGGAAAGATTGTTACAATACACAGGAAGTATTTGTTGCTGACCTTTTGTGTCAATTAATCTGTTTCGTAGCGGTCAAGTGAATAGAGTTTTTGACAGTAAATCATGTTTTGTCCATTTTGTGGAAGCCATTTTAGCCAGTCGGCCCACTTTTGTTATTCCTGTGGGAGGTATTTAAACATGGTTAACCGTCACAAACTATGTTCACTTTACCCCTGTGAATAAATGAATTCCCTATAATTATTCTCAAACTTGTGCAAACCTCAAAGTAGCTATCATGGAGCAATGACAAAAAAAATCCAAAACAAATGTGCTGTGTTTTCTGTCAAAATAAACAACTGTGGATCCATTATCACTAATTGTAAAATAAAAAGGCTATTCAAAAGGCTTGTTCTGAAACTTAATGATTTGGTTAAAACATGTTCACAGATATTGTCATATATTAACATGGTGCGGTATGGATAAGCACCTTTTTGAACTCACAATCAAAACTTATTTGTAATTCAGTTTTGCATAAATGAGCTTGTTAATTCAGTATTTGATGCTGACATTAGTATTTTTTGACATCATGTGGATTCATGGCCCCTCTTTTCTGATTCATGCATAGGCCAATAGTAGCTCAATTAAAGGTCACCATTCATGTTCTATGGAAAGGTGAAAACTGCATTAAATAAGGTCATGGACCAGGAGTGATTGTTAACAGTAGTGTTATCTATTTTGCTCTAGGTAGACACAGCAGACAGTAATCAGAGAAGCACATGACCACATGTCAGAGGTTTCATTTGATTTGCAAAGCCTGTTAATGATACATTGCACAGTAAATAACAGAGACCTAACTCTCAGCTACCTGTCAAGTAACCTGACCATAATATGACCCTCTCACCTAACACAAATCCTAACCTTAACCCCTTACCATGATTTTTTCACAGCAAGATGTGTGTTAACAATTTTTGATGGCACAACAGGCAGTCAAAATAAAGTGGGATTGAGAAATATAGGCAGAGTCAAATGGGGGGGGGGGGGGGCTATATGTAAGATCTTTTCCTGAGTGATGTGACTGAGCTAAAACAGTGATTCTGGCTAAATGAAGTCATCTATGCATAAATCAGTCCTTATAGATGACCATAAAATTGTCAGGGCGGAGTGAACAATTTGTCCTCAGGTCACGAGGAGCCGTGGGGGAAATAAGAATGATCCGACATGCTTATATCGCCAACCAACTTGAATTGACTTTCAACTAAAACAAAGTTGTGATCACGTGGTTGTACTCACATGTAATCCCAACAAATGTCTTTCCCAGAAAATGGAGAGCGGACAGCTTTTTGGCGGCGAGCCATCATCATTTGGTTGTGAGTGTTTGCGGTGTGGCGGGTCATGTTAGGCCTGAAATTCTCTGCTGGTGCTGTTTATAGGTGTGCTTTGTGAGGTGAGGCCAAGCTTTCAGAGGCTCCCATTTGAGCCCATTTCCCAAGCCCCCCCCCCTCTCCACCCTCACGAGAGGAAGATAATAATAGAATCTTTATGATTGCTGCAGGGAGCCGCACAAGGTTGAGCCAGACAGAGATGCTGGTCTGCATGCAACTACGTGCCGGCGAAACTTCTTTGTACCCGTTAAGGCGAAACTGGCAACAAACCGGAGCACATCATTCTGACAGAATTGTTATTGAGAACACATGGTTAAGAAGGCAAAGAGAAGTTGTACATGACAAGGTATTAAAAAGAGAAATAGAGAGGAGGCTTGAGGAACCTTGGGTTTTATAAGTTGGCATCCATCATTTTAATGCACCAAAATATGGTTGAGAGCACCAAATAATAGGCTAGAGGATTTACAGAGCTGTGGAAAAAGGCACAGTGAGTCCCCAATCCACCCGAAATGGGCTTTCTGAGATTGTATATGCTTTTATTCTGAACATCGCTGCAATCATGATGTAAAAATGCTTGCGCCTTTTGTGTATTAATATGATTTGTATGCCTTTGTCCCAGATTTGTCCAGGCCGCATTTCAATGCATAATGGATTTCCTCCTGTTTCCCTTCCACCTTTTTTAAACCATTATCTGTGTTTACTGCATCCACTTCTGCCTGCACTTAACCTTCTGTTGGGGGCCAGGTGGCTGCTCAAGCTTGCAAACATCTGGAAGTTTGACCTCTCTCAAAGGTCACCCTACACCCTCCCATCTGATGATACAGCAAAGATTTTGGCTAGCGTGCACCATAATGTGAATTCATTAGTGTGAGGGTTTTGTTTACATTGGCAGTCTATCCCACAGCTTTATAAATACACATAACAGCTTGTTTTATGAACACCAATTCATCCCCCCCCACTTTTCTTGCATTTTTTCCCCTTTAAGCCGATTGGCTTTGAGAGATTGAGATGATAATGTGCCGGGATATAAATGGCTGCTGTGAAAAATCTCATTTTAAAAAAGCAAGGGGAAGCGTTGCATTGCAAACAAAATTCTATTTCACATTGTTAAAAGGTAATTTGTCTCCATCAGGCCTGGCAGAGTCTCCATAAATAAAACAGTAAGCATTTCAGGTGAGCGCCTCTCCTTCTCCCTTTCTTCTTAACTTTTGTTTTCTTTCCTCCTCTTCCTGCATGCAAATCAGCGAAGGAAAGAGATGGGGGGTTGTGTGTGTGTGTGTGTGTGTGTGTGTGGGGGGGGGTTGTGGAAGGAAATGCAAGCCAGCTAAAGGGGATTCCGCTCTGCCAGGACTGATTTGCTGTAGACCTCTCTGACTCACACGTATCATGTATCTCACAGAGGGAATAACAATGCCATTCCACCTGCATGAAGACAAGAAAACTTTGCACTGTTCTATTTGCATTACCCAGACCTAAATATCTAATGTATAAAACTTAATGTACCAGGATGATTTGGTAATGCTTCTGCATAACACTTGGCCATTTTATTATGGCTATATTCTTTAACCATCACTCATATGTATTCATCTTTGTAGTTGTGATCATTCCACCCTAGCTGTGTCCTGAATAGTAAGATAACTGTCATAATTACGTGGTAAATGTATGCAAGCCTCTAGTCAAACATAAGTAAGTTCAGAGTTTGTCCTGACAGCGATACGTTAAACGTTGGTTAACAGGATTTGCTATGCATGTAATGGAACAACAACAACCCCATGTGACAAGAGTGATGTAGAATGTTCTCCACCGGCAGCCTTTCTTGTATATTTCTTAGCGGGTGTAAATAGCTTATGGAATGCCATCAAACTCAAACACTTATCTCAGCTCTGGCACAGCGCAGAGAGGCAATGTATCAGACCAACTGTGTCAAAACACCCAATTAACAGTTAAACTGACCTTGTATAATTAAACGGTGTCTATTTGATGCTGCTGCCATCCATTTCTTCAGTCAGTGCTCTTCAAGTATGTCAGACATTTCATCGTAGTATAAAGCTTTCCTGACCTATAGTTGGGCACAGAAGGACTCTGCAGACACTCTTGCCATGGGCAAGGGTGCTACAGGGCTGGAAGGAAACACCCAGACATTATCAATCAAATACTGAATCACAACTTGACAGGATACAGCAACCAACACCTTTGAGTCACGAATGCTCAGGGCAAGGTTACCAAGCAACCCAGACACATTTTACACAATTCTCAAGGCCAACAGGGGGGTGTAGCATATGTAATCGCCTGCCAAAGGAAGACAAATCTGCTTCAATTAGACATACTCCATCTGCAAAATCCTCAATTAGTGAGATTTACTGGGATACAGTGCTGATGGTGCCAATGGCTGAGGTTTGAACTATAAGGTTGTCTGCATCTCTGTGTCCTTGGAAAGGCAACATAAGATCTCTGTTCCCCTCATGGAGGAGACGACTGACATGTAGTTCAGAAAGGCCTTCAGTGAATGCGTACGCTCACTTGTGCCACAGTGGAATCATACCTCTGATACTGGCTGGGGGGGAGTGGGGTGGAGTGGCCATTTGCCACCCCTCCTCAGAGAAGACAATCATGAAACGCCATCTCATCCCATTCATGGCCCAATGCTTTGATCTGATATATGATGCCTGCATCCACAGGATCACTCTTAGGGGAATAAATGGCTTCATTCCTCCTGACAGCTCTACTGCATGCATAAATAACTAAGGGATAGATTGCTCCTTATGGGCTCAAAGCAGTAAGGACAACGCCATGAAAGTTGTGGAAAGCCTTGATGTCTTTGATACCTTTGTGCTACTTGTAATGAATGCCTTCGCTTGTGACACGAAAAGGTCAAGTGATTCCTTTATTTACAATAGCTCATTGTAATAGACTGTGTCATTAAAGCCAAATGACATGACGATGATACTCCAATGGCCTCTTCCTTATAAAAACCCACAAGGTGAACTACAAGGATGGAAATGACCTGTCAGCATCAATTATTAAGAATATCACCACAGTTGATAAAGGATGGAAAGTTCCCTAAATCAAAAGACGGCAACCATTTTTAGCAAGCAGAATGGCAGCAGATTATGTTCAGACCTTTACTTCATCAATAACAAAGTACTTGGCAATGTAAACCTTGGACAATGTCAGTGAAGCGAGAGGTATTTCTGCCATCCATGCTGTGTTAAGCCCATCTGTGCCTGTGTTGGACAACTGTAAGGCACAGAGCATCAGATGCTGGGACGGGGTAAACACACATTAGCTTTATCGACTGCCGGGGGGGAGCTGCCTGTTTTCTCCTGCCTGCCTCTCTCTTGTTGCCCTTTACCCCTCTCCCATCTGACCTGACTCCCCACATTTTGACACATGGTTTTTATGAGGTTGGGGAGGTGAAGAGAAAGTGGGGCAAAAGAGAGAAAGAGTCAGACAAAGAAGAAATCTGACACAAAAAAAGGAAGAGAAGACTATGATTTCCAAAGTAATTTCAAGAGTGATCCTGAAACCAATTCTCTAAACTTTCATATCGAACACCCTGCCTAATCTCCGCATGCAACAGGCCCATCCTAACAGCTGAGTCGGCCTTGTCAGCTGCAGCGCACACCTGAGAGGGGCCAGTCATGCTAACACGCCGCATTCAATTACATCTCCTCAAACGTCAATCAGCAGCACAGATGGGAAGGGAACCAGTATCCACTACTGGACTCTCAAATTGGCCACTCCGAGCAAAATAAGCTCTAAAGGGAGCAAAGAAAAGTGGAGGAGGAGGTGAGAGACCTCCTGGAAATGTGTTCTTTGCTGGAGTTTAAAAAAAAATCTGGAAAATATGGGGTTCAGCTTGGGGTGTTATTCATAGAAGTGCAATTAAATGTGCCGTGAAACTTTGAATCAGCTAAATAAATTGCTTTTCTCAATTATGTGCCTCCTTCTCCGTGTGTCTTTCGTTTGGGCACCACAGGCTTTGAAAGGGGTGTCTTTGGAACTGCAGGGCTGCCTGGTAAAAAATGAATCTGTCTAGATACATGTCCTTGCCTCCACACGGGAAACATACATTTGATCAAAGGCAGTGTAATAAATGGGGAATAAAAATGCATTTATGCGACATAGTTATGAAGGTCACGGTAGTCCACTCTTTAAAAAAAAAAAAAAAAAGGTAATAATGCTCCTCCATCCATTTTAACAACTACCAGCTAGGCAAGGTATTTTAATGGTCTGGTGATATGATTGCTTAGTAAGACTTAAACTAGATTGAAACTATCAATAACCTATCGATAAAACAAAGAGAACTAATTAAGCCACCTACCTGTAAAGAACCTCAATTGTCTTAAGAAATATTTTGTTAGTGTAACCTCAACAATTATTGCTATAGTCAAACATGTTTCCCACGCAGACAGAAATCATAACATGACTGGGTCAAAGTCTGCATGATTGGCGATGGCAACAAATTCTGTTTTGCATGCTTGTTTTGACTTGCAAATGAACTGTGCAGAGGTCCACCAAGAATAGAGTTCATAACCTCTGGCCTTCAGTGAATTATAAAACCTGGAGCTTTCTACACATACATATAGGAACTAAAAATGAATTAATTTTAGAAGTTAAACCCACTCCTGTAAACCAGGGGATGTCCAAAAGGATAACTTCTGCATAATTGTAGTGTTTCTTCAGCTTGAGGTCATTTGACCTCTGGACTGTAGAGCAGATACTAAATTAATTTCAGAACTGTTAAATATGGAATAGATGCATATTTCCTACACTAATGGAGAGGCTCTCTTGCCCAGCACTGTTTAAAAGTTTTAGGTCAGAGCTATGACCAGCATAATCTCCAGTCACTCAATATTGGGCCTTGCAGGCAGGCAGACACATACATACCAAAACCTTCTCTGTATGCATTGTTAAAAAAAGTTTGAAGCACATTTCTGAAGGACAAACTGTGAGTTTCTATACACATACGGGTTTGCTTTAAAAACAATGGTTTTATATAATCAATTAATGAAATACAATATGACTCAATTGAATCTTTTTTGTCATACGTGTTATATATTTGGTCTAACATGCATATATTAACCCAGAGCTGGTACTGGTAGGGTCTGTGTTTTGGTTCTCTTCACACCCCCAGCCAGTTTCAGTGCCCCCATTCCACAGCATCTACTGATGGATCTGACTGATTCTGCCCGCTTGCGTTGTCTTTGATATGTAACTGCATTATTTCTCTCTTCCTCAATTCATAATTATTTTAAAGGCGTGCACAGCATCAAAGGTCTCCACGTCAGAGGAAGTTGTCTCTTCAAAAGTGCCACGGCTCCAGTCCCTCGCTCCAGCGTTCACTCTAAACAAATACAATCAAATGAATAGCTAAGGAGATGGGGGTAAGCAGGAAATAGCTATCATTAATATTCATTTTTCCTCCTTCTTTTACTCACAGTGGCAGGGTTTTCTAATAGACATAAATTTGTCAGGTTATTTAATGTAATTTGCCTTTGGAAATGTAATTTCCCTAGAGCGAAGGGCAGTAACTGACTTTTCCATGAGTGAATGCATGGAGGCACAGCCTCTGCCTCTACATCGCGTTTGTGTACATGCTTGTGTTTCTGAGTGTGTTTGTTTTGATGTAATGTGGAAATGAAATCATTATTTCTCCTTGTTTGATTAAATAAAAGCTATATATGTCCCTTTGAAGGTGCGGGTGAGAACCATAGCAAGTGTTCCAATAAAACTATTTAAGTACGGTAACAGTATGAGAGTTCAGATTTCATCACACTGTGTGCAATGATCTACACATTCTGCAGAGTTCGAATATACAATTCAATACATGTAATACATTAGGAATACATTAAAGCCTCTGCATTATTTAAGTCAAAAGTCAGTTTTCCAGAAAAAAATAGCATGGGATAGCATAGGTGTGATTCAAATGCCACAATAAAAACAATCAACAGGTTCCATATTTTAACTAAATACATGCATCACAATCAGTCTAACACCAATGTGTGCCAGGTTAAAAACAGAGGCTGCATCAGCCAGGGCTGTGTCTATCCATGTTGAGCCTGCTGTGGATTCTTTGGCGTCCTGCCTTGTGCTATCCCATTTAAATGCAATTCCAACCTCATAGCACCCCTCCTATACCCGTCCCCATCTCCAGACGCAGCTGGCACAAAATGATCAAAATGTGTTTGTGTTGTGTTGTTGCGCCAACAGAAATGTGTTGCAGCAGCAGCATCCCCGACATGCAACGACAAGTCTTTTTCTCATTTAAACCTAGACTACATAAAAGATGTGCATGAAAATGTGCATTAGACCTTGGCTTTCATAGCATGACCTTGAGGATGAAATGACTGCATGTCATTGCGCACACACACACACACACACACACGCTTCGTAGCACTTACATCACACACACATCCTTATTGCTCGACCCACTGGTGGTATTGCCGTGCAGCTCACAGGCATAGTGTCGGCTGTTTCTGTAAACTCTGCATTCCCAGGCGAGGTGTGGAATCTGTGTGCTGTATATATGAGCGTTTAAAACCTGATGATTTATGTTTTGTTTACAAGCTGCATGTGAGGAGCAGTCAGCCTGCGTTTCCCCTGCAGAGGCTATATGTGGTCCTGCGGAGCCCCCAATGCATCCAAGGAGGAACATTTAAGGCCTTGGCTTTTGGTTAACTGCTTCAGTCTGAACATGGTTATTTATTCATTTGGTTTGGGATTTGTTTATTTATTTAACAGGTTTAATGCTTACATGTTATACATGAGCGAACTAACTTAAAGACTTCAATGAATAACAGCACAATCAAAATAAAATGTGCACAGCACGTGAAAAAACACATCCACATTGAGTTATTAAAGTTACCTCAAATGCACTTGAATTATTATTAAGTATTTATTTATGTCAGGGAGTGCAAATAATATGCCATTTTCATTCCCTCAAGAACTTTTAACTGAAGTGTGTATCATAGCAACTGTATACTGTGTGTTTATGCATGTGCATGCCTGTGCAAGTCTTGTGTGCATGTGTGTGTTTGCATGTGTATGTGTGCATGTGTGTGTGTGTGTGTGTGTGTGTGTGTGTGTGTGTGTGTGTGCATGTGTGCATGTGCATGTGTGTGTGTGTGTGTGTGTGTGTGTGTGCATGTGTGTGCATGTGTGTGTGTGTGTGTGTGTGCATGTATGCATGTGTGTAATTAAAAGAGCGCTGAGCAGAACTTAGCCCAGACTGTAGTTGTGTCCTGCTTCCCTATACCTCACCAGTATATTTCTGGGTAATTGGCAACAGAAAACCCCCACCATCTAACACACACAAACATCCAAACATGCCCTCTTTTCCGCATCCCACTCACATTTGAACACACTCACGTGCACAGACAGAGAGAGAGAGAGAGAAAGAGAGAAAGCAGCTGAAGATGTTGTCTCATGCCCTGTTTTTTTAAATTTTATCTTAATGAATTGCCAAGGCACTTCCCTGAGAGGGACACGCAGCAGCTCGGCAAGCAGACTTTAAATCTTCATTGGGGATGAAAGAGCAAGAATAAATTGCAGGCAAGAGGAAAAAAAGCAGTGTTTTCATACTGAGAGATACTTGCACATCCAGCTGTAGATCTTAATAGGATTTGGCTACAGGTAAAATAATAACTCATTTAATGTGCCTTAATGCATTTCCCCATCACTGCATCAGAAGAGTGATTGTAACACAACAGTGCACCAAAGCAATGGTAAACTGTAGTGTATCAAATCAAAATCTTTTTTTTTTATTCACAATCCAGTTTGTAAGCCTTTTTTTCATTGATCATGCTGTCTGTCCTTGGTCCCTATTCAACTCAAGAGGATAAGTGTATTGACAGTGTACTTGCATGAAGGGGAGGAATACTAAATTTAGATTTTTCTTTTTTAAATTAAATCTTCTGAACATTCATTTGCAAAAGTGCTTTGTTATACTGTAAGAACATGCATGCTGTTGAACATACTCTAGTAGGATACATACATACATATTGATCTACTGAAGCAAACATCCACGTATTGGGGAGCAAACATTTCATATTAGACTTCAAAGTGCAATTCAGGTAATTAATTTCACAACATATTTCAAGTAATTTCAAATGTGGTGCGGTACTATAACCAATGCATTAAGACTGATTTTGTAAAATTATATTTCAGCACAGCATCCTAGATCACATCATATTTCTAGAATTCATTACGAAAAGATATTGCCGGACCTATTCATTATTTGGTACAGACACACACTCACCACCACTGTCAATCAGTGTCAGGTGTCAGTGCACTACCAGTCTAGTACACAACACCCCACATCTTTAGAATTATATTGAAATTAAAGCAGTTCAAGTCCAGTGAATGAACCGAATTGGAGTAAAGTTAAGCGGCAAACTGCCAGAAGCTACAAAAAAGTTTAGGTTATATAACGGTAATATATAATGTAATTTCCAGAGTTACAAAGGTTTCTAAAGCTTATAAAGGCTTGATTTCAGGGAACAAGTATGGGCTAAAAACTTGAAGCCTTAAAAGTTAACAATTCCCAGGTGTTCTGACTTCTGTTTGTTACAACAAACCCTCTGTCTATATAAAAACAATGTTACAACAGATTGTGTTACTACACCTTCTGAAGCATTATTTGAACAATACTGCAATGCAGGAAATGGCATAATGTTATCATAATGGCAAAAGGCAATTAACATAGGAAGACAGACAGACCATGAGAACAATTAAAAGTGTAGGTCTCTCCTTTAGAGAAATTGCCAGAAAGCCAACGTGACAGAAGAGAGTCAACAGCTTGTGTGACAGGCGGCTCACAGGACAACAGTAGGCTTCAATCATGAAGCTGCCACATTTGTGGGAACTTTTAAAACAGCACTGGTAAGAACTTTCTGAACAATATTTGATTTTCATCGTAAAATAAAGCAATTTGATTAGTCAAAAATCTCGATTAAATTGTGTCAAACACAACTATGATTTATTTTTCTACAAGTAGAAAGAAAGCATATGATACTGTATTTTCGCCTAATCTGCTAACTAACTACCTCATAATAAAGGTAAAAAAAATAAAGACTGCAGGCCCAGGTATAATGCGTATTTTAATAGTCATTTATGAGCAATCTTAGTAAGTAGGTTGTTTCTATCAACTGTAATGGAAAAGCATACCCATGTTATCACAGTACACAGACTACAAAAATGTGTATGTGTAAAGAAAGCAAACTAGAAAACTAGAACTGAGGAAATTGTCCAGACAACCAAAGTCGTTGAAAAAAAGGACCTGCAAACAAATATGAATTATGAAAGCAGCATAAGGCTAAAGGTCTGAAGAGAAAAATTAGAAAAAGAAGTTGTATGAACAGGCAAGGCCGAAGAGCCGCATTAACATTGGTGAGGGCTTCAATGGTGGAGAGACCGCTGAGAGTTTAAGGGCATGAAAACTGCTTTGTTTCTGCTTGAAAGGTGGGTAACATTAGTTTTGCTGTTTCACAGAACCAATAGATCAGTATTGTTTTTTCCTGTTTGCTAATGTTTGTGATAGCTAACCCCAAGTGGTTAGCTAGTAAAGAGATACTTGTGTCAATTTTGTGTGTCAGGTTCTGTTAAATAACTTTCCCAGCTGTGAGTTTCACTGTCTGGAGCAGCTGTGCTGGCATTGGGAAACCGTCTTGTCCCCTTCAATGTATCTTTAGCTTCGCAGCAGCAACTGTAGCCACAGATTTCAAACTCACAACCCACAGATTTCAAACTCACAATCTCCCACGTAGCTGGAGATTGAATGTCTGAAGGGGTACGGAACTATAAAAAGCTGTACTCTCTCTTTGGTCACAGTAGTTTTGTCAAAACAATCTCAACAACTAATTCTTGCTAGCATTTATTCCATTGTGTTGGATGCTGTGTTTGTGTTCTTGCATTGTGTTCATTTGATGACATTTTGTATCATAATGTTTGTTTTGCTTTTACTATGAAAAATAGACATCCACGACGACCACAGCGTATAAGGCTGGTCCGAGACTAGACCACCTCCTCCCTCGGACGCTCTGGCCTCCGCTAATTATAGCTAGCCCAGTTGTTGGTGCCGTTGACTTGGCAATGCGCTTCCATTAACTTGTGGAGTGGAGTTTTTGAAGGAGCACTGGAGGGAGGGGTGTTTAGTTTGGCTGTTAAGTTCAACTTTCAACATTTCTTCTCCAGTATCGCAAACCCTACCATTAAAACGCTATTCAGGAACCTGGAACATCCCCACAAGCTAAACCAAGGCATTTCAAAGTCATTTTTGTCTGTGCCCAAAAGCATTGCCCCATCCCCAATGAATCCTTTTGTTTCTGTTTCACAAGGAAGGCATGGGAAAGTGTAAGATGATAATGCCAGGCTATGGTGATGAAAAAATTATACATAGAGGGAGAGAAAGAGGCGGAGGTGGAGGACAGTGAAACAAAAAGTTAGAGACTGAGAAAGACACAGAGGGCAAAAGTAAGAAAGAAAGAGAGAGAGAAAAAATGAAAGGGAGAGAAAAGGAAAGGTACAAGGGATAAGTGAAAAAAAAACAACAACTGTGAGGCTTTTGTCTAGCTGGTGGCTATTGAGTGAAGGGGATCTGAATGCTTGTAGCATCACTGCAGGGCTGCCTCAGAGACGTAGAGAGGAAGAGGAAGAGAGAGGAAGAGAGAGAGAGATCGCCCCCAGCAGAGCAGCCAGCCTCCATAGCAGGCATACAAAACCCAATATTAAGGCAGTGGAGGAGGCCCCTATCGATTTCAGATAGGGTCTAAGATGGAGCAGGCCACCGAGAGGGAGAGCAGCCATCATTAATGTCAGCCAAAAGTTCACGTGGATCAATCTCGCGACTAAATAAAACTCACTGCAATCTTCTCCGGAGAGAGCTGCTATTTTCAATGTTCCCAGCAGACAAGGGCACCCTGAAGGTTGCGTGGTAAGACACATAGGGAGAGAGAGAGAGAGAGAGAAATAAAGATGCATCAGTGAGCCTTCAGCAAACCCTCTGACCCTTCAGACTCTTTATTATCTTAGAAATGTGCTCCGAGTAGGCCTTGAACAACAACAAAAAAGCTACCTGCACGTGCTGGATATTTGTGGAACATGGTCAAAGTGAAACATTCAGTTCGTACAGAACACTAAAGGAACCCTAGAACATTGTCTTCCCTCAGTATCTGCTGTGGCTAGCCAGTTGCCCAGCCCACCCTCTGCCTATGGGCCACAGAACTGCAGCTTCACAGGCATAAATGATGAGCTCCCTAATTTGGCAGCCATTTACAAAAGGGGTTTGAGCGAGGGCCCTCTGCGCTGGAGAGCCCCGAAGCGTGCATTTTATACACAAACATCTGCTTGAGTTTTAATACAAATGAGTCTGGGGCCGGCATAATGCAGTGCCTGGCACGCTCATTTAGGAGTCCGGGAGGGTTCTCATTAGTTTGCTGGAGATCAATACAAGGCATACTATGGAGTGGATCAAAAAGGAAATGTGGGGGGGGGGGGGGGGGGGGTTGTAACAAAAAAACCACTAGCTCAATGAAGAACAGGTTACACACAAAAATAAGGTTATTTTTGTACAGATAAGTGGCTGTCAGAAATCCCCAGACCATATAACAAACCATGTAATGTAATGCCATAACAACTTGCAGCAATATATGACCAAACATGTGACCAAAGCTTTAACTCGATGCTCTGAAATCCTCTGAAATCTGAAGTTGTGTATTTATTTATCATATTTTGTCAACCATACATTTCATCCGTCTCAGTGACACTTCTGCTTGACTGTTTTCTACTTTGACTACTGACTTGTCTTTGGAACCTTTATATGACTTCAAATAATCCAAATGCAGGACTTTCACGTGCCTGAAATGTCGTAGGTCAGTGAGCCAGAGTGGGTGTGCCAGGCCAGCATGAGTGTACTACTCAGTATGTGCCACATTGTCAGAAAACAAGGTGTCCAGTCTTATTTTCACCATTGGGCTTATCATCCCACAAAATCTTACCCTCCTAGGAGTCATCTCATCCCTTGGACTGTTAAAGGTTTTGTAAGGACCAGCATGCCTAATTACTTTATGTAGTCATTTGGCTCAATTAAAACTTTTGCCGAACAAATACCATCTGGAAACGGTTTTGTGGCCATTATTTTTTCTTAATTTCTCAATGCAGAGGTTCTTTTGTGAATGAAGGTGAAAGGTCTATGTGTCATGATACACAACTGTACACTGTAAAATGACTTGGTTCATAAAGAATACGCGTGGGATGCAATAAGAATTTCCCAGTGTTTCTCAGCAGGTTGTAGATGAGGCTACTGTCCTGTTTCTTTCGGGTAATATTCTACATCTTTACAGTATACAATCAAATGGATAACATTCAACCTACACAACGTAGTCTTCAGTTAGGTGGATAAAAGGTGTAATGGTCAATCATTGTTAGTGAAAGACAGACAGTAATAAGGAAAACTTCAAGGGTATTCACAACATGGGTAAGTCTTTGACTGTCTTGTTCATAAACAATGAAACAGGGACTTTTCATTCTGATGGTATTGACATGTGTATTGACATAAGTATTTCCTTTTGAGATATAAACTAAGGATTTTGGGCAAACTAAGGGCTTTTGCAGGTTATATATTGTGTGGTGCTGATACGAATGTATGAAATGCACTTACTGTTTTGAAAATCTTAAGGGTGTTTCAAGAAATGTACCAAAGCAACTGGTAAAAACTGCAAGGTCATTTAGGTTATTAAATGGCATTGTAAGGACTCACACAGTGTCATTTTGTAAATAATTGTGATACTCATGCTCGGATGGTTGATACACTGTGAGCTGCACACAATTAAAATCATGTTGCACAGACCCAGACAAATACAAAGAAAGCAAACGCTTTGATGCCTGTCATAGCCTGAGTGATTATAGTCTGGGAAAATCAGGGTGATGTGTCCTTGTCAAAGGGATCGTGCAGACTAACGGATGACCATTAGTTTGACAGGGACGGATCCGAGCCAAAAACACTGAACTCGGCACCACCCTTCCTGCAACATCTCAAATGATTTATAGGCACACGCGCACACACACACACACACACACACACACACACACACACACACACACACACACACACACACACACACACACACACCACCAACGCCACATTTTTCCGTCCAATTGATTAAAAGACGCTTTTTAATATTCCTCTGAAACCGGTGCCAGTGTCATTTAAGGCAGACTGCATAACCTTTTTTGGCAGGAGGTGACCCAGACACAGCCAGGGGAGCCATAAAACAAGTGAGAATATGAACGTCTTATTGCTCATTTATCCATAAAGTCTGTTTATATATTCTCTGAGTCATGCTGATTAATTGTCTTCCAAATGACAACAAAGCACGGACAATCTGGATGGCAGTGAAAAACTGCCAGCCAAAAGAGACTACCGAGGCCATGATACCATCTGCCTTGAAAGAGACCCAAAAATGCCCATTTCACTAGAATCATTATCCTTGCTCTCTTTCTCTTTCTCTCTCTCTCTCTCTCTCTATCTCTCTCTCTATCTAAATGCAATTCAGTTCATTTTGATTCAAAGTGCTTTATTTGCATGATAAATAATGCATTTGTAATGCCAAATCGGTCATACAATAATAAGGAATGAATGGAGCAGGAAATCTAAATGTCTCTGTGTAGACTTACATAGCCTTAGACCCACATAAAATTAACATTGATATTACTGAAAGAAAAAATAATACTATATATATATATATATATATACAGTATATATAAAGAATCTCTCTCCCTCTCCCAAACCTCACGTATTTGTGCTCATTTTTGAGAGGTCCCTCTGTCCTACCCTGACCAGAACTCTAGCGCTAGAGCACTAAATCAGAAAATCAAGCATGAACAGTCCATGTTTACAAAAAAAGAGAGAGGAAGGAAAAACAAACAGGAAAGGCAAGCCCAATAATCCCTCATTAATGCTGAAGTTGAGCGCACCCTCCTCACTTGAGCAGCGTGATTAAGGCATGCGTGGCTCTGTTTCGACATCTATTTACAAAATATATCCATACGACCCGTCTGGCTCACAAATCTGCTGGGGCTGCACTGCCAGGGGGACACATTTAAACAGGAGATCTATGTGCTTGTATGTACTAAGAGTCTCACCCAGGGAACCATTTGTCTGGCAGGGAACATTCACAGGCCTGAAGTTGTGAAGCATTGATCTGCAAAACACAGTGTAATGATTTAGGTCTAGGCACTTCTCCAGCAACACTTAGCAACTCCAGGGGCAGGACTTGTGGGAAGAGTGCTATTTTCCAGAGACATCCACTAACTCTGTGCCTTGAACTGCATTTGCTTCTCTGATTGCAGAAGAGTAGCTACAAGAGCCATTAGCTGATATAAATTCAGCATTCTCAGTTTAAAAGTGTCACCAAAGCCATTTGTCAAAATATTTATGCACCCACTCAAAGCCTAGCCTCATACTGCAACTCAATATGGTCCAGGATCCTGCTCCAAGTGTCAGCCATAATACACTCATTAGGCAAATCAGGATAGCATATACCTACTCTGGGAAGGCCAACCGTGATCATGTACAGTATTAATGGAATGATGGCCCAGTGCACTGGTTTACACGGCCAGTGTATTTCTACAGATATCAAAGGGGTATCTCGAACATAAGTACATAAAGAACCCTGTTAAAAGCATGTGACTATTGAATGGGCTCATTTTAAAGGCTGGTCAGTGCAGTGTGTTATATACCCGGCGCAGCCCAACAATCTGGGGGAAACTGGGGGAAAGTTGCCATATGCCAATCTGGTCTCTCCAGAATCCCTACTTCGTCTTCATCACCAGAGAACATCTATTTCACTGTGACATAAATAAAAATCAGAAAAGGCTGTAGAAGTATTCAATATGTTTCGGTTAAGTCAGCCAATTTACAGTTTAAATTTAGTTATAAGATAGGATCACTCTTTTAAAAGAAAGTAGGTAAGAGTATGGTTCCTTGAAAGTTCCTATGGTTTTTTGTAATATATTTAAGCAATATAGTACGAGTGCGAGTGGGGTAGGTAAGGGATATTCCCACGGGTGGTGTTCAGCCGTAGCCACGAGGCCGGAGGCCGAGTGGCGCAGGCAACAACACCCGTGGGAATATCCCTTACCTACCCCACTCGCACGAGTACTATATTGCTTTTATAAAACAATTTCATAGTCAACCAATTAACATTTAAACACGAAGTTATTGATTAAAAAAATGTTTATTTCGCCATTGTTTCTCCGCAACAAAAAAATAGTTCCATTGTCAACGTCTTTTGGAATTATAAGAACTTTGAATTAACGGTTATAGAATGTTTCATCGTGGAGTGATTTATTATTAGCTGTGAAAAGTCCGAGTTGGGATGTCCTGGGATATTCCAACTCATGGAACGTCTCTCGTCCAATCAGAAACAGCTAAATAATTAAATAGAACCCAATTGTTTTATAATTGTATTTATCATCACACTTCACATTGCTGGAAGCCTTGCTCATGGCTATACCAACTGGCCTTGAGGAAAGGTCATACTCTCCCCTGCGAAACAAATGGACAGTCAGACCGAGGGAAAATTATTCAGTGCTCTTTCCTATGATGTTATATTTCGAAATATTGACCTGATAAGGATCTGTTTGAAAAAAAAAGGACAAATGTTGAGCTCCCACAACTCTTGAACTGTTCAACATGCCATAAATGGGTTCATATGTAACCCTCCCACACGGACAATGCTTGGATAAAAACAGCTTTTAAAAGAAGCATCTTTGAGTGGTCAATACTAAGTTGCACAGCATTGACTGCTGGGCTGACAGGATGGCCTGCTGAGTAAGGCTGCAATGAGTGGGTCTCGGAAGTACAGTTCAGGGTAAACGAAGAAGTCACAGTGGCCACGTGTATTTGAAATCTGCAGGCTGCAAATTGCACATCTCAAGAGACTGGCATAATTAGAAAAGTGTCAACGATTTGTCAAAAAAAAAAGGTTTACCAGTTTATATGCATTTAGAAAGCACACAGAGGGGAGAAATGAGGAAATTAATTTGAAACCCAAAAGATGGGGATTAATGCAACATCAAAAGTAATTAATTACTCGACAAATAAACCAATGAGAGGGATATTTTCTCATGCATAATAATGTATTGTGGAGATAATATGCAAAAAAGCAATTGAAGCAGAAAACAAGTTCTTTGGGGAAGAAAGAGGCAGCAGGATTTAAATTCAGAACGAGTGTTGTTACAATGGCTGTGCCAGCCAGGCCAACGAAGCAGAGGGTCAACTCTGCCTACTTCCTCTGACCTTTGACCTCACCGTTTGCAGGAGTCAGTCCACACCGTGGAGGATTAAGTATAGCAGCTGTCACTTTTCACTTGATTTATATGAGGCCCATCACGCCGACTCAAAGCCTCACTGGCGAAAAGAGCTTTAATACCAATCTTTCTCTCTCTCTGTCTCTGTCCAGGTGGAATGAGCTCCATGTCAACATGGATCTCCTTCAGATGCTACAGAGCAGAGCCAGAACAGAACAGGTCAGAACTAGGCACCCACCATTTCACATGAATAGTCTCCTTTCTCTTTTTCAGGCTGTGTACAAAATCATACCTGAGGTTTTTTGTAGAGGTTGGCCTCTGTGAATATCCATGTCTCATTCATTTGAGAATGCTTAGGCTGGTTTTGGGCATTCAGAACAGCACATACCACATTATTTCAATCCACTGCTCTAAAAGCCAGAATAATGAATATAAATCCCACCAGGACACCAAAAAAAAAGTCAAGCCAAGTCAAGGAAGGGGGATACATTTAAATCAGTCTGCTTCTTGAATACAGAATTCCACTTTTAAAGACGTTCCGAAATAGTGACAGCCATCTTATGGGGGTACAGTGATATAACCAAGCAGTTTATTATATTTCTGAGGGATTCGTAATTATTTTAACAGCTTTTAAATTTACATAAAAAATGATATAGCAGCTGCTGATACACAGAGAAGTAAAAGTTTTAGGGTGAACGTAAGGGCACCACAGTGATATATCTGTCGGATTTGAGAACATGAAAAGTTGCTTTATGTTGAAGACTGTCTCCCTTTAAAGACTTTAATCTCAGATGAATTAATAAAAATGTCTCTCTTCCAACTTCAAAAATGATGATTGTAAAAGTCTTGTCTTTTGCAATACAGGACCCAGTGTATGATGTTATACGTTTTTTTTTAAATCAGTTTCCTATAAGGCCAGTCTTTCAAAGGGAAGATGCACCTGAGGTCTGTCTCTACTTGGACACAGGCTTATAGCAGTGAAAAGGGGATTTCCTTCTACAGCAACACTTGATTGTTTCCTCATCCATTTAAAATAATTTGGGGGGGGGGGGGCAATCAGGATTCATCCCAATTTCATGTCTGCCACGATGTAGAGATTCCTGAGCAGAGTGTGACTGATGGGCTCATGATGTGGATGGATCACAGATGATGAGTAAACAGTTTATAATGAAAAAGCTGGGAGGTGGCAAGACGGTCCTCTTCCATCCCCCTCCCCCTTGCCTCGCCCGCACAGAAAAGCACTCACCAGCCTCCTCTGTTGTGATGATGAATGGAGTTGCCTTAATCAACAACTGTGCTCCAAACTCTGGATTATATTAGCGCATCAGACAAGGGGGTGGGCGTGGGGAGCTGAGGAATAAAGATGAATTGTATCCTTGAGGCAAGTTGAGGGTTGGTGCTGTGCTCTCCTGAGCGGGATCACTTATGAAATATCAGCATGATTTCCCTGTACGCTGTATTAAGTTGCTACCCAGGCACTTTGCTGCTGGATGAAATCAACCGAATGTGCAGTGGGGGTAAATTGCATTTGCATGTCATTGTATAGGACAGAATGGCTTTTTTTTAAATCCACACACAAACCCTAAAGGACTCAGGAGATTTTGGTGGAAAGCAGAGCTCCTCACCATCACATCCATTATCACAAACTCACATGTTAAAACACACATGATGGACAGAAAACATATCTTGAGTAACCTAACCATTCACCAAACCATTTTATGGTGCAATAACACTGGTGGGGAAAATGTTCTATTGGCAGTTTGAGAAATGTTGCCAGAAGGCTATTTTCAATGCCCCTGCCTGGTGTGGCAGCTGCCTAAAAAAGAGCTTTGAAACTATTGTTTGGCCAAGGGAGCAAAATCGCACTTCTCCAGTTCTCTCTTTCTTCTTTCTTTCTTTCTTTCTTTCTCTCTCTCTCTCTCTCTCTCTCTCTCTCTTCTCTCCAGCTGAGTGAAGGTGAACACTGCTCAGAGGAACAGCAAGAGCAGGTTAGATCAATTTGGCCCAGAAGTGCCTATAGGGCCCTTATTGGATTGCATGGCTCTGGTGTTTCTCTGCTGGAGTAGCGCTGTAAAGCTCTCCACAGCCAGGTCAGTTGGGGAGAGCACCCTGGGGCCTTCAACTGTGGAAGTAATTGTAAGGTATTAAGTGATACAAAAACAGTGTGGATCACCTTCCATTGAAATATTTGACAGGTCCTGCCAACCCACGCAAAGGAGAGAGGGGCAGAGAAGGAAAAATTCCATGGTTAATGGCTCAGGGGGTTAGAGACTTTCTGACAGTATACGCCATCATACCCAACACTCCCCAGTCAGAGGTTAGATTGTCCACAAAAGCTTTGAGCCATGGGTGGCACACAGGATATTTATTAGGCTAATTTGACAGATTCTTAAAGGACCAATGCGAAAGAGAAAACATTTTAGAATGCCATATTATTATTTTTAAACTTGTTTAATGAGGAATGCTTTATGTATGTGCATTCAGCTGAGAAGTTTCCTAAAGAATCACTGTGCACTGTGACATGCACGCCAAGAAAACAACGCTTACTGTAAAGTCTGCAGACACAAAGGGGTTTCTGTTGTTACTGCATGTTTGGCACAGATGCACCCTGGGAAAGGGTCTTGAAGAAGCGACCTCAGCAGCATTAGGTGGTAAAACGGATCTGTCACAACAACCGTTCCGTTCTATACTCTTCACACAATAAGGGGTGAATCATTGCCTTCACACTGTGCTTAAGAGCAGCATGCCCTTCAGTATACCAGATGCTGTGAATGCTGGCTTGTTTCACTAGAAAGGAATACAAAGAAAGCTATTGTTTTTTGCTCTTTTTTAGGCAAACAGACTATTTTACCTGTTATGTTTTATATGGCTTTGGGGATGATGGTGTGTAATAATATAGTTCTCTATACACAAAAGTGATAATATTACTCTTACGTATTTGACAACAGTTCTTACATCACATAGGGTCACATGTCGTGTTGAGCACTTTTCTACACAGTATGAAAAGTATGGCAAGCCAAACAGAAATGATTTAATGATTTTTATATATACTGAATGGAGTCTGATATACATACAACAAAGTCTGATATTTATGGAATGAACTCTGATATAAATTGAATGAACTCTGATATTTATGGAATGAACTTTCATCAACATACAATGACATCTGATAGCCTAAGAGTACTTATGCCCAATGAACTGAGTGCTTGTAGTAGCTGAAATAAGAAATATGATGTTTATAACTTGACACATTACAGTAGGCTAGACTACATTGAGGGCTTGTTCGGGGTTATGAGCGTAGTCTGTCTGACTCAAACCTGCCAAGAATGGCATGATTACATTCAGCAAGTAGCCTACTGTAACTGAGCCACTCAGTCAATAGCCAGTCTCCTCACGGCCATAGTTTACACACAAAAAACTACAAAGTGCTTTAATAGCTCCTAGTGGACCATGAGACTATATAAACACCATAGACCAAACGGGCTTCCTAGCAAGACTAGCTATGATAATAGCTCAGGCTATGTATTTATGCCATAGGCTACTGGGATACATAACCAAAGAAAAACAAATGTAAATTTGACAATTAATTTGCGATTGCCATCCAATTCGACTGGCTCAGTGAAATAATCCACTCCAATGAACCTGGTTTTAGTCACAACTTCTTAAGGATGTTGCATGTTGTCTGAGTGACATGTCCATTCTGCAACCTTACTGACAGCATTCATGGCCTCATCAAGCATATCAAAGGGGCCACAATAGATTTGATCAGGTCTTCTCAGCCTCAACTGAAATGCCTTCAATGCTTAAAGAGTAGCCTGGCCTATCTTTACCGTGTTAAGCATATCATAATCACAGTTCAATAATATCAGATTTTTTCCATTCAATATCAAACCAGTTCTTCTTATCTATTTAACATTTCTCCAGAGTTTATTCTATAAATATCAGACTTTGTTGTATTTATATCAAAGTTCGTTCTATGAATATCAGACTTTGTTGTATATATATCAGATTGTATTAATTTTATTGCGGAAAAATCAACAGATAACGCAGCGCCTATGGGGCGCCGTTTGTAAAATGTTGCACGTTCGAAAATCCTGCTCAGTTTTCGTACATTTAGCATTATCATATGGAAAAAAAAGCATGACAATATTCAAATGTCACTTTTTCAAGCATTTAGAGATAAATTCATGTAAATTCATGCGATAACTTTTCCAAGGATCATTTTTGGCAGTAACACAAAGTTGATGAATAATATAAATCTTTCATCTAAATGTTAATGTTAAATGTAAATGTTAAATATAAATGTAAATGTTAAATGTAAATGTAAATGTTAAATGTAAATGTTCAGTCTACATGTCAGACTTGACGACAGAACATTACAATATTTACGGTAATTCATAGTTTTCAGTAACACTACAAGGGATACCTTGCGGGCAAAAGCGAAGATGTCGACCAACAGTGGACATCGTCGAGCAGTGCAGCCTACTCAATTACGATCGCCATCAAACACAGATCATACCACAATAGCCAGACAGAGATATCTAGAAAAAAATTCCATTTTGGGAACCTGTGATCCCTTTACTGCACCGCTATTTGTATTTCTATAACGTCGTAGAAGTCCCTGCCTGAACTCCAGTTTGGAGATATTTACACCTATCTTTAATAGAAAATCCGTCCCTCTACACACCTCAAAAACTGAAAGCCTACCAAAAGCACAGATAGTAATTTAATTTTCATAAGGGGATGGGTTCATAACGATGTCATCTGGAAGGTGAAAACTAATAAACATCTTCATTATCAGAGCAAAGATGATTGCCATTTAATAGCTAGCTACCAGCTAGCGAGCTACATGCTGTTAGGTAGCAGCCTTTAGCCCAGCGATTCTCAAACTGGGGTCCGCGGACCCCTTGTAGTCAGGTGGCTTAATGCAAAATTTAGGCTCGATAGTGACAAGAGTGATAAAAGCATGAAATTTGGCACACAATTAGCTTATACCCTACTAAAAGATATTAGAAGGGGTGCCCAAGTGAAACTGCTCATTTTTTCGTTTTAATGAGATATTAAGTTTTGACCTAAATCAAGATATGCGTTACCTGTGGTCCGATTTTCAAAACGGTTATTTTGCCTAGAAATGCTTACCAAATAAGTAATAAATCAGTTATTTATGCATGTTTGTGTTTTCTTCTTTGTTTCTGATATCCACTAGTTTAAACAAATGTTCCTTTAAGTAGCAAAACAGACAAAAAGACTTGTGCCCGTGCGCGCGCTCATCCAAGATGGCGGGAAAGACGTAATTCTGCTATATCTGTTAGGTAAAACCGTTATTTTACCACCATTTAAAACCATATTTGCATTTGTATCTTTTATATGTATAAGGACTGTAATATTTTATTAAAGATTTGCTTCAACATCATTAAAATAGCACCAACAAAGGCGCATTACAGTACCAGGAGGCTACGCAGAAAAAGGTAAATTTGGCGCAGATTGAGCGTGTCTTTTCGCACATCAAAACTGATCATATGAGGAATGTGCTGTTATAAATTGACAAATGTGATGATGAAAAATGAACAAGTCAATAGCATTTGTCGAGCTTATCGAGTACATAGAAGAATGTAGCGTTTAAAAAAGGAACTCATATGTTTAAACTTTCTGAGCTGTCGTTGTACATCAAGAGGCTTGAAGATATTGGAGTTAAGAAAACTATAAATAAAACCAGGTTAATCAATGTCTTGCTAGAACATTACAAAGAGACTCTTTAAGAACAAACTGATGGAAGAAACACAGTTTTAGATTTCCGGGATGCAATAAGCAGGCTATTGAAGGATGCTTTGACACAACTTTTCAGAAGACGCCGAAATTCTAGAGAGGGCTGCAACAATTGTAGGCTAAGGAAAGACATTTTTGCACACAAAGGATTGATTTTTTCTGGGTGCTTTCCATAGAATCCACGTTGACTTCACTACTTATTAAGATATTGTAACAAATCACGGAAGTGTGGAATATTTGTTATGGCTTTTAATTAAACACTAAACACAATACAATGTCAAAATGGCACGGGCTTTATGACCTGCTACAAGTTATCACGAACAGACTGTGCTACCGTCACACACCTGTATAAACTCCGTCCCAACACAGAACAACGACATGCAATTAGAACAGTAAGGAACATTGTTAAAGAACATCGTTGGGCGTTGCATCATAGACATGTATATATGTCTATGCGCTGCATCACATCGAGAAAAGTATGTGCCCGCCGCACGGCATTATGGGGCGACTATGCCAAGTTAAATATGGAATGTTCAATGCCTTATCGCTCTGACTTGTCCCAGCCCTACCCCAGCCCGACAGCAAGTAAAATATTTAGTCCGAACCCCAATGAGTCAATGTCTCAACTGTTCATACTACTGACACATTTACATACCTTTCTTAAGAATAGCCTGCCTTTATTAAACTCGAGCATCAACAGATGAATGATAAATGCACTGGCTCACACAAACAAGCCCCGTTAAACGCACAAGCGCGCACAAAAGGGATATAAGCATATTGAAATGAATTATTCACATTGCAAGAACGGAATGAAATGGCCTACACATTACACACGCTATGCATCTGCTATGCCTAAATAAAACTCACGTTATATGCTACACCAGAAGAGGCGCGAATAAAACAAGTCTTACCATTGAAGATTATCTTTTTTCTTGACACATTCCTTATAAAAGTATCTACATAGTCCAACCATCGATGTTTAATCCATGTTGTGGAGAAAGAGGATGGCATCAATCATATTTCATTAAAGCTTCACACTTCTTACATTGGACATATCAAACAGCCTCATTAGAATCCGCATAGAATATGATGCCATCCGACAGAAATATCTCCATAGGCCTACAGTAAATTTCCCCTCGAGTGTCGTTTTAAACTCTCCAGATGACAGTTTCTTTTTTTTTAAAACTTTAAGTGCACAAAGTTCGTTATAAAACGATCTACATAGTCCAACAATCGAGGTCTAATCCATTTACATTTAGTCATTTAGCCGACGCTTTTGTACAGGGGAGAAGCATGTGAAGCAAACACGTTTACTTGACTACTTATTAAGATATTTAAATATGGAATGTTCAATGCCTTGACTACTAAGCAGAAATATCTCCATACAGTAGATTCCCCCTCGTTTTGTATCGTTTTAAACTCTCCAGATGACAGTTTATTTTTTAACTTATTCCCTGATACCAGTTTGCCTCCTGTAATCGCGTTGTCACAGCTAGGACATACAAAAAATCCCCGCACACAAGAAGGCTATTATCCTAAATGTGATTTATTTTAGTCTCAAAAACGAACTTCTCCATCACGTGAGGCAGACACGTTGACTTGACTACTTATTAAGATATTTAAATATGGAATGTTCAATGCCTTATCACGCTTATGTTTGAAAGCCATTGTTTTCAGCTTGCAGGTGCTTTTGCCTCTGGCCCGGTTTGTCGGTTTTGACGTTCATCTCTCTCCCCCAACCATCCAGGTTTAATAAATCCGCGTTGACTACTAAGCAGAAATATCTCCATACAGTAGATTCCCCCTCGTTTTGTATTCTTTTAAACTCTCCAGATGACAGTTTATTTTTAACTTCTTCCCTGATACCAGTTTGCCTCCTGTAATCACGTTGTCACAGATATTTATTTGCCCAGTCAGCTTGTTGGTCTTGACGTTCAGATGTTGCGCCTAAACTATCATATCGTCTCGTCACATGACCAAATAGAGACTTGACATTGGACAACAGCATACATATTACCCAGCAATCATCATTACAAATCTGAATATGACAAAAAATACCAAAGAAAATGAGATAGTATTCATTTCATTGAATCGTTTTTAATAGTTTCTATAGTGTATGTAAGATAAGCATATCATTTTGTTATAGATTGCTACTATTTTCACACAAATAATACCTACCATGATGGAGATAAGTTTGCCTTTTCAAGTGAATATATAGCGTTAGACAGACTATTCATGGTAATGTAGTGTGTCTCAAAGACCCATGTGATTACACCTGTTGCTCTTGATGACGTGACGGCTGGGAGGAGGGAGATAAACAGTCGACGAATTCTATCACTCAAAGAGGTCGCGTAGTAGCTCGTCTGTGACCAAAAAACCGCTGCTCCACCCACTGTTCTGGCGGTGAATTGTTTTCAACACCCACAGCCGTCGAAGAAGTATAAATCAACAACAGTACGTCCGAATCCGTCCGAATCTGTTTCCCCGCCCATCCGTAAAACGGACGGACACCGACGCAGATCTATAATTCGGGCTTAAGCCACCTGACTATTGGGGTCCGAGACGCCTTGCCTGGGGGTCCGCGAAAAAGTCTGGCTTCCAAAGGTTTTTTTAAATTTTTTTAATTAAATTTTTTTTTTTTTATTGCAATACAGTATACAAAACATGTAGACTAATGTTACACACTGTACCGATACTAGACACGTTTTGAAAGGTATAAGTATAGTTACTTCATTAAAATAGCACGCAATCAGAGCGCACTCACTGTTCCGCTCCCTGTCAGGCTGCCTGCACGCATTGACTGCAAGGGCGGGGCTGCCCAACTCTCACCCATGCAACAGACAGCCTTCACTCATCTCAGGGGAGACATTGCCTCATGTGCAGGAGCTCTGGCCGACCGTCCTCGGCTTGTTTAAAAAAAATAAGTGAGATCTGGAATTACTTCGGATACGAAGCAGACTGTGAAGGAAAGCCCATCGACACACAGAGACCCGTCTGTAAAACATGCTTCAAAGCCACAGGCAAAGGGAGGTAACACGTAAAATATGGCTAAGGACCTCTCAGACAGACACCCCGAACTTTTCAGAGAGTTCAAAGAACGACAGGTTAGCAAATGTGATTAAAAACATGAACACCCACAAGGTCACCCATATACAGCCTAACACGAGTAGCCTTAGCCTAGTTTAGCGACAAGCGATTTTCCCCATCACATAATTTTGACTATGCGTAGTACAATGATCATAATGCAGTGTGGTTAACGTAACTAAACCGCACTTTTCACGCTAGTAATGTTAACTGCCATAATCTGCAAGTGATGCATTTAATCTTCCATCAGTACAGGTCGTGTTTATCGTTGCAGAAGGCCCTTTTTTAAAGATAGGTTAGCCCTATTGCATGTAGCTATTCTCGTTTAAGACGTTGATCTAGCTTTCAATTTGGCTGCAAGAACGTAGCCCAGTTCATTGTCAAAATGAACCTCTAGAAAGAAAACGCTATACGTGTATAATCAATGCAGTGATGTCACCATGTTGTTTCCATTAGTATCTTGCTGGAGGATAATACTATAAATGCCATTTGTTATGTGTTCGTGACAACGCTAATACAGACAAGTGCTCATCACATCAGCCATAAAACAACTGCAGATTTCTGGTTTCCAAAGGTTGCCATCGTTCAGTGACAACAAGACCGGGTAAATAAACTGCACTGGACAAACTATGTGCTGAGAGACAGGAACACCCTTCTCATTGATGACACACACACACACACACACACACACACACACACACACACACACACACACACACACACACACACGGAGTGTCAGTCTGGGATACCAGTTTTGGATAACATTAGGGGGATATTTCATGTTTGTTAATGTCTTTGTTAAAAAGAAATCTTCAGAATCATCTCCGTTGGAAAACCCTACAATATGAGTTGTATTGGAAAACCCTACAATCTGCTTTGATAAAAAAATGTATTCCATCAATATTTGGTTTTTATGTAAGGTAAACATTATTTAGCTTCTCAGCACATTTTCCAAAAAATAATTTACAAATCTATCCTACATACTGTCAAGTAATGCCGAATGTAATAGAATGATTATCTAAAACTCTTGTAATATTAGTACTATATGATTTTAGAGTAAAAGAGTCCAAAAGCATAAAACATTACAAATAGCTATAAGCCTATATGGTTTAATTTGGGATGTGATTATGAGGGGGTCCTCGGAAAATGTTCTACCCTTTGAGGGGTCCCTGGCCCCAAAAAGTTTGAGAACCCCTGCTTTAGCCTACCCAACACTGTTCTTTATCATTTGACACAATTTCCTGGTTAACACAAGTACAACCAACTGGTCTAGCGAATGACAACTGAAATTATCTTCCCAAGTATTTTCTACTGGCATTGTAGTATTACCAGTTGGCAGGGGCGTGTCCAGACATTTTTGATAGGGGTGGCACCAGTGGGGCACTGACGTATGCAGGGGTGGCATGAAATGTGAGCAGGAGCGCCTGCGCAGACATATACACTCACGTATGCCCAGGGGTGAAAACTCATCAGGGATGAAAAAGGTGACAACGATGCGAACCCCCTAGGAGGGTCCGGGGCATGCTCCCTGGGGGAATATATTTTATATATAAGAACATTTTGCACATTTTAAAGTGCAGTGCATCAATCTGGTGCACTTTGACAACAAAATTATGAGGCTAGATCTATGAATAACTTTGTTGTAAACAATTTTGTGCTCTGGTAACAGTTTCATCATAAACATTCCTGTGTTGAATGTTGCACGGGCACAGGCCAACCCAACCACCCACCCCAATACCCTCCCGACCACCCACTCCAGTCCACTTCACCAAAGCACATTACGTCACAGATCTCCATCAGGTATTAAGCAAAAAAAAAAGGGCCAACTATAGGAACAGAAAATCAACAGAGGCTGCATCAGGCATGGCCTAGCTTCTCTGTGTTCTTGAAAAACTGTGACAGTGGGAACACATATTATTTTCCCTTTACATTACTCTTTGAGTCTAGCTTGTCAGGACAAGGCCCATTTGCACCTGACTCCTAGTTGAGCCACAGTAATGGCATCCTCCTAAAATTCTCTCATTCTAAAAACCAAACTGAAATAGGAGAGTGGTAAGTTTGTTCAGTTGCAGTGAAGCGCCCGGCAGTAGAAAACGGGTCATACACATAGGCTACCTCATGAAAAGTAAAAAACAAATAATGATAAAATCAATATTAATATGTATCTACTGATCTTTACTTAAATTAATTTTTTTGTATGATTCCGATCATTTTTATAATCAAAATCGCTGAATTTGACCATGTGCTTTTCAAACAGAGAGGCGACTCGCGAGGTGAGGCAGCGACGAGCTGCGCCTCATCTCAGATTGTGCAATCCCTCACACACTGGGTTGAGCGCATGACTTTTGCTTTCTCATTGTTTGTCATCACTGAAATATTTTTAGACACTTTTATTATATGTCGTTTGTATCCATATAATAGGTAATGTAATGTATTTCACGTATGTGAAGAAGCTATTTAGTCTTGCTGATCTGTCATAAAACCACAGTGAAAAAGCACATAGGGGAGGCAAACCTAACCTCTGCCTCAATGAAGGGGGCGTGCGATAGCCTGGAAAATGGACTTCCAATCCAGTGAAGTGATAGATAAATACATAATGGGAGACCAATGCCAGAGCTAAAAGGTTTGCTTCAAACGACAGGACAGAAGATAACTTTAGCAGCTAAACTCCGGACCAAACTCAGCTGACGGCTATGTCTTTTAAGTCAATTTAAATTTTTCGGCGTTTTCACGCTTAGATTTTTCAAAAGTTACCGAGAAAAAGACACTGTACTATCCGATAACACCGTTATTGTAACCAGCAAAAATAGTTGATGTGATTTGCGAGGCGTCTGTCAGCCAACTGTCTGACATTAGCACGTTAGCCTACGTTAGATAGTATAACGTTCTTGCAGCGTACCAACGTCACACGTTACCGTAAATGACTGGGCATATAGCCAATCATATTTTAAGATATTGGGGTGGCACTTGGGGTGGCCAATCAGATTTCAGGGGTGGCCCGTGCCACCCTAGGCCACCCCCTGAACACGCCAGTGCCAGTTGGATGACAAAATACAGTAGCCTAGCCTACTTGCTTAGGTACTTGTCGCAATCTCAGAGCAGAAACCGGGTAATCCAATTTGAATCGTGTTGATGCTTTGTTTCTTGACTTTATTTCTTGATCTATTCCCGTTTTAGGTAGATATTCTGATAAATGAGGCGACCAAAACAGGGTTACTGCTTTTATTGAAAGCTCCAAAAATAAGGCTACTTTACTGCCCGCCTGAGAAAAGTTGACCCAGAAGACGTCTACAATCAGCTGGAAACAGCCGGGCTTGTCTCCTCGCCGATTTGAACAGCCAACCGAGCAACAACTGTCTGGCATTTTACTACCTATGTCAGACAATTTTAAAGCGGATATAGTAAATAATCTTGAATGAAAGATGGTCAGTTCCTGTATAAATTCCAGTGGTAGACAGCTGTGGAGTGTATTTCTTGCCCGCAAGCTGATTCTGACGTGAGGTGAAAACTATGAAAGCCAATTACCGTAAATATTGTTTGTATTGTTAAATATAAGGTTCAGTCTTCAAATCTGACATGTAGTCTGAACATTTAACATTTACATTTACATTTACATTTAACATTTACATTTACATTTAACATTTACATTTAACTTTAACATTTACATTTAGCATTTACATTTAACATTGAACATTTACGTTTATATTTAACATTTACATTTAACATTTACATTTATATTTAACATTTACACTTAGATGAAACATTTATATTATTCAACAACTTTGTGTTACTGCCAAACATTATCCTTACATGAATATCTCTCTAAATGTTTGAAAAAGTGACATTTGAATATTGTTGTGCTTTTTTCCCCATATAATAATGCTAAATGTACCAAAACTGAGCAGGGTTTTAGAACGTGCAACATTTTACAAAAGGCGCCCCATAAGCGCCAGGCACACGAGCAGGCAGTGTGAAACGGGCTTAAGTGAAAACATAGGGTGCGTTCGAAATGGTAGGTAGCTGCCTCGATGCCTTGCTGTCAAGTTAAAATACCCAGTTAGACAGCATTTTTTAACCCATTTCGAATGGATGCACGGAGCCCGTTCGCGGTCCTCTTTGCCCTATACAATTAGAGCTCTGTGTTTTTCAATGCTACATAGTACTTTATAATAACTACATTAAAAATGCTGCTACACTTCACAGTCAGAGCATTTGTGAAGACACTGACATAATTCTTATCTGTCTGTTTGAGGGATTCTTGGCTTGGATAAATACTGTCATGTCTCCTTCCAAGTGCACCCACCAGGTAATGACTTTACCGATGGGTTGTGAATGGGCTGCAACCATAAAGGTGCCCATGACTGTATTCATAATGCTGGCCCTACGGCTTGATAAGGCTAATTCATTGGCAAGGATTCAGACCCTAGTTGCCAAGGAGACACGGTCACCTGCAGCTTTATCTCTTTTGGAGCATGTGTGCTCAACAGGATGCCGAAGGTTGAACAGTATATAAAAAAGTATATTAAAATATACACAATAACAACCTGTATGCTAGTACTTTTCTCCCTTTGTATATGCTCTTTTTGTTAAAAGAAAGAGCAGTGAAAGCACGGCAGCTCAATATGTCGCCAAACTGCATCAGCTTTTGTTAGTGCCAACTCTATTGTTGTTTGTGTAAGCAAGGATAGTCTGTTTGCTGTTAACTAGTTCCAAAACTATATGTAATGCCTCTTTAAATAGTTTTTTTATTTTTTATTTCCATTACGACATGCTAATGTATGGTTGTTTTATTCTGATTGAAAGTCAGTGAAAAATCAAGGTTTGTAAACATAATTTCAAAACAAATTGGTATCATTCTAGGCTAAATTTATCAGCTGCATACGAGTAAAACTAAGTCCAAATTGTTGGCCAGAGGGTTATTAAAATGTAGACCTTATTGAATATGCCCTTGATCATTTCTGAACATTTTCTTTCTTTCAAGGAAAGTAATACAAATGGTAGATAGAATAAATCCTCCCAAAAGCAGTAATATTGCACATTGTCATTACTGCACAATTGGTTTTTCAACACATTTGCTCTCATCGTATCCCTGCAGTTTGAGACAGACAGATTAAAATTATATACCAGCAGGCCTATTCAACAGAATAGTTTACAGTCCATGGTGCACCATTTTTAAATTGAACTGGGACTGATTATTACATTGAACTCTTTTAAATTCTCATAAATGTGAATTATAAATTCGATTGTAAGTTTGCATACATTCCAAATAAATGTTTACACATTGCTACCTTTTGCCAATGGATTTGTCAGGTTGCCGATTTTTTTTTTTCAGATTTAACACTTTGTATGTCTGTTTGTACATATGTTATATGTTGTTTGTATTCCCAACATGAAGCAAAATCAAAAAGCATCCAAAATCTGTCTTAGAAAAAAAGTAATTCATTTAATTCCTTGTGCTGTCATTTCTTTTGTAACTCAAAAGGACACAGATTTTGAATTTTGAAAGTTTGTATAGGATGTATGTCTCTAAAGGACTCACCACTCTCAATTAGGCCATTCCATTTTGATTGACATCCACTGTCTGACCTACTCCCAGGAGTAAGACCAGTGCTTTGACTGACTTTGACTTTGAGTTCTTCTGTGGTTAGTGATGGCAATAGCTGTAGGCTGATAATTCAGGGCAAAGAAATAAGAAGAGAAAATATACTTTTAAAAAGTGTGTTATCTGTCGTTACTCGAGCAGCGACATTCTCTCACCTTCTAACTGCTGGATCCAAACTCAGTCGAGGATGAGTGAGCACACAGCACATCCCACAACACCACCTCATTAGCTATGTGCAGAGATAACGAGAGGCTCTCGCCTGTGCCTGGCCGCTGTAACGCAACGGGAGAGTGGGAACCCAGAGCCCCCAAACAAATAAAGCCTCAAATTCCACTGGCAATCTTTATTATGGTAATGCTCTAAAGCAGATTAGAAAGTAATTGCAAACAGTTTGTACATAGAACTATCTGTCTGGGCTGACTGCTGTTAAGTGATAAGAGTAGGCTACAGAGATGTCCGGCAGAGGAGAGCATTTTTACACTTCATTACCCCCCTTTAATCCTTGGGTTTATAAAGTATAGCATATTTTTAAAGACTGTATCCATATGTAATAGTGGGCTTGACTGTGTACTCTGAACACGGCTCTCCAGAGCATGGAGGGATTTAAAAGCCGACCTCATAATGCCAAATGTGCCACAAACAAACAAAGAAACAAAGAAAGAAATCAGAAATATTCACTGAGAAGCCAGCTTTTATGAAGTAACTAATATGTGAAATATATAGCCCTTCCATGCATACCTTTCCACAGCACAGATTTGTGAATGACAGCATTAAATGACCTTTCATATGAGGCTCTATCACCAGAGAGTATTCTTAATTACAGGCTCATTTGTACCCAGAAATATATGTCACATGGCTTAAGCCGCCAACAAGGATGCAAGATAACTTTACATTGTAGGCTAATGATGGCCACTTTGAAAGCATCGTTTTTAGTATAGTATTTTTGTAGGTGTGTATGTGTGTGTGTGTGTGTGTGTGACAAGGAATGGGTAAATACAATAACAGATATGTGCAAAAATGTGGGCACTCCATTGGAATAATCACATCAATATTTGGTAGAGCCTCCCATTACTGAAATAACAGCTTGTAGACACTTCTTATAGCCACTGATAAGTCCCTGAATTCTGGCTGCAGGAATTTTGGACCATTCCTCCTACAAAATCACTCCAGTTGAGTCAGGTTTGATGGCTGCTGCGCGTGGACAGCCCGCTTCAGATCATTCTATACATTTTCGATGATGTTCAAGTCTGGGGACTGGGATGGCCATTCTAGAACATTGTATCTGTGCCTCTGCATGAATTCCTTGGTAGATTTTGAACAACGCTTTGGATCATTGTCCTGCTGAAACAAACAACCCCCGTGTAACTTCAGCTTCCTGACTGAGTCTTGAACATTGTTCCCAAGAATCTGCTGAGACTGGGTGGAATCCATGCGTCCCTCAACTTTGACAAGGTTTCCAGTACCTGTGCTAGCCTCACAGCCCCATAGCATGACGGACCCTCCACCAAATGTTACAGTAGGCAGCAAGTTATTGTTCCGCCATGGAAAGCTCTTATGGTTGTGACCAAATAACTCTTAGTTTCATCTGACCACAGCACTTTATTCCAAAATGATTCTGGCTTGTCCAGATGAGCCTTTGCATACCTCAAGCGACTCTACTTGTGGTGATTTCGTAGAAAAGTATTTTATGCATTTACCATTGAGCTGTCCTTGTGCAAAGTGTGCTGGACTGTGGAACGATGTACAATGACACCATCAGCATCGAGATGTTCTTGGAGCTCTTTAAAGGTGGTCTGTGGTTTTTCTGTGACTATTCTAACCATTCTTCGTCTTTCCGATATTTTTCTCGGCCTACCACATCTTTCCTCCACAAGGACTGTTCCTGTGGCTTTCCATTTTCTTAATTTCTGACCGTGGAGACAGACAACTCAAACCTTTTTGATAACTTTTTGAGGTTCCCGTTTTGCTACTTTATAACAGAGAATGAAGGAGAAGTACACCTAGCAATTAGCTATGTTAAATTAGCTTTTACGTGATTGGTTGCAACTTTGTTTGAAATTTAAGGTTAAATCAACTAATCTAAAGAATTTTGTGTTTCAATCAATCAGCATTAAGTGACTAAATATTATTATTCAAATCAACATACTTAAAAGGGTGCCCACATTTTTTCACAGCCTATTTTTCACATTCGATTTCTTTTCATACAACTCAATACTGATACATTAAGAATATTTGTCTGAAAAACATCCCATTATCCAGCTTTCTTTAGAAAATGAATGAAATATTGCTATGACGTTTTCTTATAAAGACAGAGCAAATTAACTTGCAATCTCAGAGGGGTGCCCAAACTTTTGCATATAACTGTAAATTGTTGGGTGGATGGATTTTGTCCAACTCTACAACAGTGCTTCAGACAAGTCAGTTGAAAAGCTTTTTGTACAGAGGGTGATCACTAGGAATGACTGTCATATCACTAGAACATGGAATCAGAAACTGCACATTATTAGCTCTGTTGAACTAAGGCTGTAATAAGAACACATTAGCATTTATATTCATTGTTGGAACACTATTAGAGGGTGGGTCGAGATGGTGGTGTTCAACAATTACACTGTTAAGGAAATTATTTTCTCACATCTCGTTTATAAATAAGTGCAATTATTAATAAAAAGGACAGCTGAAATTGCATCACCCTAAAAGCCCACAGTGGGTGAGATGCAAACTCCACACAAGATGACGGCAAATTACCTTTGACCTTTTACATTTCTGCATCTGATAGTACAACATTTATCTGGAACATTATTATTTTCAGGGACCTTACATTTTTATGCTTCACAGCACTTCTTTGGGATTAAATCATTTAGGCCTTTTTTTTTTGTTGCTCCTGTGTATTTCCATACGCGGAATCTGCTGTTCTTTTTTTCACTCTACATTATTCTCAGTTGTGGTAATTTATCTTATAGTAGGCTATTATTTCTAAAAAATACAGAGGTGTACATACCGTTAAGGCTTTTTCCCCCCGGATAAATTATAGCATGAGCAATTACTTGAAGCGTGCAGCTTTAAACAACAGCCGTTGCAGGCAGCGCACACTGGCCCTGGCTCACTCTCCCAGCTTCCAACTGCAGTCACGTGAGCAACAGTAGCTGACATTCTCCTTCTGCTGAAGAACCGAGCTGGTGCCGAACATACCCATGGGGAGGAATCGGGAGGCATGCAGTGAGGATGTTTTCTTTGCAACCACTCTAAAAGCTCGGTATACACTGAACGATTTTGGGCCAGCCTGAAAAGATGACAAATGTGAAAGAAACGTTGTGATTTCTTTAGTCATGGCTCCAAAACGGTGGTCCAATGACATTCTCTGAGGTTCAAAGATGGCTGTAGTCATAACCTGGGCCAAAATTCTGACAGTGCATAAGCAAACACACTGATAAATGCGACACTTAGCGCCAAATCCACGATTCAGTACATGTTATTATCGTATAGTCTACTTACATGTTGTGCCCAAGTTCATTAGATCCATTTCGCAGTGTGGCTTGCTATAAACTTCTAAGATTGCTGAAATCTCAGTCTGTAGGCGCCTCAAGTGAACTGCCATAAACGCACTTCACATCCCAGGTAGCCAACTGAGGCATAAAGGTCATCTTGACATCTCAAGAAAGAAAAATAATAAGGGCAGCCCACCTGGGTTTCTTACGAGACAAAGAAAACGAGTGCAAAATGTACTTCAGTTCAGACCTAAATAAAGACACAATCACCTTAATACAGCCAAAATGCAGCCCTGTAGCAACACTAGGCAATTATTTTGCCATTTACACAGACACGTGAAGGACAGAGTCGTTCCCAATAGCCTTTCAAGATACGTGCTGTGAACAGTAGTTATGTGTTCCGGGACAGAACTCTTTGTGAATATAAAAGAAAATGTTCCACTGCACAACTATGGTCACCAAAAGTCACCAATTGGCAAGCTTTTAAGGGTACCAGCAAGGCTGTTGGTGGTATAAAGTTTTTCTTTAGCATGCCTTTTAGTGCTGCTTTAAAACACTACTGCTAGAAGACTTGACCATTTTGACGGCAGGGAAATGATACCAATCCTTTGACTTCCATGTAGTTTGATGTATTTCTCTGGCCTCTAAAGGAGCGTGTGTGTGTGTGTGTGTGTGTGTAGCTGGTTCATCTCAGCCTGAGCTTGAATGAATGTGTGGGCTGCCTCAGGGCTCTGGTGAGCAGAGCTCTGCCAAGGTGGACAGGGCGAGCGTGTACCAGATGAAAAATGCTACAACAAGAGCTTGGAACAAAAGAATCTGTATTTCAGGACAATTGCAGTTCATGACGGTGGACCAGTGACAGTAGATGGAAACAATACAGTGCAGATGGTCAGCAGTCTGACTCCACTTTTTAGAAAGCACTGCATAGTTCACATTAATGTTGTGGATAAAATGGTCTACATATATATTTACTGTGCTGTACAGGAGCTGGTCATAGTTTAATGAAAACAATCGACATATTGTGGTTTTATATTTATTTCCTCTGGGTTAGATATGAGACTTACAAATGAACTCAAGAACATATTTTAAACACTGAGAATGTGGATTGTAGCGGAGGCTTGGTGTAGTATATTTTGTAAGGGCACGTCTTCAGAATCGCAGAGGGTAGTCAGTGTCGTCTTCTTCAGAGGGCCTTTTACTCAGATGTCATTAGACGTCTTAGAGCATCTTCCTCTTCTCAAACTCCTGCATGGAGAGGGAGCAGAGAAAGGGATCAGTAACATTCAGAACAGCCACCACAGACAGGTTACATACAAGTCTGCCGAGTTGAAAATGCTACTGTTCTAAACTAGTTTAACCCCCCGCTCCCCCTTTTTTCTTGTTGTTGTTGTTGTTGAAATACTCTAATCGTTAAACTATTTTCAGTTATCAGTAGCTGTTTGGGCAGTAACTCAACTCCCATCAGGTCACATGCTGCTCAGAAAGCACATGTGCTAGTTCACCAGCACTAACCAAAGTAGTCATGATATTCTGCCATAATTTGGTCGTACAGGGTTGCTATATACATCATCTCACACAATAGCAACTGCCACAACTATTCACACTGTGAGTGGATAATGGGCTCAGCGGAGACAGTACTGCTATTAGTGTGTTGGAGATTTTCCTAACGCAACCTTTCAAATGGTTCCAGTCAAACAGGTGCAAACTAAATCCCTCCATCTTGTCTCGCACTACCACAAGAACCGAAGACATACAAGGAAAACAAGGATGCGTTCATAACTTCTATGCAAGTGAGCATAAAATTGCTTGGAACTCACGTGACATTTAAACATATCGCAAACAGTTCTTCAGAACTGCATGAGGTTGGAAGAGTGGTAATGGCAGCCAGCCATTTGCACAATCAATTCACAAAATCTAAGAGCTGCAATCAAATGTGTGGTAAGGAGTGAAAAAATAAACACAAGAAAAATCCCCACATTTGAATACAGCATAATTAATTCTTTCCCTGAAAATACACAATCACAGCAAATGCCATGCATCAAGGCACAGGGAAGAGGCACAAACTGAGGAGCAGCCATTTCTGCAGCTCTATTGCTGATTCTGGGGTGCCACCTAGTGGGCATGATTAGAACTACTTCACTGATGCAGAGGCAGAACTCAACCACAATTCTAAAGATGTTTGATATGTCTGAATCGGTGTTCCGAAAGCACTTGAGATGCCCCTCAGTACCACAAAGCAAATGAGGCCTACCGTGTGCCCATTTTCAGTTTTCTGTTCCCTGCGTGTGTGGGCTTATGCAAGTCTGCGTGTTAGGATAAGGATGTATGCTTCTCTGTGCCCAAGTCTGGAACTATAAATTCTTAAACCTCTTTTGGAGGTAGCATCCGAGATCAGTGGTAGGCAGTATGAACACATGTATAGTCAGGACCTAACCGTGTGTACACCACTACTGTCCATTGGCAACCAAGAGTGAGGATGAGCCATGAGAAGAAATGACACTGTGAGAACCAGCAAAAACCAATAAGACCCAATCTAAATTGGCCTTTTCAGACAGCTGTACTCGTGCATGTTTTTGCACGCTCACACATTACGGCGGGCTGATTCAATCGGCCAGTGAGATTAACAGAGATGTATGAACACAATGGACTGCAAAATTAACCAGCAGGAAGAGCGTTTTTCATCATTACTGGCAATGATTACGAGGGGGGGGGGGGGGAAGCTGCGTGGTGGACGGGGAGAGGGGGCGCTTGCTCCTGCCTGTAATGAACGCAGTGATGAATGGGCGTAATGCGCCCTTTCAATTTTTATACATCTCGTTAAGAAACCCTCGGCCTACGACGACACACAGAGCACCTCCATCTAGTGTCTTCATTCATACCTGCTGGCATTCCTGCTTACTGAAAAACTCTGTTCATTACTAGGGCTCTTGTCTTATTATAGTATTGTTACTATAATTACTACTACTACTACTATTCAGGGTTCTTGCACCATTTCAAAAGTAAAATGTAATGCTTTTTAAGACCTTTTTAAGACCTCAACAAATATAATTTAAGACCCAAAAATGTCACAATTTCTTTAGAATACTCAATTTATTGCCTCCTACAATGGAAATCAAAACTTAAAGTTTTCAATTTGTTATCAACTATGTGAAATGTGTAAACTCTGCAAAAATACTTTTTCATGAGACCTTTTTTTGAAATTAGGAGACAGTATAATAACTGACAATAACCCTTCCAACAGTGTTTGGCCAATATAGATGTAAACAATCAAAGCTCACAGTTGGCATTTTCATTTGTTTTGTTCCTTTGTGATGCAGAACACAGCCAACATAACATACATATGTTTGGATTACACTAAACACAATGCATTGCATGAAGGAATCATATCGAATAATGAAAATAATAACTGTTTGAAAACATTAATGTTATCACATGACTCTTCATGAGAGAAACCAATGAATAGAGAGGTCCATTGTTTTGTAACATCCCAAATTCATCATCAGTAGTCCAGAATCGCAAATGAAGGTCCATTTGTTTGCTCTTTGTCGTTTTATTCATACTTTTGTCAAACATGACAACATATGGTTTCTCACTAACGCTGCACGATAGCTCCTTCTTGATGAATGAAGCGATGCCATATTTGGCGACATATGCCGGTTTTTTTTCACCACAGGTGAATGACTTTGCAAGCTGCGAATCGGGGAACATGGCAGCAAAGACGCCACGTATGTCATCGTTAGATTTAAATGAATTGTGCCTCGTCACAGTATGGAGAACCCACAGTACCTCTGCCTTTTGGGTGTCTGGCGCTGAAATGAAACTTGTTACAGCCGACTGAGAGGTGGCGTCTGAACTTGTATCGTCGTTAGTAGGGATGGGTATCGTTTGGGTTTTTTCCGATACCGGTGCTAAACCGATACTTTTAAAACGATACCGGTGCATAAACGGTGCCTGAACCGATACTTTTTTTAAAAGCACAAAGCGACGATTGACGACATTGAAGAAAGGCTTTTTTTATTGCCAAGGCAATTTTTTTTCTTCAAATTGAACAATATATTAACTGTTTAAAGTATATTATAAATATAAATACATACAAAACACTTGGCTTCCAACTACAGCTTCAAACTTTTTAACTTCAAACTATGAACATTATATTAACTGTAAACAACAGTTTATAGTATACTTAAATAAATATAAATAAATACAAAAAACAGCTTCAAACTTCTTTTGCAAAAATAGTATTATTGGAGTCAAAAATGTATTATTTTGTTTGCATTTATTTCATGAAATTTCACCATTTTATGATTTGTTTATACCTATCTTTTCTATCTTGTTTATAGTTAATCTTGTTACTTGAACACACTGAGTACGAGAAAATGTGTACTGCCCCTTTAGAGACTACCTTTAGCTGTCATCTGCGTTTATTTTTCAGTCTTCGGTTGCTGATCTGCCGTTGACTCTTGCCTTCTCTCCCCTCTTTTCACGCAATTGTTTTGTTGCATTTGCTGCACGTCGCGATGTTTTAATCTTTTTGTGCGAAATACAGTGGCACTTTTGACCGTTTACCTTTCGGTATTTTCTCTGTTAAAAGGTTGATTGGCTAGTTCTGTTTGTGCTTGCTCTGTGAAATGCTGCCTGCTCTTCACTGTCATAAGACTGTTGCTATGAAAACACCAATGAGCGTGAGCGACACAGGAAAACTTTTCCATTGGGAGCTGGGGCAGTTTTACATGTGCCCCACGGAATCTGCCTAGCGACCGTGTTCAATTGGCTCAGGCACCGAAATGAAGCATCGAAATCTGCGTTGCACTTCCCCATCTTCTTTGCATTTTGAACCTCACATCGACAACCGCGTAATGGCGACACGCAGCCTGACGTCAGCGTCTGTAGCCGACCTACCGTAAACAGCTATTAAATTGCGGAGACTCAATTCACACAATACTAAATTAATCAACTATTAGATGTTTTACGATGCGCCACTGTGCTTTCTCATCGTCATTAAGTGCACCGGCAAAAAAATTAATACCTACAGCAACTTTACGTGAAATTTAAGACAATTTAAGACCTTAATTACCTGAATTTTAATTTAAGACATTTTAAGACTTTTTAAGGACCCGCGGGAACCCTGCTATTGTTATTTCAGACACAATCTTCCATATTTCAGCCCAAGGAAGAAAGGAAGGAAGGATTAGCGAGAAAAAACAGGTGTTCCTGGGAAAGGGATGAGGGTTCTGGGTTTGACAAAGATCTAGATCTCTCACTTCTTTGCCATGTTAGCTACATGGCAGAGAAGTGAGAGCCAGTGCTAACTCTGTGGGAATGGGTGTCTGGCTCTGAGACAAGGGGAACAGGAGGAGAGGGGGAGAGAGATGGCGGAAATGAGTGTGTGTGTGTGTGTGTGTGTGTGTGTGTGTGTGTGTGTGTGGGGCCGGTGGGAGTACAGGATGAAATTAAGAGAATTGCAAGACGGCGCTGTCGTACCTTAAAAATGGTGCTTCCCAGCTGAGCGGGTGACATGCTCACCACCACTCCGGCGGCCTGCAGCGCTGCGATCTTCTCTTTGGCTCCACCCTTGCCCCCCGCGATGATGGCTCCGGCATGACCCATCCTCCTGCCAGGCGGCGCGGTGAGCCCAGCAATGAAAGACACCACCGGCTTGGCCTTAGGACCCTGTGGCATGAGACAGGAAAAGGTGCGTGAATGAGAGAGAAAAAGTCAGACATAAAAGGCACTGGGTCGAACGAGGTCACCCAGTTAATTGTATACTTCACACCTCCATGAAAAAAGGTGGGAACTCAGAAGAAACAACTGAAGCCAATTACAAAGGGGTGCATAGACACCAGAAAGATAACACTGTCTAGTGTGCTTGTAATTAATTTATTTGATTATATATCAAGTGTGTGTGTGTAATTATATATATATATATATATATATATATATATATATATATATATATATATATATATATATATATATATATATATATATATATATTAGTGCTGTCAGTTTAACGCGTTATTAACGGCGTTAACGCAAACCCATTTTAACGCCGTTAATTTTTTTATCGCGAGATTAACGCGAATTTTTTTATATATTTTTTTTTTTTTTTTTAGATAAACATTCTTTTTGGCCTCGCAAACTGTGTAGTAGGCGAACGTTACGGTTTGAGTGAATGGTGAGCGCGATACCGCGAAATGGATGATAAAAAGCTTCTGAATGGAAAGTTTACTTTTAAAAGTTGTGTTGTGCAAAAGAAGCGAGCTTCACTGTTGTCTGAAAATGTCAACAGGCAGCTGGCTGAAAGCAAAGAAGTAGTAGGCTTACCTTTTATTGGTAACCTAACTGTTACGGTTCAATGTTTCTGAAATAAGAGGCCTGACTGCTATGTTCCCAGCAAACTTGAAAAAAAGAAAATATTAAGCCATGGTTTAACTGCTCTATAGGCTGAGTCCTTGTTTACCTGAAATGTGCACTTTATAATTTTATTTTGTACCGCCCTGTTTGGCAATATTGGTTTTCAATAAAATAAAACATTTGCATAAAGCAAGCCAATCAACTTTTCCATGTTGATAAGGGCATTCAAATAAAAATAAAAAGATGGAAAAAAATAAATAAACGAAGGGACATTTAGAATAGATAAAAATTTGCGATTAATCGCGATTCATTTTGAGTTAACTATGACATAAATGCGATTAATCGCGATTAAATATTTGAATCGTTTGACAGCACTAATATATATATATATATTATATATATATTACACATCACACACACACACCTCTGAATGGAGTGGGAGGGAACTGATGGTAGCTCAGGACAGTGTTTTAATACAATCTCACTGGAGTGGCGGTAATTAGTCATGTCTGAGGTGATTAGGTGCCTGGGTGTTTCTACAGCACATTGATGGATGGAAGTGTGGATCCTGTTTTGTGTGAAAGCCAATATTTCATCCCTAGGAATATCATCAACATAATCAGACACAGCGTGAGGTGCAGTTTGGTCCAGGCTTTCACACAAGAGGCTGAGACAGGAGGGGCCTGCAGGACTTCATTTCAGTTGATTAATGCTCACCGCAATTTTTTTTTTAATTATATAAATATATAGTAAAAAAAACAACGCACAAGAGAGACAGAATGAGCATCAACTTTCCGAGAAGTCATCTTTTCAAACAAGCTTTGCAAAAAAAAAACACGGGACGACGCCTGCACCTGGATCATTTTACCACTTAAACCCTTTTCTCTGAGGGGACACAACGTGGTGGGAGCCAGCGCCGTATTCCAGCTTACTGGCGCTTTGATGAATGAACCGCCCCACTGCGAAGCCAACGCTTAAATCTACCTAAACAGGTCGGAGCATAATTAGGCAATTAATTTTCATTCCCCACAGAGGTTCACCCCTCGTACATAAAAGGAGTTAAATTAGCTTTATAATTCCTTTCTTTGTTCTTATTGTCAGTGGCGGGGCTGTGTGACTTTAATTCCGAACACGGAGCAGGCGGCTGTGCCCACACCTTTACCCAGCGGAGTACAGGACTGGAGGGGGTGTGAGGGGGCGGCGGGCGGAGCGGAGCGTTAATCTTGTACGATTAAGAGACCAACCGGTGAGACAATTACAAGCCCCTGGCTGCAGATCTGTGCAGCATCAGAGCTTCACTCCTTTTCTTCTTAGTTTGTTCTTTCTTGTCCCCCCCCCCCCCCCCCCCTTCCTGAATTACGCAACCCCCGAAATAAGAAAAATCACTGCACTCGACAGCATGGCATGGGACTTAAGCTAAATGAATTAAAAGGGTTTAATGCAACGACTGTGGAGCACCTGAGAGAGAGTGTCGAGAGCAGGGGGCAGACACGTTCAACCCGGAGGATTAAATGGGGACCCACAGTGTTTTCATGCCGGTTTAGGCAGCAAGCCCTTCACCTTGCTCATTATGCTGCAAACACGCAGTGGAAGGTCTGAGTGTGCAGCGCAACATTAAGTGTGGAGCGCGATCGACTGGGCCTGAGAAAGAACAAGTGAACCTGTGAACGCTAAGAGCTGAGGGGATTAGAGTAGGGGTGGTAAGCAGGTCACAGCAAATGGTTCACATGGTGGCTGACTCACTGTCGGGGAGAGAGAGAGAGAGAGAGAGAGAGAGAGAGAGAGAGAGAGAGAGAGAGAGGGGTGAGGTGGGGCAGGGAAGAATGCTGACCGTTGCGAAAGATCACACATTACAGACAAATCTGACCTCTGAACTCACTTAACGCCGCCTGTGATATTCACTCAAGTCCTCACCAGCCAGGGTGCTTGTTGACCTTGTCAGCAATTAGCATGTTTACTTCGCTCATTAGCATGGTTAGCTCCAAAGTGCCTTATGACCTGCCTCTTACTCCTCCTGCAAGGAGCACTTAACCCTGCCCGTCACTAGATCCTCTCTGTCCGACCCCTTTGCCTCTGCACGTCAATACTGCTGTGGACAAGAAAATGTAACTGGCCAGAGATAAATCTTTCTAAGCAAAATTCAATACATGTAATGTGGCATGACCATTCATTGATCCAGTCTCGCCTCATATTGCTACGGAAAAACACTCTAAAAACCCTCCGCGGGGAACGGTTTCATTATCTTAACGAGAGGTGTCTGCCATAATGTGCTGACGGAACAGTCTGGGATTTAAAAATGTCGCCAATCAGACCCCAACAAGTCAATCTCATCTTGCCAGACTGGGGCTAATAATTCATCCTGAAAAACAGGTTCTCTGATGACTTTCACACACTGTGCCCAAAACTCTGAAACCATCATCAATTTCTCTTCACCTCCGCCATGTTAATGAGGGTGTGTATGTAATGACAAGTAATTGAGGTGACATCACCCATTAAGCAAATTGTCCTGAGAACAGACTCTCTTGACACCCCTGAGCCCCACACACTCAACAGCAGTGGAACCCCACCAAAAGTGAAGAGAAGACTGCAGTTCAGTAATGCTGCCCAGGCTGTTGGAAGCGCATAGACTTTAAGGTCACCTGTGCAAATTAAGATATGGTTGAGTGGAAATGTTGAATGGAAACGCTTAAAATCAGGCAGTGGTTGTCTTTACCAGCTTGAGCATGGGAGCCAGGTGCTCTAGTCACAAAGCTACAAGACCCTGTCGCTAGCCTGGTCGCTAGTGCATGTCAGACACATTGAGAGGTTTACACCGAAAAGACCAACGAGTAGACGTCCGCTACACAGGCACATTTTTTTTTTTAAGTACAAACTGTATCCTTCATGGAGGCCAACTAATTGTGCCATGCATTTGTTTTGCCAAATACGTGTGCAGTGTAATGCAGTAAAGAGTTTTGAACTAATCTGGAGCATTCTAAGGAAAGCAATCTAGAGTCTAGACCTAAAAAATGTTTGGGGTAAGAGCTCGTTTTAAATATGTAAAAGCATCTAAATGCAGACCTGCATTAACTAAAGACACCTCTAAAAGCAGAACTACAGACACTGCTCAATGTTAAATCCGGTGTTCTGCAACAGTAACAAAGTCTCAATGCAGCTATATATTTCAGAAAAAGGAAGAAATAGTGCAAGACATTTCACTTTAAGAAAGGCACTGTTTCTGGCTGGCGTGTCACACCTGATAATGCAAACAGAAAACTCACATACCTCTCCAACTCCCTCTCTCAAACCACAAAGTCTCACTACACACTTTAACATGATCTCAACAGCTGACAACACAGGTTAGCTTCAGAGATGAGCCTGAAAGCCAATCAGAATTTCAGCATTCAGTGACCATCCAGAATTATGGAACCCGGAAGAAGCCGCTGTGAGCTACATTTTTTCTAGCTGCTATAATTTGTGCACATTTTCCTTGATTGTACCCCCGAGGTAATAAAGCGTGGTCTGGAAAAAGTGTCACTTGCAAACAAAAAGAGTTAAATTGAGCTCTCGAAGTGTGTGTTGTGTGCTCCCGTGTTGTCATTTTGCTACATTTCCATTCATATTGAAGTCAATTACATACCCTAAATCACGATTGTGTAGTGAACGCTGTTAAATTGCTGCATGACGCAGGTTGGGGGCACACCTGTGGCTTATTGAATTCAAACCGGCTCTATGTTTACTTGCTGGTGGGGTGAGAAGGACAGGATAACAAGGGCAGAGAGCGGGAAAGGAACAAGCGCCTTGGAACTGTGGATTAATCACGGTCGGATTCTGTTCTGTGGAAAACTGAGAACCTGATCCCAATTTTTGAGCGAGTCAGTGTGTTGCATGCTACTTTGGCCTGGATATTTACAGGATTAGCCACACTGAGTATGCTATTTTGGCCTGGACATTTCAAGCATCAGCCAGACTGGGTAAATTAGGTTAATAGCCAGTCCCTTCCCTTCCCATAGAGCAGGCAAAGAGGAGTAGATTAGGTCGAGATAGCCCCTGGCTGGGGTTGATAGCCAGTCCCTTCCCATAAAGCAGCCAGAGGAGTAGACTAGGTGGGTTTAGCCTGGGTGTGCGTGTTTAGCATGTGGGTGTTTAGCATGTGGGTTGGTCGTACTGCGGGCTACTAGGTTCATGCTGACATGTGCAACATTCTTCACATAGTTCTTAAACGTATAGCATTGCCGATATTTGATTGTAGGTCATCCACAAACCAAAGTACATACCTAATCACTCCATGGCTTACTAATGTTATGACAATATTGTGCACACCATTTAAGATCTTGGTGCATTTAATAAATTGTGAGCATGTTGAAGTAGATCGAGCTCACAAAAGGTACCATAAGGTGTGCGCAATATACTTGAACATGCCCACGAAGAAAGAAAAGAAACACACTTAAAATGTGTGCCCTCTTGGGCTCTGTACAGCATAACACAAGGCATTCTTACACTTCCCAGATTAAAAGATGCCCATCAACCCTTTTAAACTGATGACCCAGGCTAGGAACGTAAAGCACAGTTTTAATGCAGGTCTCTGACCTGTATGGCCCAGTGTGGTTAACCCCATTTACACAGACGGTAAGCCAATGTTTTTGTCAAGTGAACAGGCCAGTGAAATACTGACTATTCTTTACTACAAATTCCAGATATAATTATTTTTTCCCCCCGCCTGCTGTTGAGAAAATGAGCTCACTATTTCTCCTTCTTCTGCTGCTGTCAGCGCTTGAAAGGTCCGCTTTCACCTGTTAGATCTGAATCAACCCACGCCACTAGCACAGCACAAATTAAATCACGGAGACCCTGTTTATGAACCTACAAGGGTGGTCAAGAACCAATCAACAACCACCCCCCCCCCCCCCCCCATACCCTGTCTGTTCCAAATACCAAACACTGCAATCCTGCAAGTCCACGCATCATACATTTCAAGAAGCAGTGCTGGATATTCAAAGAAAGTGTTAACATACAGGAAAAAGGGCTGCTGATACTTCAGTACACCCCCTGAGAACTGGCAGTCAGCACAGAATAATAAGAGATGTTACTTCTCTTGATCATCTAAATCTTTTAATATTTCCTGCGGTTCTCATGGAGCACTCCAGAACTTCCCGCCCAGCCAAATATGGCTCTCCCTCCATGCAGCCTGCTAGCCCCGCGGAGCACCACTTGACCCTGCCGCTGCTGAGGCCCTGCGCTAGCAGAGGCTGATGCATTGTGACGGCCTGCCTCTGTTCAGAGGTCAGAAAAGGCCAGGGATGAAAGAGGAAGACCTGAGGGAGTCTTACAGACTGGGTAAAAATGATGGGAAAACAAAACAAAAACACACAGAAGGGCCAGTGAAACCAAATCACCAGATTAGTTTTGATTATAGATGAGGCTAGAGCCTTCTGAGGAGACTGAATGCAAGCAATCTGTTGAGACTGTGAACCATCAGCACATAGATCTGGAGAGGTGTGAATTAGCATTGCCATCTCAATGGCAGTTGTTCACATATCTCATTTAGATCAGAAAAGAAAGCAGGTATTTTCAGCTACGCTAGACTGCTGCTGTTAATCAAGATATTAATATGTTGTGGGCACAAAAAAATAAACAAACAAACAAAGCAACACAAAAAAATATATTTAGAATGATTCAATCTGATCAGGTCTACACATGCATTAAATTGTTTTAACGCACCACATCAAGCCGGTAAGTAGCAAATAATCCACCACATTATGGCATAAGAGAAGTTATGCTCTAACACAGGGCTGGGAGAGACTCTTAGAGAGTTATGCTCTAAGACCACGTCCACACTTAACCTGGATTGCCTGAATCCGGAATTTCTTTTTGGATCCGGTACTTTTTTTTTTATCGCGTCCACAAGGAGTCGTGTCAAGAAAAATCAGTGTCCACGCGGTAACGCTGGAGCGGAGCAGAGTGGTTGAAAACGCTGTAAAGACGTCATGGAGCATGAGCATAAAGTGACAGAAGACAGAAGTTGAGATCCAACTAGCAATCTTTCGATTGCTGTAAGACTCTCTTCCACCTGAAATCACTGTTACCACAGCATTCAAACAGGACTAGTTAGAATCGCGCACTTCGCCATTACCCTCGTTTGTGTTAAGTTACTGTTTTGAAACTTCAGTCTATTATTAAAAGTCTTTTCACGTCAGATTTGCTCATTGCTGACACTTTTAAAAACCGGTTTTGAACAATGGTCAGATGCAAATAGATTAAGCAGTGATAGATTAAAGTGTGGCTTGTTAATGTCATCCCTTTCCTAACAACATAAATTTAGTTTATGTTGTTGGTGTTATGAAGTGATGCAGCAGGGTTAATAAGGGTTCAGGCTGAGGTTGCGAGGCGGGGCGTGGGGCGTTCACGAGGGGCAGTGACGTCATCGGGTTAGAAAATGTGCGGATCGGGCGCCCACAGGAACACGGATCCGCTGGCGGGTTGAAATGTATCCACTCTGGAGACCAGATTCAAAAAGTTCCTGATTCAGGGACCCAACCCGCTGGGTTTGTGTGGACGGAAGGCAGATCCGACCACATTTTTTTCCGGATTCAGGCAATCCAGGTTCCGTTAGATAGCTGGCTCAGACACCTCGCAAATCCCCTCAGACATATTTTTCAGTTACAATAACGGGGTTTTTACATTGCACAGTGTCTTTTTCTCTGTAACTTTAAAAAAATCTAAGCAAAAAAAAAGTCAAACAAACCACTTTTATGTACAAATACGACCATCTACAGAGTTTGGTCCGCAATCTTTTTTTTTTTTCAGCGTCGCAATTCGCTTGTCTGGTTTTCGGAAAAAAACTTTGCACCCCCTACTCTTCTGCCGGTTGTTACGACCCTGGCGGGTCTTGGCCCCGCCCCATGATAGTTGCATGCTTGTTCTGTCTCTGTTTCCTTAGCGGGTAATGGGAAGCAGGTGTACCCCAGGTGTGACCCATGATTGGTTGGGCTACAAAAGCCCTGATCAAATGGCAGTCGGGAGAGCGTTGGGTTGGTCGTTGGATTTGGATAGAGATTGGATTTGGATTGTCGTTGGTTTTGGAGTGTCGTTGGTTTTGGATTATCGTCGTCGTTTGCTTATATTACCATTTACCTGACTTTACATTACATCTTTTGTTTCTCTTCACAACACTGATCTTCACCACACGTTTGCTATAATTATTAGATAACTATATAAACTTGTAAATCATTAATAAATATTATTATTATTATTATTATTATTATCCTAAATTCTGCGTGGCCCCTTCTTGTTTCGGGCCTTGAGCTGGCTCGTAACACGTGGGGGCTCGTCCGAGATTTTTTCCGGGAATCTGGTAAGACAACTTTTTCATCCACTCATTGGGGAATAGTGGTGGGGAAGCTGTATTGATTGTATAGATCGGGATATTGGCCTTTGATACTGACGGGCACAAAACTGCCGGTGCAGCAGCAAGGGGATTGCAAATTGGGGGAGACGCACGCGGAAATTTGTAAGGTTAAGCTTTTGTTGTTTTCGGGGGGTTGCCGTGGAGGAGGGAAGTCACTTTTGGAAGTGATTGCAGCCGTTTGCTCTCGCTGCAACAGAGACACGCTGTGCAGGCTGGGGAAAATTGGGTACAGGTGTAGTGGTAACTGGGTGGTGATAGTAGGTGAGTACCTACTGAGCAAACGCAAACCCCTGCGCAGGTTAAGAGCGCTTACCGCTGTTTGTTGTTTTGGCCGTGCTTATAAGAGTTTTTTGTTTTTCGTGGGTGTGTCGGACGCGCTGGAGTTGGTTAGCAGCTCAATTGCAGGTGGACACACTGAAGATTATAGGTTGGAAATAGCGAGGACTGTGTTTTGGAGATAGATGCGGGGAAGCTCTAGTCGGTTGGATTTTTGTAAGTGGGTGGTGATACACCTCTGCCAGGAGTGCACGTGATTCTGGGTAACGTTGTAGCTGGGCACCGGGTATGGTCAAGCGGGTCAGCACCACTGGTGGGATCAACTAAGCCAATAGAGGCCACTAAACAAGATGACGGGGTCACAGAGGTTCTGGATAGTTTCACGGAGTGTGTGGTGACACGGGCGAAAAGTAGCGAAAAAACAGTTAAGTCTCTGGGAATCGGAATGGGTCTAACAGATTTCAGCGTGTTTTCCCTCTTCTTTGGAATAATCTTGTTTATCGAGAGAGCCCTCCTTGCCATAGTAAATATACTATTTATTACAGGGTTATCATTTGTCGTCTGCCTGGAACGCACCGTCAGATTCTCCTGTCAAAGGAATAAAGGAAGAGCCTCCAGTTTCTTCGTGGGGTGTGTATGTGGTGTGTTGATGGGGTGGCCCATTATTGGCGTGCTCTTCGAAACCTACAGCTTCTTTTTGTTATACAGGGGGTATACACCTCATAAAGAAAAGGTTCATTTTGCATGGACTAATGTGTTGTCCCGCGCTCCGGATGTGGGGATAAGTTGTGATAAGTGGCGTGCCTGCTTAATTAATTTCGCGCCTCTCCTATCTCTTCCCCTGTCCCTCTTAGACTGCTTTTCCAGGGCCTGGAATTGCTGAGGGGCAATAGGGGGTGTGACTGGTGAGCTGGATGAATGTTGAGCGTGTGAGTGAATAGGTGAATTGGATAGCGCAGAATCCCATTAAGTGGGCTTCTGTCTTAAGGGGGGGGATGTTATGACCCTGGCGGGTCTTGGCCCCGCCCCATGATAGTTGCATGCCTGTTCTGTCTCTGTTTCGTTAGCAGGTAATGGGAAGCAGGTGTACCCCAGGTGTGACCCATGATTGGTTGGGCTACAAAAGCCCTGATCAAATGGCAGTCGGGAGAGCGTTGGGTTGGTCGTTGGATTTGGATAGAGATTGGATTTGGATTGTCGTTGGTTTTGGAGTGTCGTTGGTTTTGGATTATCGTCGTCGTTTGCTTATATTACCATTTACCTGACTTTACATTACATCTTTTGTTTCTCTTCACAACACTGATCTTCACCACATGTTTGCTATAATTATTAGATAACTATATAAACTTGTAAATCATTAATAAATATATTATTATTATTATTATCCTAAATTCTGCGTGGCCTCCCCTTCTTGTTTCGGGCCTTGAGCTGGCTGGGAGGGACTCCTACAGAGTTATGCTCTAACACTGGGCTGGGAGAGACTTACAGAGTTATGCTTTTTCAGGTACTCAGCGGCCTTCTCCTCTGCATTCCCACCAATCTCTCCAATCAGGATGATCCCCTCAGTCTTTGGGTCGTTCAAGAACACCTCCAAGCAGTCAATGAAGTCTGTGCCGTTGAAAGGATCGCCTCCGATTCCTGACATCAGAGAGAGAGAGAGAGAGGTTGGTCAGTCAGACAAGACACTGTATGCTACCTTCATACCATCCACCTTCCTTGTGTAATGCATAAACACATCACGCTACACCAGACTAACTTAAACAACATGCTTCCATACCAATACAGAGAGACTGCCCCAGTCCGACTTGCGTAGTCTGATGCACGGCTTCATATGTGAGGGTGCCAGACCTGGAGACAATGCCTGCAGAGGACAAAAAACATCAACCTTTGCACATTGACAGAAACATACACTCATGCAACAAGGATACATTAGGCAGTACTATATTTCCCTACGATGAGACACAAAAAGCTGACACATAAGGAGATTTCTGCAAACCATGCCCTGCTGTTTTTCATCAGTTGCTGTCGCTTTTCATGCATAAAATCAGTGCTGCTCTAAACGCCCAGTTGCCTCGCCTTTCCTCAAAGGACATCAAAGCATTTGTATTCCTATCTGAGTGCTTTGTCCATGGCTCGCCCCTCCCCACGGGGGATATCTTATCAAACAGTAGCCAGAGCACTCAAGCAGAAAAGTGCCACTCTCTCCCTGATGCTGAGTCACACATTCAAGCTGGTGTAAAATGGTAACATTCATTCATGGCAGCAATCATTTGTTTGTTGGTTCTTTGAAGGGTTGGAATGAATAAAGCCAAAGAATCCTCACATATTCTTGCCACTGCAAGCCTATTACCTACATTCATCTCCAAAAGATCACAGTCACTATCAAACGCGCACCCCTGTTCCTCAAAGTTAAATGAGTCAACAGTTCAAGTATGCCATCAAGATAGATGTCAGAAACATGTCAGAGCTCGGACCCTTTATTCAAAAACTGCCAGAACAAACAAGTAATGTTGCTTACCAATCCTTCCTTTCTTGTGAATGTGGCCTGGCATGATTCCAATCTTGCATTCTCCAGGCTGTCAAGGTGAAGGGACAGGAACAGAAAGGACATGGAAATTACTTGTGAAGAAACGTATTGTGAACGCAACACATATTTAAACCCCTCTGTTAGCGTGAGGCATGAATGGTGTGTGTGTTGAGTACATTTTTTTTAAATGTTTCAGTATCAGTAACTTGTAACTGATTTACTGAAAACTGCAATATTGCACGTCGCAAAACCTGGACGATTTTGCCCCAGTAACCAGATTAGCACCGTGTGAACCTAAAGCCAGAGACACATCAAACCGACATCAAAGAACTAGCGTCAACGAAGGCTGACTGTTGCGTCGCCTCACGTTTCCAGTGTCTGGGCCAAGAGGTTGACAAACATCAAAGAACTAACGGCGATCAAGGCTTAGTGTTGCATCGCCAAACAGTCACACTTCATTCAGTCACAGCACACCTTAAAGACGACAGCCAATGGCCAACTAGCATGTATTTTCTGCAATATTTATTCACAGCTGTATTTCAGTGTAAAGGCGAGTTATTTCACTCCTTGGATACACCTTTTTTGCATTTGCATTCACAAACGGGAACATCATGAACAGTAAACTGACACAGCACTTATTTGTTTTTGAGATATGATTTTGTTCTGTATCATGTCTTGTTAACCAGTCATGTTCTTCTAAAGTGTACTTTTTAACAAGGACATTACATTGAAAACCATGTAAACTACAAATAAAATGTTTACAAACAACAAATTTCTTTGTCCGAGGGATATAATACGATACAACATTTCTTCACCGCACTCGTTGAATTGCCTAGAGAATCAGTGTGATCTTTCTCACCGACGGGCTCCGTCGGCTACTCAACATGCTCAAACGCCCGAAAAGCCACCGACAGGGGTCTGACTAGTGCCAATGGAGCGGCAGTGTTTCCCCTACCGTTATATTAGGGGGGCGCCCCGCCCCCCCAACGGCACCCCCCGCCCCCCCTGGAAGGTCAAGTTCATTTTGTTCAATTTTATTTTCTATAAAGCGCCAGATCACAACGGAAGTAATTTAAGGTTACCTTTCCTATAGAACAGGTCTATAGCTTGTTCTTTTATTAAACAAAATAAATAGCCTTATGTTATTTATCTTATTTACACGACGGCATGTAATTTCTGTCTCTACATGGTCGCGCGTTTACAATTCTCTGCTCTCTGTATCGCGCATGGCAGAGTTCCGCCGCGATGCGCACAAACACACAGACACGTGCGCGCACACACAGGTGAGCACGCTCCCACCAGCGGACAGAATTGGGCTTAAGAACCAGTGCACAGCTACGGACACTTTTAAGCTTTAAAAAACTAATATCCAGGCGTTCATGAATCCGGCAGAGCTCTTTTCCTCGGTAGGGTCGACAATGAGGCAGTGTTAATTTCGTTGACGAAAACTATGACGAAAAATATTCGTTAACGACCTTTTTCCCGTGACTAAAACGAGACTAAGACGTGACGAAAACGGATCTTTAAAAATAAAAACTATGACTAAATCTATTTTAACTCTCGTTGACGAGACGAGACGAAAATGTTGGTGGTTGACTAAGTCAGAATTGTTTTTTTTTTTATAAACTTGTATGCACATCATTGGTTGTCCTGTATCTATCCCTCCTCCACTCCCTGAGATGCCCAGACAGACATGCAAGTGACGCCCTAACAAACGTCATGATGGCTGAAGTACAGGCACTCGGTAGGCTACTGGAAGAAAAATAAGAATAGATATCTGGACAGTCTTTAATTATAACTTGACAGAAAATAAAACACAATGCACCGCAATAACCGGCGAGAAACCTTGTGGCTTCAAAATAGGTGGGAAGAACACAACAAGAGGCACCTAAAAGCGCACAATACAACCCTGCAATTTATGCCAAGGTAAATTAGCTAGTAACTGTCAATGATAATTAGCTAATGTTAACTAGTTATTAGAAAATATTAGCCAACGTTAAGTTAACTTCAAAGGGGCAGTCGAGTGTATAGGTTGTGTCAGCTTGGATAACTAGCTAGTCATTTTCGATTGAAACCTCCCATTTGGCTTGGCAAATGAGTTCCAAAACGTTTAGCTAGCTAACGTTAGCTAACTATGAGGTAGCATAGCTAAGTTATACTAGCTATCGATAACTAGCTAGTAAACGCATTGCAGAATGGACTATAGGACAGGCCACGCATGACATTAATCAAGAAAAAATAAATGAATATGTGATTTGTTTACATATCCTTGTCTATTTATGCGATTGTTATCATCATTGGCACTACTTTCAACTCTCAAACTATCCGTCTAGCTAAATACTGTATGTTGGTTATCAGATTGCACAGCAATTCATATGGAGGATATGTGGTTGATTTAGCTCCAAGGCCAGGTAGGCATAGTAGTTGTATTGTGTTATCACATCATTTGAATCTTCAAAATCTAGACTTGATATTCTCTTATATTTTAATAATAATACTGTTAATTAAGTATTGCCTTAAAATTATTATTTACATTGAATTCATTGGAATTCAGCTGTAGGCATATACTAGGAGATCTGTATCTTAGAGACTAATTGCATCCACAGTTTAAGTACTGCAAGCTTGACTATTATGCAGTTGTAGACACTACACAAGGGGTCCCCGGGCCTGAGAAGGGAAGGAAAGGAGTTTAATGTGGCTATAAGATGGACTTTTAAATGTGACTAAAACTAGACTAAAATGTAATGAGACTTCGTCGACTAAAACTAGACTAAAATGTTCTGAGTTTTCGTCGACGAAAACTAGACTAAAACTAAGGAGGATAAAAATGACTAAAAGTGACTAAAACTAATATGCATTTTTGTCTAAAGACTAAGACTAAGACTAAATCGAAAATAGCTGCCAAAATTAAAACTGCAATGAGGCCCAATGAGAATGGCTACAACAGACGTGGAAACAGAACGTACGTACAGAATGTCCGCACCGAAAATTCAGAAATAGATCTGGCTTCCATTTTTTATCTTTTTCCGCGAGTTGTGCGTGGCCCTTTTTACATAGAGTCTGCTAATAAATCTATGAAATGTAACGAAAATTATTTATTTTGCTGTGAATAATGAAGGAAGCAATAAATCCGATTATTTGCCAAACCCTCAAGAGCTGTTGCCATGGAGATTTAACGTTACTTTCTGTTTGAAGACAAGGTAGCAGCTAGTGTTGAAGAATGGATGACTTGAAATTGGACGACTTGAAATTAATATATGAAATTGAACATCAACACCTATACGGATAAAATAAATAAACAAGGATAGCAAAACAGATTGATAAGCAATGAGAACGGCAGAAACACAGGCAGGACGTCAGATGACGAGACAGATCATAGTGACACAGGCTGTTTTTCTTTTTTTTTCGTCATATGAAGGCTGAGACATTCATAACATCTTATTCAGTCGTACTGGTCCTTTTGTAATGCCAACATGTGCACTTCGTTGTGGATAAGTAAAGCCTATTTTGCTACATTTTTGTAGTCCTGGTAATCTTTTGTTTGGCATATTGGTGAGGTTATTAAGAGGACCATTTCTCAATCGTTTTGTTCTTGATGAATTAATGTTTGTTTAATAATCAATTATTTTTCAACAAATAACTCAATTATAATTACAAAGAGGACAATTCATAACTTTTTATCGCAACTTTCACTTGTTTCGCCAATTTCATTGCAACAAAAACCTAAAAATAAAAACTTTCATCGCAATCGAATTTTAGGCCGCAAATATCTTAAAAAATGTTCTTCCAGAAGCCCAGAAAGATACACCACTGCAGCGACAAAAGCTGCACACTTTGTGGATAATTGTCATAAAAAGACATGTTCCGATGTTTAGTTGTTATATTGACTGCTGTCATTAAAAGAAACACATGAACACCATGATTCCTTTAAGCGTTAAACCCCCCCCCCCCCTAAAAGCTGTAAACCTAGGGGAAACACTGAGCGGGACACACTGCGAAGACTAGGGCCCCAGACGCTCACCGACAGTCTGACATTGGCCAACGGTGGAGTGCAGTGGTGCAGTGCTTACGTTGATGACCCCGGGGCAGTTGGGGCCGATGAGGCGGGTGGTGCTCTGGCGCAGCAGCCTGTGTTTCACCTTCACCATGTCCTGCTGTGGGATCCCCTCTGTGATGCACACGACCAGAGGCATCCCAGCATCGATCGCCTCGATGATGGCGGCCCCCGCATAGGGCGGAGGGACGTAGATCACCGTTGCATGGGCTCCAGTGGCTTCCCTTGCCTGACAGATACGAGACAGAGGGGAAAAGATGGAGACAAAGAAAGGGGTCAATTAACTTGTATATCAGTGAACAATCCATTTATCACATTAGAAATAATATAATGTACTGTATAACTTTTACATGCACAAATATAAGGTATATATATCCAGCCTTTCTATGAACACATTTCAAATGACATCTGAAACTTCCATTTTCATTTAAAATGAATCTCTATCAAAAAAGGTACCGAATCCCCTTATGGTTGATTTGGTTAAAAATCAAGTTCAATGAAGTTTGAAACCCAGGCGTGCAAATATCACATGCATGACTTAATTTATAAATAAATAATAATTTGTGACGGCAACATATTTCAATAAGTAAACACAGCCACCCCTTCAAACAAATCAACTTAAAATGATATGCAAATTTAAATTGTGTGTGCGTCATACAATCAAAAATTACAAGACAAAATTACAATCAGACAAGTTCTAATCTATGGACTTTGTGAGCTCAAAGCTCATTGAAAGACAGGGGCTCAGCTGTCCAGCAAACCCCTTACCCCAAATAGCAGTCTGTCAGAGACTTTTCTTGTGTGACCTTTAACGTGAGACAGGCAGGACAGCTGCCTGATAATAGACTCTCAGAAGTAGCCTACATGAAAGGAGAAGGGCAAGGAGGCCGAGCGAGCCCTTACCTCCTTCACAGAGTTGAAGACAGGCTGGCCCAGGTGGGTCTTGCCCCCCTTGCCTGGGGATACTCCTCCCACTAACTGTGATCCATAGTCTATGGCCTGCTGGCTGTGGAAGGTGCCCTAGACAAACAGAGGACAGCAAGAGACAGCCAGAAAGAGAGAGAAAGACAGAGCCAGTGAGAGATAGTGACAGAAAGAAAGAAAGAAAGAAAACAATGATCTGGTGAGTGTGGCTATGAAAGGAATAATTGAGCATACATTAGCAAGAGAGAAAAGGAAAAGTGGGAATGATTTTGGGAGTAATGTCATAAAGAAGACACTCACACAAACACATACACATACACATCTGAAAACATGACAATTTCCTCATTCTGCTTGGAAAAACACACACTGCAGGTGCACAATATATTGGTGGTCATGATGACATTATTTATGTATAACTTTAGTGTCAATCCTCTGATTATTAAAACAACCATCACAACTACATGCTTATTGGTTTTTCAAGATGTTCTGTATCATGTCTTGTTAACCAGTCATGTTCTTGTAGTGTGTACTTTTCATCATGGACGTTAAATTGCATGTCAATTATGAACAAAATGTTTACAAACTTGCCGATGGCCAACCGCCTACATAATACTGTTGTGTATATGTTTGTGGGACGTTGGCATTGTGCCAGTTTACTGTACTCAAACCAGGACTTGAGCATTAGTAGGTGTGGGGTTATAAATTACAAAAAACATCACACTTTCACATAGTGAACTTTCCTACCAGGCAAAGGACACATTCTATTCAATTAGGCCTGATAAAGCCTGAAAGTCAATGTTTAACCCACTTCGTCGTTTGTTCTTAATTGACTACGTTAGAGTTTTGAAACGCCGCTGATAACCAGGAGGGGTCAATGAACAACATGTCACAACAACAATTAAAAGCCAGGGCAAGAGAGACGCCAATCATCCAGCACATTTCTACTCAATTTTCTCTAGTGAACTTTCCCATGAACACTTTCTCCTCACAACACATCTGCAAAGCACTCTGCTAACTAAGCTTTTCTCCTCACACCACAAACATTTTATATTAGGACACTGAAGTTTAAGGATGCGTTCCTTCACAAGCCAGTGAGAAAAGTAATTTGGTGTCAGTGACACTTTCATTGTTGCTTATTCCTTAACAATGTGTTTTCTTTAGTGATCCAAGTACTCCTTTGTTGAGATGACACTGGTATTAAATGTCTCTTAGATGGCGATTAGCTCAAGGTCAATAGGGTCAGTGCTAGGCACTGCACAGGCCATTTGCCAAATGATATGACTGTGAAACATGACAATTGGTGCATTAGCAGATGTAGCCAATGATGAGCATGCTCTAACAGCTTCAACACAGTACATTTAGCTACAAGGCCAGGACTAAACGTAAATGGAAAAATACATACCTGCTTCCCAGTGAAGCCTTGGCAAATGACCTTGGTGTTTTGGTCAATGTACAGATGCTTCCTGGAAGCAGTATAACAGTGCCTGACTCCTGTTTGCTGCCCTGTGAACAGAAGCAGAAGTAAATGTTAGAAATGGAATTAAAGACCAGAAGAGTTACTGCCCTTGCATTTACAGAGCGCAAAGAAACGAGACTGCCCCAAGGTCATAAGAGAGATGTTTAGTCTTAGCCAACTGCGCATCAATAAGGTATTCATTGTGTGCAATAAATGGAAAATTGTTGTTTTAAGCAAATAAAAGGTCATTAGAAATGCCTTAGGAGTTCATTCAAGTGTGGTAGAGTAGAGAGTGACAATCATTAGTTTCTCCTGCACACAGGTCTGATAAAGCACTACTCCCAAAATGGAGATCACAGCTACTTGTCAATTAAGCAACAGTTCAAAATACAGGTCAGTGTTGCATGTGCACGGACTCTGGCCACCAAAGAGATTTCTTGCCATGAAGGGCTTAGTTACTCTTTATACATACTAGTCTACTTCTGGAACAACTTGGAATGACACTATCAGTGTCTGTTGAAGTTCTGCCCTGGAGTAAACAGAACAAATCTGAGTGAACATTTAGAGCTCTACTTTTCACATTTCTTAATAAAACTACTATTTAGATGTCAAATTTACAAACTACCAAAGCAAAATCACACAATTTATTTTCCAAACTTTGCTTGAGCACGTCCGGTGTAATGTTATTCTCTTGGAGAGAGGGCACAAAAGTATGACAACAAATGACAGTCAGTTTGCAATAGTGCAGTAAGTTAGAACGAGGTTGTGAGCGCCTCATGACGGAGAGCTTTTCAGTGGGGAAATGAAACAGAGAAGAAATGTCAACTGAAGTAACTGACAACATTCTTGTTTCCTAATGCCTTTCAAATACATTGGGCAAAAATAACATCTGTGAGCAAAATGATTGTGCAATTGTGTATATTTCCTACACTTGTCACAAGTCACAATTGACAAAGAATAAAAGACCAAATAACAAGAACAAAAGACAGGGTAAATGAGCAAAAGCTCAAACGAACATATAAAGTAAAAGTAGTAAGAATTAAGAGCAAAGTAATAAAAGTAGCAAAAAGAGAAGGGATGAGAAAAATAAGCAGGTACATGAAACCATAGATATGGAGAACAGAACAGAATAAGAAAAATAAGCAGGTACACTACAATAGTCCAGTGTGGGAAAGAAAAGCATGGACTGAATAACGTTGATGTCGCTGAGTTAGTTTACGTTCCCTACCTATGGAAGTTCATAATTGATGTGACAAGATATGTCAATTACCCATTATGTCAGCCACATAACTTGCCAACATCTCGAAAATTGTACCGATGAATCTGACATGACAAATAAATGTCACTAACATACACAATGTATAATGTTATATCGCTAGCTGACTACATGATTGTCAATGTTGCTAGTGTTTCTACTAGCTCGCCATTCGTAGTTAACGACCCAACTAAATGTTCAATGCACTAACCAACCACAAAACAACATTCAATATTGGAATTAGTGGTTAAAACATATCCAACATGACAGCGATCTGAAGCGAGTGGTTCAAAGTTCAATTATTTGTGGCCTCTAAATAGACAGGTCAGCTCGAAGTAGCTTGCTAACCAGGCTAAAACCAATGAAGGCTACTTGCTGGCAAGTTAGCTATCCAGCTAGCTGGAGCAGCTGTAAGCTATGTCTTTCTACGAAACAAGCCAATACAAACGCCTTACAAATTGTTGTTAACACCAAATAACTGATCAAAGCGGTATAACCCAACTGAATTATTTACGAAATGTAATAAACTTACAGAGCAGCCTGGCAAACAACCTGCTGTGAGACATCTTCGGTCATTCGCCAATGACATAGGACGAAGATGGACCTAACCGTCAAAAGAATGGCTGACTTCCAACATGCCTGTTTTTATACAGCATACATTTGGATGCTTGTCTTATAGAAATATTTCACCTCATTATTAGTATGTACAATTAATGTGTACATTCACCATTATAAAATAATTAAACGCGACACAAAACCGATTTAAGCACTGGCCACATATGACCCACGGCATGCTGGTAATTGTAGGCTTACCTTGTACACATTTTTGTAGTCATTCATTCCTATGCACGAGGAGAGAATCGTCAGTAGCCTATTTCTTGATGCCTTACGAACTTAGTTATACAAAGTTAACTTAAGTAAACACATTGATTACCAACGGATCTGATAGCCGCAATCTGCTGCATAGAATACATAGTTTCAAAATTCACAGATAAATGTCTCACAGTTCACAAATGTATTTCCTAATTCACATGTAAATGTAGTGCCATTTTCAATCATTCCTGCATTTATTTGTGAATTGTTCAAACTTCCTGACACAGCTTGATTCACACATTATTATCCCCCCCCCCCCAAAGGACATTCTCTGCAGCCTAAAACATCTGATGCATGTAGTAGGTATTCCATGCCATTTTCAACTGTTTCTTTACAGTTATTGAGGTAAACAGACACGGGTCTATCTCTGTGTGGATCTTTTCCATGTTGTCAGAAGCTTATAATACCCGTATGAGCCAGTCAGTGGTGAAAACAAGTGGTTTACTTTGACGCATTTGCCATATCAATTTTGCGGTTGCCGGTTATAGCATTCTAACTCAAAACTTGACCGATTTCGATCGTTAATTGTCCCTAGCAAAAGTTGAGACTCAAAAAGATCTAAAAATATAGCCCAGGTTGAAAAATCCCAGTTCCTCTTTAAGTTAAATGTATGATTGTTGTGATAACACTTATCGCCACGGAATCCATACAAATAGCCACTTTGTTTTAAAAAAAAGACTGGGCATGGGGCTGAGAGTCTAATAGTAGAGTTGTACCAAAAGGTAGTCTCAACATCAGCATTGGCCTTGGATGATTTTAAACAGTAGATGGAGTGTTGAGCCATTCCAACCCATAAAATGCCGATGTTGATCAAAATAGTATTTTTTCAATATTAAAGAAAGCATTGATTTGTTTCATCACAATACAGGCATCTAATTTAGTTTACAGCTCAAAAACACATTTGTGTACAGTACCTCTTGAGGTTAGACACGAGTTGAGAAATTAAGCATGTTAAACTGTTCCCTTGTTATATCTGTGCCTGGTCTCCCTCTGTTTGAATAACAGTATGATTTTTTTTCCCCTCTAGATGGCGTGAAATAAATATTAACACCTACCCATGTTATCTGTCTAGATTGTTTAGTGTACACCATATGTGGTTCATGCATACAATGGCGCCACTGATATGTGTATAGTTTAATCAACTAAATAAATATATGTGCTAACCTACTTTAAAGTGTTTAAGTTTTATTGTAATGGGTGTTTTAGTACTCAATAAATGGTGGTGAACACAATAATTGTGTTAAATGTAGGAAACACTATTGATCATAGGCCTATTTCACATACCACAAGCACCAGCAACCAGTAATTAATGTGCCATTTTCCTGTTAGGGTAGCCTAAAGAAAAGTATGCATGTGGGTGTTATTTGTATTCCCCCTACAGATGTACTGGTTAGACAATGTCATGGAAAAACAAGTTAATAAGCACTCTGGTATTAATTGATGGGTATCAGTAAGGGTATAACACGGCATTGTAGAGTGAGATGGTGTATGTAATAATGTGTTGCTAATGTTTGATAAACGTTGGTCCTGATCGTCAGCTCTTACTTGGCTAGATTGAAATGATAAACATCCAGATGTGCCGATAGGAAGAAATGTTTTGAATACCATAGAAAGTCTCTGAAGAAAGCCATGAAATTCATCATAGGAAATATGGTAGGCTACTATACAGTGGGGAAAATAGGTATTTGAACCCCTGCCGATTTTGCAAGTTTGGCCACTTGCAAAGAAATGTGTGATCTATAATTGTAATAGTAGGTGTATTTTAACAGTGAGAAACAGAATATCAACAAAAAAATCCAGAAAACTGCATTTCATAACATTTATGACTTAATTTGCATTTGATGCAGAAAATAAGTATTTGAACCCATAGCAAAACATGACTTAGTACTTGGTGGAATAACCCTTTTTGGCAAGCACAGACGTCAGACCTTTCTTGTAGTTGGCCACCAGGTTTACACACATCTCAGGAGGGATTTTGGTCCACTCCTCTTTGCAGATCCTCTCCAAATCCTTAAGGTTGCCTTTTCAATGGGAGGGAATGAGGGAATGAGGTTCAAGCCCAATATTCCACGTTACATGGCCCCATCCCTAGTTCCCTCGATGCAGTGGAGTCATCCTGTACCCTTGGCAGAGAAACAGCCCCAAAGCATAATGTTTCCACCTCCATGCTTGACGGTGGGGGGATGGTGTCATATTCAGCATTCTTCTCCCTCCAAACACGGCAAGTCGAGTTGATGCCAAAGAGCTTGATTTTGGTCTCATCTGACCACATCCTGTCTCCCAATCCTCCTTAGAATCATCCAAGTGTTCATTGGCAAACTTCAGACGACCCTGTACATGTGCTTCCTTGAGCAGGGGGACCTTGTGAGTGCTGCAGTACTTCAAACCATTACGGCGTAGTGTGTTGCCAATGGTTTTCTTGGTGACTGTGGTCCCAGCTGCCTTGAGATCATTCACAAGCTTCCCCTGTTATTCTGCACCTTTCGGATGATCACCGATACCGCACAAGGGGATATCTTGCATGGAGCCCCAGACCTAGAGCGATTGACAGCTGTTTGGTGTTGCTTCCATTTGCGAATAATCGCACCAATAGTTGTCTGCTTCTCACCAAGCTGCTTGCCGATGGTTTTGTAACCCATTCCAGCCCTGTGCAGGTCTACAATCTTATCTCTGACGTCCTTGGTCAACTCTTTGGTCTTGCCCATGGTGGTGAGGTTGAAGGTGTGAAGTATGATTCTTTGGACAGGTTTCTTTTATACACGTCACCAGTTGAGATCAGGTGTACCTTGTTAGGCCTAATGAGGACTAATCTGTGTGCTTCTTGGGCACATAACTGGTCATTGGGAGCCAGAATTCTTGCTGTTTGCTTGGGGGTTCAAATACTTATTTTCTGGATCAAATGCAAATAAAGTCATAAATGTTATAAAATGCAGTTTTCTGGATTTGTTTGTTGATATTCTATTTCTCACTGTTAAAATACACCTACCATTACAATTATAGATCACACATTTCTTTGCAAGTGGCCAAACTTGCGAAATCGTCAGGGGTTCAAATACTTATTTTCCCCACTGTATATGTATATACACCAGTTGAGATCAGGTGTACCTTGTTAGGCCTAATGAGGACTAATCTGTGTGCTTCTTGGGCACATAACTGGTCATTGGGAGCCAGAATTCTTGCTGTTTGCTTGGGGGTTCAAATACTTATTTTCTGCATCAAATACAAATAAAGTCATAAATGTTATAAAATGCAGTTTTCTGGATTTGTTTGTTGATATTCTATTTCTCACTGTTAAAATACACCTACCATTACAATTATAGATCACACATTTCTTTGCAAGTGGCCAAACTTGCGAAATCGTCAGGGGTTCAAATACTTATTTTCCCCACTGTATATGTATACTGACATTACACCCTCCCTCCTGACAGGCAAGTTGACAGGGTTGGTTCAATAGGTTTATGACATATGAAACCCAGGTTGTCTGATTCCATGTTTGTGTGACTGTCGTTGGTAACCTGCAGTTCCAAGGTGGAAATACTCATCCATGGCATTGACTGCTTATTTCGCTCATGATATGTTGTGTATGATATAAACACCATATAGACATGTTAACCAGGTTACAAACTCGATTTTCACAGGAGGGGGTCTTTAATGACATAGCATACAATTTGTGAAGTCAGAGACTGACTAACAGCCTATTAAGAGACCCAGCAGTATTACATATGACATTGATATGTTGTAAATATGTTGTTACAGCTACTGTACTAAGGCAATGATTTTTATACAGTATATCTATAAAACCATCCAAAACTGTCTTTGTGACAATCTGTCATTGTCAACTGAGAGTGGAGAAGTAGGCCCACCATTGTCTTGTGGCCATTGTTGGATCACTTGTGTGATTATGAGACACCTGTTTTTCAAGTAAAGATAATCAGACACATTATTTTCACTTACAGTCTTTATTAACTTACACATTTTTTATTATTAGTTAAATATCTCATTTAGGGTTGCCACCTTTTATGTGGAGAAATAAGGTACGCCCGCCAAGAATAATATTATACTGAGGACTTAGCCCTTTTCTTCATAGGCTACCCATACAAATAGCCTAACAAACATCGCTAAATGCAGAGATGAATAGGTAGCCTGTAAACTATAGGTTAATGGATGCAATTGTTTTACAGGAATGGGGATTGGTGCTAAATTGGAGTGCTCTGGCCTTGCTGATTACTGATTTGGTAAATGCAGTTCAAGTTTACATAGTGGCTGTGAAAACCACAGAGATAAAACCATTACCATATAACAAAATGCTGCCTTGTTTTGTGCATTTTACGCCGAATTTAACAACGTTGTATGTTATTATTATTGGAGATCCACCACGTTCCGCATCACCACGGTCACTGGTGAGCACGCCAAGATGCGGGTGAGAAGGTACTGTAACTGTAGCTTCAGGTAACTGTAGTTGGCTACACTATTGATCATCAGTTCTGGTTGGCTGACATTAAGGAACCCTGCATCATTGAGCTGGACCTGCTGGCCATGTTGGAGGCCACGGTGATGTGCCCAGTGTCAATTTCTTTCTGGGTGCTGAAGCTGTGGCTCTCTACGCTGCTGACAAGAGGGCCTGTGACGGACCTCATGGCCAAAGGGTCCACTACACCAACGCTACCGGCCCAGGGGTCTTCTGCATCGCTGCCACCTGCCAGAGGGTCCACTACACCAACGCTGGCAGCCCAAGGGTCTGCCGCCAGACAAGGGGGAGTCTCCATGCCACCACCATCAGCCAAAGGGCATTGCCACAAAGCTGCCACGCCACGGGAAATCGTCCACACTGCCACCATCTCTGTATTCAGCTGGGGGTTCCTCTGTGTTGGTGCCGCTGTTGGCCAGAGGCCCTCTGTGTCACCACTGCCAATCAGAGAGTCCGCTGCGTCCTTGCCGCCAGCTAGTCATTTGCACCACCGCTGCCGGGTGGAGGGCTTCCGCACCAGCATGACTCCTCCGATCATCGAGCACAGGGCCCATTGCTCCAGCTTCACCAGTCAGGGTGACCTTCCTTAAGGCAGACTCCTCCCATTGTGTGTGAGTTCCTCCTAGGAGTGTGTTTGCTATAATAAATGGCTGCTGCCAACAAAGCAGCAATGCCATTATTATTATTTTCATCATTATTTTTATTATTATTATTGTTCATAATGTCGTTACCATTGGTAGTTTTGCAAGAAGTATTCATATTTCTTACTTTGTGTAAGTCACTTTAGATAACTGCCTCTGCTAAATAAATAACTTTTACCTTGGGTCTACACAACAGTTTTTACAGTAGAGAGCCATCGATGTTATTCGTGCCATGACAATGGTTTAAAACTTTCTTACAAGCAAAGACAACTTCTCCTTAACAATAGCCAATCATATCGCCCCAACTCCGTGTTCTCTTATTGGTTAAATTTCCCTGCGTACCGGTACGTAAGACTTTTATATTCACTGTAACAAGTACGTCGACCTAAACGCCCAGTCAAGTTACAAAGCTCATAGGCTAGTGTTCGTTCTCGGGAAACGACGTACTGACGTTGTACCCCAGGAAATAGCCAACTTTGTGTTACTACAACCTCTTCATTCAAGATGGTGTTAGAAACCATATCTAGGATAATCAAAATCCAGCTTCCAGCCTACCTCAAAAAATTACCCCTACCAGAGACAATAGGAGGTTTTGCGAGATTAACAGGTGAGCAAAGAGTTTGCTTGGCACAGCGTGCCATTATGGACAAACACAACTCCTAGATACTCTACTTGTCTGCTTGTTCTGATACTTCATAATGCCTACATTTTGGAATCGTATAGGTTATGTCAATACATAACTTTCTTAATGCATTCAACCTGCGATATCTTACACACATGTGTTTCCATTCCCCCATGCTTGCTTTAACAGATTGTAGTTAGCAGCTAATGAGTTTATATAGTATGTGGTTGAAATGCTGTGACGTTAAAGTTAGGGGAAGTAAAGAAAAGTGTATCATCAAATTCTGCGTATAAAAGATAGATTTCGATGTTGGCCGATCTAAAACAAAGCTTCTCCGAGGTAAGAATAAAAAAAACCTACCCACGCCTGATGCCTTCAGCTGTCTGACAAGGACAGTAAGTTGGACTTTTTGCAAGGTTAACAGCCTACATCTCATGCGTTTGACGGCATCACTCCATGGAGTTTGCTGACCTGTTGGATTGGGCATATAGCTGCATGTCAATGCGGGTATTTTAGTCTTCAGTATTGCATTATTGGTGGAGTCTGTGAAAAATAGCTCAGGCACTCACTGACCACATCTGCTTTCAACACTATTTAGTTTAGTATAGTATGAGAAGCAAAAACCTAGTTAATTCTACTGAAAGTGTGAGAGGAGATGTGGTCGTATAGAGCAAATCACAAGTTGGAGCAGGACCTACTTTACAAACATGCCATTGTGGAAAACATGCTACCTGATGTTGTGGTTTAAAGAAAACTCCTTACACCCCTCCCTGAGGTGATCTATAACACGCAGGCTATACTGTAGCGTGCAAATAAATGGGATGTCTGTAGGAAATCTCAAGAAGCGCCATGCTTCTGCACCAATTAGTGCAATGCCTGGAAGAGCTTTGGACGTGTTTTGCATGAATAAGATTCTGTAGTTTGAAAGTGTTGACTGAGGGAGAAAACACTAGTCTATTGGATTTAGATATGGTGCTTTTAGTGACCTGGAATTTGTAATTTCAGCTTTTGTCTACTGTATGCTGAGTTTGAGTTATAGATCTGTAATATGCCTTGACCAATAAACCTTCATTAAACATGGACAATTTTGGGCCACCATATCATTTTAAAATGTACCTTTAGTGTATACACATATTCAAACAGAGACAAGTCAGATAGCTTTGAGGCCAAACTTTGATCTAGGATGCTGTGAGGAAAACTGGCTCACACTGGCAGTCCAGATATTTGTTTTCCCCATCACCTCAGGGCCTCCCTTCTGGGGTAGCATTGTGTTGGTCTGAATCCACATCAGAGCACTATGATTATAACTCTGCGTTTACACATGACTTGCCTAAATACACTATCTCCATTACTCCAGTCTCGGAGTGGTTGCGGCTGCTGCCTCTATTGGGCATTCTGGCCCTTCTGGGCTACCTCACCATCCGCCCCTTCCTCCCCAAGAAGAAGAAGCAGAAAGACAGCATCATCAACCCAAAAATCCAAAAGGAGAACCCCCGAGTGGTCAACGAGATTGACATCGAGGACTTGAGTAGCACAAAATCTTACTGCAGGTGTTGGCGGTCCAAGACGGTGAGAGAGATGCTATTATTTTTTTTTACATGGTTCCCATGGTCTTGGAAATCCTGGAGTTTTAAAATCCCATTTTCCAGGCCTGTAATAGTTATGGAATTAAGCAAATTCAATGACAGTTTTGGAAAAGTCATGATATTTGATTTAGTCATATATAGGTCTAATGAAATGAATTATTTTATTGTACTCTTCTATGGATATTTTGTTGAATTTCTGCAGCAGGATCCAGTATCCACTTAAATTTAATTGCCATAACTTTATTAGAAAAGGAAGGGAACATGTTTTTTTTATTTTTCATTCAATAAATAGGCCCAACCTGTGGGAAAAAAGTAATGTAAAGCAATTATATTAAGGGTCCTGGAAAAGTTTTTAAATGTTAAAATGTGTGCGAACCTGACCTTGAAACCTATCCAATCTATCTAAGTGCTTTAATATTTAGGGAGCAAGATGACTGAGAGACATGGCCTGAGGGCTTATGGTAGTGCAGGGTGTTTTGTGTATGGCAGTCTTATCAGCATTTAATAGGCTGTCCTTGTTCCTGTTTTAGTTTCCTGTTTGCGACAGATCCCACATAAAGCACAATGAGCTGACTGGCGACAATGTTGGACCCCTGGTACTGAAGAAGAAGATTCTATAATCCCTGGCTTTGCTGCAAGGGAGGATAGACCTAGAGTCAGCATGAGAGAGAGAGAGACCTTTCTTCAAAGGTTTATATTGCCTTTATTTAGTGACAGATATTGTCTGTTTTTCATAATATAGTGGCAATTATGTTTTGTTAGGGTTTAAATGTTAAGGGACATTTTGTCTTTTTTTCAATTAGTTAAAGTATAGATATCTGGGACAAACAGATTTCTAAGATTCTAGATGTTTGAGTTTCATCTGCTTCTTTTTACTTTTTTACCCATTTCTGTGAAAGTATGACATTCTGTTAATGCCTTAAGTTTCAATGTTTTAATGTGCAATATTATTTGACGGGGGGAAAAAAAATTCACCATCAACGTGAAGTCAATTCAATGACGCAATCAAGACAATTTTAAATAGCATTTAATGGAGCAAATACTGACTTTGTTAAATTCAAGCTTCGGTGCCTGAATACTGTATGAGTCAGTCCTACTTGAATATACAAATGAGTGTGTTGGTGAGTGTGATGACTACAGTTCCTGGTTTACCAAGCTCCATCATGATTGCACGAATCCGTTTTTGATAACTGGGTATCTAAAATGATACAGGTCACTGACACATTTACCCAGTTCATGCATGAGGTTTGGGAGTTTTCAAATTTGTGCATCGAATTTTCATTTTGTTTTTAACTCACAGCATGTTTAAGTTATTGTGAACTGTGTATTACTTTTTACATTGGAAATCAAGTCTTACTTAATGTTGTTATAGGTATTGCTTAAATGGTCAGAAAATAATTTGTCAATGTTGTGCATTCAAAGAAATTGTTAAACTATAACCAAGGAATGTACCACAGACAAACCTCAAATCACATTACAGAGTTTTTGCCATCTTTTCTACTACTTTCTATTTGCCATTTAGTGTTTTGAGAGTCTAGATTCAACTGCTATTGCAAGCATCTATTTCTTCACTAACTACTGGTTTGTAGGACACCAACTTAAATATTTTGACATGATCTAAGGAAATCAATTAGGCTAACGCATTTCCTATGGCCATGTTACTATGTAAATCAGATGTGCTCTAATACTTTTGAAAAAATCAAAAACTATATAAATATTTGCCTTTTTTAATTAAGATTTCAGACTATGTTCATTAATGTATATATATATATATATATATAACATGGGCAAGAACAAACACCGATCACAAATACATCTATGATGCAATGACCTATTCTTTCTGAGAGGAGCAGGCAAATATGTTCTCTGCATCTTAAATGATACAACAGCGCTACCAACAATGTCATCCTCTGAGCAAGGTTATCTTGTTTACATATCATTTGCAAATCTGACCTTGCAAATGCACTTTCAAAGGAGGAGGGATGGAGGGGAATAACCTTTAGTATTCTGTGGATGTGGCGCTCCTCTCTGTCCATGCAAAATATGTTTGCAAACTAAATTCAACGTGCATTACTTGCTATTGTGTCCATCCAAGCACAGTTGCCACTGAAAATGAATTGGACACAGGGACAGAGCCAATTTCTCTCTCTAGTCTGTTTTTTTTTTTATTGTATTTCTGCAAACTGTACATGAATGCCATTTTATGGGATGAATTAATGATTTGGATGATGTCATGCAATCTGGGAAAGTAATGACTACGTACCTCTAAATACCATCTTTCCCACTAAAAAAAAAAAACACACGATTGAACAAAATATGATTGTCTTAAATGTAAAGTTCGCATACAACCTGTTTATTTTATGATACCTCAAAAAAAACACACAATATCACTAATGTAGAATATTGCTCTGTAGTGTTTTTTTGTAAACACAGAAAGCCCTATAGAGGTTGTACAAGCTTCACGATACAAAACATATTAAAGCTATCATCACCACACCAGTAAAACAAAACCATAAACATTCAGTAACAAGACAATGAAAGAGCAAACAATAATAAATCATTTTTTTAAAACCTGACCTCAATGGAGAAATGTAAAGGAAGATAAGCATCTTGAATAAAAGGCTCACCTGAACCACAACAGTTACACATAAAGGCCGCGATTAATCTCTGTCATGACCCAGTTCTGCTTTCCCTTCAACATAAGAAAATGTTGCAAACAAAGCATAAATTTGACAAAAATGGCTATTCTCCATAATATTTTGATATATATAATTATCAGCCTTTAAAATGTAATTTATTCACTTCTGTTCCTACAGAAAATCGACAACCAATTTTCACCAATATCAGAAGTAGTTTGCAATATAATCCTAAACTTTATTAGAAGTCACTTACAATTCAACCCTAAAACCTAAACTGACAATAATAATAATTTAACAAAAACATTTTTGGTATTGGGTACCAAGGTCATATACCATGTCACCGTGAATAGGTTGCTGTTGATATTGCACTCTCAGTGTATCTCCAAAGCATCCACTTGCATAAATAAGGTTAGTGCAGTGGTTCCCAAACTTTTCATAGAGATGTGGTGCCATAAAACATTACGTAGTTATTGCAAGAGGTTTCACGCCCCTCTACCCTAAAGTTACATAGTGCAATACCAGGCGCAACAGGCATGCTGTGGCAGTGGCACAGACGCCATTCGCCGTATTACAATTCAGTTTACCACAAAAATTATTTTGAAGCTGTTATTTGAAAATTGTTACCCCCTTTGACAATAAAAAATAAATCAGACCCCCCCCATCTCCCCTAGTATGGGAATATTGACTGATTAGTCTTGTGTTACTGGGCAGGTGCAGGGATGGTGTATAGTGGATCCATGAGATGAGGGTCAGTGTCTAAGCCTTTTATGAAGCCTGTAAGCTGGAGTTTACAGGACTATAAATACACAATGATTCACCCGTACCAGCAGCATGTCAGCAAAAGCTCCAATCAAACCCCTGGGCGAAAGGACTGGTTTGCCGAAACCTGCACTTCCTTTGGGGTTATAGATCACTTCTTCGAATGCCACACACCTCCCCTTCCCCAGCCATTCCATGGCAGTGGAGAGCACATCAGATGGCGCTCTCATAGGTGACTGGGGTGTCTGTCGACTGTCTGCCCCCCAGACCTGGAGCACAAAACAGATCAGTCAAGACTGCAAAATTACGCATGTGTTTTGCGAGCATTGACAACATATAATCAGAATCAGTTTTGTGACATTCCCTCCCAATGTGTGGCATGGTAGTAACAGTGGGCCTCCTGGTGTCCTCTTAAGGTCACAGCAATAAGCAGGTTCAGTAATATCAAATAATATTCTCTTGATGAATTTACTTAATTATTTTAGACGTAATGTAATGTTAGATGTTAAGTGGGAATGCCCTAACCAAAAAAATAAATAAAAAAGTATTTAATAATAATAGTTAAAAAAAAAAATGTTAGGCAGAAAGGCCCTATATAAGCTCCACACAAATAGACGGGCGTGAGGAATGGTGTTTACCCCAGGCAGAGGGGTTCTTGGGTTTCTGGAGGAGGAATGGTCCGCAGAGGCCGATCAGGAGGGCTCCGATGGGTGCTGTGAGGAGGATTGAGAGGACGGCCACCGTCAGCACGTCCATCCCGTAGCTCTCTAGCTCCGCATCCTGCTTTTTGCGAGCCATGTCCAGTGCCGTGGACCCAATAGCTGCCTGAGGGCACAGTAGCAAATCTGCCTTAACCACACACACTCACTGGCTGCATTAAGTTCATCTTCGCATTATATAAAACATGTACAGTACATGTCTCCACAGATTGGGGAGTCTGATCTATGTGATACTGTGCCACTGGACTCCCTATGCTGTCTTCGTGGCATGATGTTATGACTGTCTTGCTCTTTAACTTAAATGCAATCAAGGGTATGGTGGAGTTGGCATACTCCCAAACATCACATTTGTACCTGCACTGTGGCTTTTGGCATCCAGGCTAGTGCTATAAATATCTTCTCTTTGAAATTGAAGCCTGCGCACATCACCATCACAAACGTGAAGAGAAGACGAACAGCCAGTGCAATCATAAGAGCTGCAATACCTAAACCTGTGGAGGGAGGGAGGGAGAGAGAGAGAGACACACAGACAGAGAGGACAACCTCTGTTACAGTCTTGGTTGATAAATCAGTTTGCTTGGACCCTAACCTTTGAAGCATCAAGCAAACTTCACAGGCTAAACATAAGAGTTATGTGTGCTTACCCACACGGTGGCCATCTAGAGTGGAGAAGGTGATCTCAGTACCTATGAGACCAAAGAGTAGAGGCTGGAAGATGTCCCAAGCCCTGCCCACTATCTCCTCAACAGGAGCCTGGAAAGAGAGGCACAGAATGTAAATCTTAGTTAGATCACACAAGCACGTACAACAGCACCAAATAAACCTGGCAGAATAACAACTGAATTGACCTCATAAATAACACCGATACCAGGGTAACTGTGTATTGCTGACTAACTAAAATCCAATTACTGGAAGTTCACTCAGTTCACTGCTACACAACATACAAGCATTGTCACAGTGTCCGTGTTACACTGGGTTGTTCTGATATTAATGGAAGAGAAGACTCCGTAAATGAAACATAACGCAAAAAATATATAATTTGGGGTTAGAACACCTATTTAGAAGACAAATTGAACAGCAGCAGACAAGCAGATGGGTGCTAACTCTTAGCAGATGTGACAGCAGTGAACCTTGCTGGCAGATAACACTTTATGAAAATAAGGCATTGGGTTTTGGTGAGGTTTTTCTTAAGTTAATGTGGAACCGTTAGAACAGAAAGAGAGATAATTAGAAAAGAGAGACAGTGAGAGAGAGAGAAGACTTAACTGAGTGTGCATCTGTATAGCTGTCTAATGTTTTTTTCCCCCCCAGCTGGGCGCTGTCAGTGAGGCGCTAACTTACACTCACACACACAGTAGGGGAAGAGTGGAGGAAACCTGACCTTTGTATCCCCCCAGCCCACTCCTGCCACGAAGGCCAGCACCAGTGTACAGAGGCCTCCGGACCCAGGGAAGCCGGCCACATTACTGCCAAACACAGCAAACACAGAGAGGCCCAGCACAAAGAAGGAGCGCTTCATCACCACATGTTTCTACATCAGAGAGAGCAAGAAAAAGAGGATTGGATACAACACAGAATGATACCAAGGACTGTATATTTGACACTCAATAATATATTTATCTATATATAATATATATATCTATATCCAGAAGCTGGTATCCACATCAAGAGCTGCGTTCAAAAACATGAGCAAACACATCTTTGTGATGAGATCGATCTAACCGTATTTGGTCAGCAAACCTGCATACAACTAAGATGTACGCTAAATGTTTGCCAGTAAACATGACATTCAGATAACAGACATTCTACCTTGTGATTAAGACAAGACAATTCACCTGCATTCACCTCAATTAAACTAAAGGAGCTTCACCACTACTGCTGAAAATTGGCTCACTGTGTGTCAATTCAAAGGGCTCCAGCAAATATTTGATAGAGGAAATCCAACTATGAAGAGGTAAATGGTGACTTGCATGCTGACTTTTTTCGCATGGGGAACTGCAAATGGATCTCAGTCAGTCACACAAGACACATACATTAATGTAACATAAGACCATACTACATGCGTCTTAATGCCAAGATTTAAGAGGTTCTCAGTCTTCATCAGTGTCGCTAATTTCCTCACCTGGTCTTTGCTGGGAAAGTACTGCAGGAAGAAGCCCAGCAAAATTCCAGCCACCATACCCCCGAATACCTCCAATACGCCTCGCAGTATGTTAAACCAGGCGGCCCCTTCAACAAAACACACGTGGGATGACAATTACTGTAATGTCAAATAACAATTTGAATCATTCCTGGAGAAAAATTTGTGCAAAATAGCATCTATAGTTTAAGTTAAATATGGCACTATGATCAGTGTGCATTCACAGCAAATACTGTAAAAAAAGTATGTGGACTTCAGCTGACCTACCCTGGTAAAGATACATTTACTGAGTGAATACACAACACTCAGCTGACATATTAAAGGCTGGTAGCTAGTACAATACCAGTCGTGTGGGCCTCACTGATGGGGAGGGGTTTGTCCCAGTCATGGCGATCATTGTACCTGTGGCAGAGGCCACACCCAGGCAGGTGGTGAAGCCAGTGATGGCCAGGATGTCGTCGAAGCTGCCTGCTGCCATGAGGAGGGTGGGCACCCCCTGCTCCACGCCGTAGCCCTCTTTTGCCAGTACCAGCATGGAAGGCACCACCACCGCAGGAGAAACGGCTCCCAAAACAAACCTGCCATGCAACAGGACACCAGTGCTGGATCAGCAACACGCTTCACATTAAGAACCCTTGCGGTACATGCAGGGTTTTTTTCTCCACATAGATTCACAGAATATTCACACAATAAGGAGTTCTGTTCCAAAACTAGCATGCTAGCGTAGCTATGTCAGTTATCGGACAGTGTCAAACATCGGCCATTCTGTTAAACAATCAACATGCTAAGTTTAATAATGGATTAACAATGGATATGCTCAGTCTCATAATGGATTAACATGACAACGCAAACGTTTGCCGATAACACACACTGTCCGATAATTAACACGTTACGATAACTACCTAAAAGGCATTCAAAAACCTTGCAAACACCACCAACAGCCCAGTTGACACTAGAAGCTTGCCAACACACTAACTGGTGTCTTTTGGCAGAATAGCTGGCAATGTCATGCTGTTAAAGCTTTTCTTCCATTTTTGCAAAGTGTTCCAGCCAGGAAACACATAACTACATAGTGCAGATCCTGGATGGCTTATGGGAAAGAGACAGGTGTTTATCTGTCATTCACACGGCCACGTGCTATCAAAATGAATTTGAGGATGGTACCAAAACTAGTTGCCTATAAAACCATACCTCAAAAAGTGTCAAATTGTTGCATAGTGTTACTTTAACAAAACAGACTTATACACACACTCTATCAGAGATCTCACATCAACAGAATGTGTTTAGACAAAACATTATTTCAAGAATAGTTTTATTATTATTATTATTATTTTAAGTAATTTACTGTACCCTAGTATAAAGCCCCAGACCCAGGGCAGTCCCATAATGAAGTGTGAGGCCACAGCTACAGTGCTGGCCTCGATCAGGCAGGGTCCCATGGCCACCCGCACACACACACCCTTCAGCTTCTTCAGAGCCTGATGAAATGAAAACCAGAACAGAACAGAACAGCAGGTTCAGAACCCTTCATAGACCAAAGACCCTTTAAGACCAAAAGACTACTATTTCAGCAGCATAGAAGCTTGAATCCCACATGATCATAAATGCATCTGTCACAAAAAAAACATACAGACCAAACTGTATGGATACAGCAACAACAACAACAACAAACAACTAAGTCTGATGTAGTAGTGCAGCCCTTAAACGAAGGAGGAACACTTGTTATAAAAGAAAGAAGTGAGAGAGGAGGGTGAACATGGACATACTGATGAATCCAGCCCCAGCCCAGCTCTGGCCAGAATGACAGCGAGCGCGATTGTCCTCAGCGAGGATGACCATTCTTTGTCGATTTGGACAGCGTCAGTGACCACAGGGATGTTCCTGAGGAGGATGCCTGCTAGCAGCATGCCTAGAGAGCACACAGAGAGAGAGAGAGAGAGAGAGACAGGGACAAAAAGAGAGATAGAGAGAGAGAGCGACTGGCTGATGAGAAAACAGTATGTCGTAGTATTTCAGAATATTCCCACAACACTATGAAGTCCTACTCAGATATCACCCCACCGACACAAAAATCCAAAGAAAGCATATCTAATCTGTAGGAGGTGTTTGTAGTGAAAACACAGTTCGATGGCACTGATGACTTTGTGAAAGGATAAAGTGTAACAATATCCGTTCACAGGAATATAAGAGTGACTCGTGGAAAGCTACAAAGAATACAGAACGCAGAATGTCTGGGAACTCTGAACTTACTCAAAAGTTAGCTCTTAGTCAGGAATCAAAAGGCCAATGAAAAATTCCTGCCAGCTTTGCCTTCCTTTACTGCTGTAACCCTGGGCAACTAAGCCCCAAAGACGTCAAATCAAGAGTGGCCCTTTGGAATGTTAAATGAGGACACTTCTTAAATATCAGATGAGAACACATCAGACAGATAATTAGAAGAGCTCAAAGAGCCTCACTATCCCACATCAGCTTTTTTTTAACATCACTGAAGATCTTAACCCACTGCTATGCATACTGGTGAGCCTAGGGAGACATAGCACAGCCCCTTTGGCCAAGCACTAAGGAAATGACTGACTTATACCGATACTGATAATACCTATGCAACAAGTATATTTTGTGTGGTAAATGCACCACACCCCATCAAGCCAAGTAAACAGCAGTGCCTATCTGGACTAAAAGAGGGAACAAGTCATGAGAGAGTGAATATTAATGATGTTATTTGAAAAGTAAACAGACCTAAAAGATAAGTTTCACCCTCACTCAGATAAAGGCAGAACGCACAAACACCTTGTACATGCTGGTACGAACAGATACAGTGGAGTGTACAGTAAACAAACATACACACAAGGCTAAAATGAGTCCTGTTCTGGGAACTGATTCCTTCTGCTGCATCTGTTCACATCTGACCATTGTTCCTCTGATAAGGTCATTGTGACTTTTGTTTACTGTAGCTGGTGAAAGGGAAATGTTCAGGAAATATTTAAAGATATGAAACCTACCCAATAGAGGTGGTAAGGGAGGTAGTTTAGGGAGACGGATGAGCCCCATTACTCTGCCAGCTATGACGGCGCAGATGAAGAGCACGACAATGCCAAACAGGTTGCCCCCTGGCTCACACTCCTTTACGGTGATGGACCAAACCACCCCAAAAAGCACAGCAGCCATGGTCACTGTGGGCAGTGGAACAAGTTATATTAGCTCCCAGCACGTGAAGTTTCAGTTAGTAGCAGATTCCATTCCAAGTCAACAACAGCTAGCAAGACCTAACTGAGGAGAACACGTTTAGGACTTCTGAATTGCTCAAAAACAAATTCCAAAATAAAGAGCACTTAAATATTTTTTTTCATAAGCATAACCAATCCGAAGGCTGAATGTAACCTTCTGCTAAAAGGGGGGGAAAAAAAAGAAAAAAACAATGCTGCTATCATAAATCCTGCCTGTATCTTAATCACCATTCCCTATCAACAGACCTTTGGTTATGAGGGCAGCGATGATGCCCCTGGGGGGGCATATCATCTGCAGTCTTTCGCAACATTTGTCTGGTGGGTCGGTGTTGGTACAAGCGTCCACCGAGGTCACAGAATGTGGAATGAAGACGGTCTCCTCCGTCACACTGGGGCTCTCTGATCGCTTTGGCACCACCTGCAGCGCCTGGTCTGCGTTGAGGTGTGACTGGATATGGCACACAATAACATAACAGTTTAAACAGTAATTCAGACAAGTGGCATCGGTTCAGTAGGCAGCATTGAAGGGAGTGGATGTTTGTGGATAAGAATAAATTAAAAGGAAAAAACAGTGCCACCACAGAATGTAAGAGGTGTGTGCTTATCAAAATGTAAGTAAACCCTATTAAATGGGCTGTAGGTCACACACTCATGCTGATGAGTCATACAGCTTTCAACATTACTATACCCGTACAGGAAATAACGCAATTGTTTCAATGAACTGTGTGTATTTTAGCAGGAGAAAGAAAGGATGTATTGACATGATTCAATTATAGTAACTACATCACACAATTAGTAATGAAGTCACTACATGGCTCTCAAGACACTCAATTCAACAGCAAACGATTCACCTCAAATTCAAATGTACTAACATAATCTGTTCGTCTAGTCGCCCTATGTCCTTGCACCTCTGTATAGCATTTCGTACCTCTGCATGGTTGCATATGGGGCTAACTCCTCCATCGGTCCCCTGGGATACTGAAGAGAGTGGTCTTGACAAGGTACCTTCCATGGCATAGCAGCTTTACTGTGTTCCCAATGTGACTGACCATGGGTGCGCTCCACTCCAGATGTACACCAGAATCTGGCTTACTTCCATCAAGGCGTCACCTAACGTGAGGAAGTGTTTGAATTGATACAAGCAGATGAACAACTGCTGCTCCATAAAGTTGTATACGGTTATTGCCAACTGCTTTTTATTCACACTCTCCCCATGAAATAATACGAAGGCGTGCGGAAATAATTTAGAATGAAACACAAAGAAACTTCGACAATGCCGATTTAACGTTAGCCAGCTGGCTAACTGTAGCCCACATTTGACATATTTCTACAAATATGAGTAGAGGCATTTACAAATCAAGAATAAATCACAAAAATGGTCCTAGCTAAAAACACATTGAACATGAACCCCCAGTATCTGGTTGTTCCTTTGACAGGTGGAATGTGTTAGCTAGACTATAACACGAATTGGAGAGAACATAAACGTGGGTCTTTTATAGCGAAGAACTTCACCTGTTCATCTAACAAAAACGCACAAGCAAGCTAATTTTGGTTACATTACCCAAAGTGATGAGTTGTGACGTTTCAGACTTTAATTGAAGTCAAATGACAGTCCAACGCTGGCAATCTCTTATCAGCCGGAGAGCATAATAAACACACAGCTAGCTAACGAAGGTAGTTAAGCAGGCAACCGTTAGTTAATCCCATTTTCACACTAATCGACGCTCGTCTTGATGCGCGAACATATGGCACATTAGCAGAGAGAACAGTGGCATATGGTCTGGGGTAAGACTCTCAGCTTACTAGCCAACTTGCTAGCTAACCATCACCTGGGACTGGGACAATATGCTTCAACGCAGAGGTAAGCATATATCTTAACGTCACTTATGTTAAGTAGGGAACCACCTCCACTCCCGCCTAACTGGCTGCAATGAAAACTCTGTTAACAGCTGCGTCACTAGTTAATAAGGTCCCAAAATTCCGCCGCGCCTTTTATTATGTTACTACCTCACGTGCTAGTTAATGTTGAAAACGTCTGATTGCCCGCGATGAACAGAGTTCGGCCATCAAGTAGAGTTCATACAAAGCAGTTACATTATACGGTTTTACAGAAACGTCTAGGCACGTACATTAACTAAATCGATCACTCACCTCATGCCACACTGGCGAAATGTCGCCGATGTGGATGCATGGGGGATTGTTCAAGATCACAGGAGGACATCCCACAGAAGCAGGAGAGGATTAAAAGTGTCCGACTGAAATATACCACGGAGTTTGAAAACATCCGCTTTTACATTCAGAAGTCCTTTCGCTATGCTGAATAATATTTAAAATAATTAAACCCAGCTTTGACTGATCACATTTTATTTTCACACAAGACCACATATCTCGATAGTGATAACGGTTGATGACAGTTTAAGAGTTAGGGTACACACAATTAATTGCAAAACAGCTCGTCTTCAGAGTCTCCATCCGCCATCAATGATGTGTTCAGTTCCTGTCACATAGGCTGACTGTGAAATGAGAGTATACATTTGAATTGACTTCATTAAGCACTAGGAATAAAATGTTTCAAATGATTGTTATATTAAAGGGGAACAACATACCTCATCTGAGGCCAAGTATACACACAGATGGGCCACTTCCTCAGCAGTGCACATTCTGCCAGTCTTCTGTCTGGCAAGGAAGTCCTTTAGGGCCTGTAGGACAATAATTAACAGAAATATATTTTAATTCATACTCAACAACTGAAGAATTTCAAGGTAGGGTATTGGGACCTTGTATGGCCTAAAATCCGCCAAAATCTAACATGTTTTTTTGCTCTCACGATTTAAAGATGCAGTCCGCTATTCTAATCCAATACACTTTTTTGTCAAATTCAGCTAATTGCTCCTCATGGTCCTCTAGCTGCCTGTTCAGTGTTTGCGGTAAAGAAACCGGACTACACAGTCCTGGCTCTGTAAATTGAAACAAACACAGTGTCTCAGACGGAGCCATAAACAATCCCAGCCAATCAACACACATGCTTCAGGAGCATGGACTGGAAGGGAGTAATTTGACTGGCAGTTGAGCACAAATATCAACAACCTTTCACAAACCAAAACCAAATCGCAGACTGCATCTTTTATAGCAGCAAAGGCAAAAACCAAAGTAAATCGATGCTAACTGGAGGAATCTGCTCACAAAGGTTGTCATGATATTTATACTCTGTTGTCTGACTGTGTGGCTATCAGGATATGCTATATCACCTCTGTGTGACAGTTCCGAAAGGGAACGTTAACCTAAGTAATGACATTGACTCATGGCAGAGGCAAATACCTGCTCAGGATTGGGTCTGGCTTGGATTCTGTCCCTCAACGATGGTGTGTCCACAGTTCCTATGACCACAAAAGATACAAAATTGCTAAACTGCCTCTATATGCATAAGGTCATCTATGTCATTAGTTTGTTTTCATCCATCTCAGGTTTACACAAAGGTTGTCAGGTTTACAAAAACACGTTATAGGGAGAATTTAAAGATTACGCTATAATCAAATTGCAAGTTAATTAGTCAACACAACTAACTGAATCGGTAACTGTAGTAACACTACTACTACTACTACTACTACTAATAATAATAATAATAATAATTATGAGACACCTACCAGGGCAGACACAGTTGCAGCGAATGCCTTTGTCAATAAAGTCTGCAGCCACAGATTTGGTAAGTCCAATGACTGCCGCCTTAGAGGTGCTGTAGACGCATCTGTCCACTACACCTGAATTTTAGACATTAACGTGTTGAGCAAGAGAATGAGGACACGTGTGACCAAATGAAGGAGTAAGTTGAGTGTATCTAAGTTTGTAATTCTTTGAAAGTACAAACATATATTGTAAAATATCATATGTCAGAATGTCACATTGACTTCATTACAGTCTCAAATCGATAGTCCATTACATTTCAAAGGACCTGCTCAGCAGAGAAATACCTTTGATACTGGAGGCCACCGATGCCATGTTAATAATATTTCCTGATTTCTGGGCAAGCATCTGAATTCAAGTAGAAAATAATGACAATGAGGGTCATGAATGAACAATAAGAATATTGCATCAGAATAAAAATATTTTAAAAGTGAGCTATCCTTCAGCAGTTTGTTAATTTACCATTTTCATTAACCATAACATTTACCAACTCTTACAGAAAACATGTAAGGGGTGCTAAGAACAACAACAGTCTTGAGGCAATTTGGTCAGTGTTATGGTCTAGAGGGATTAGGTGTTAACCCCTACATGTCAAGGCTCATCTCAGTACTTAATCCAGGAATCCGGATGGGGGCATGTCTGTTCATTACTAGTCCAATGTTGCTCTTATTTATAAAACCACTGAACATAAGAGTGGAGAGAAATAGGGCAGCATGTGTTCTCTGATAATCCTCTGAAGGAGGGATACTTGCAGGTCAAGGTCACCTTGGGCAGGAAGGCCTTAATCATCAGGAACATACTGCGGAGGTTCACATTCATTGTAAAGTCCCAATCTTTCTCCTCAGTGTCCAGAATAGAGCCATGATGGACATAGCTGAATGGACAGAGGAGTGAATGGTTAGTTTGAAACAAGAGAAAGGAACTGTGGTAATTATAAACTTTATCTAAGAGACACACTGACTGTTATTGAGACCTGTAGACCCACAGAGAACAATGGTAGAGTTCAAAAGATGATAAATATTAGGTTTGGACATACAAATAACATACACTAAAATAGAGAAATTGTGATTGCAAAAAACTGGGACGGTATTTCCAATATAAACCAATTCATGATTGTATAACTCTGCAGTGTTTATTTTGACAGCCTAAGATGTCATATCATTTATCTGTCTATGTTAGTAATTTGTATGAATAACAATGTTCCTCTTGGCAGGACTAAAGGTAGCCAAGTTAAGTTACCCAGCAACATTGAACAGCACATCCACACGATCAAGCTCCTTAGCAAGAGCCTCAACTTGGTCTCTCCGGGTTACATCAACAACCTTGGTCCTAATTCCTTAATGAAACAGAAATTGTATGAATGAATGAATGAATGAATGAATGAATGAATGAATGAATGAATGAATGAATGAATGAATGAATTAATTAATTAATTAACAATAATTAAAATCACATGAGATTGAGGATGTGCAGAGAATCCTGAAAAACTGATCACTTTTGTGTACATAGTGGGTCGTGCAAAGATTTGCATCTTCATTAATGAGATTAGCATCTGAGTAGTAAAAGACGCGTGCGAGCACACACACGTACACACACGTACACACACACAAACGCGTGCATGCGCACGCACACACACACACACACACACACACACACACATACATACACCCCTCCAAGTGTTTACTTACAAAAGGAAGACTGTTGATAAGAAGGAATATATCAATGACACCATACAATACAGGTCACTGTAAATTTAGATACTTAAGCAATACTGAATTCCATAACAATCACTTTATATTAAGATAAACAAATTAGGCCTAGCTCTGTCATTGTCAGTAGGGTTATGTCACTTCATATACACTCTTTTGAATTCAAACTATATAACTCACAAATGAAGTATAACAAAATATATTTAACACTGTGTTAATTCTGTATTGCATTACTGTCATGTCAAAAAGCTATTACTGTTCTGATATTCTTCTATTGTACACGTACCACGTACCATGAAGAGAGTACAACAATTTGAACAATATATAGAGCTTGTCCATAAATATTAGATTGTTGTCCATTAGATGGCAGCAGCAAACCACAATGAAAGGGACCATACCTGGAACACCATTAAGTTCTTTCAGCTTTTCTTCGTTGATATCAGTAGCAACTACTTGTGCTCCCTCCTTAGCAAAGGCCTGGAATCGCATTTCAGTTTTGATTACTTCTATAGACATGTATTTTCCCGATAGTCCTTTTTCCTCTCTTTTCTAAACACAAGTATGGTCAGCCAAATAATGCAGTAACATTTGTAATACACCATAGTCAGCCTTTTAATTAATTGATCACTTTTGGAAACAATACCATTCATTGCTTTTTTCGTCTCTTTGGGTCTCCTTTGCACACTGATCTTACCTGTTCTAAGATAATGGTTGAAAAGAACTGATCCTACTTTGCCCAATTTCAGTTGAAAGAACCATATTCACAGTATGTTTTGAGAAGGAATGTCCTTTGCAACAGACAAGCCGCCATGTTCACACAAATGCCACAGAAACAACTGTTGGTGTTAAAGGTACAGTTTGTTTGTATTGTGGGGAACCAAACTTTATGTTTACTGTATTTAAACATAAAATTATGTAATTCTGAGGGCATGATTAACAGTGATAACCCTGGCTTTAAATGTGTCTGAAATATTGTATTCTACAGAGCTGACAATGAGGGAAACAAACACTTCTAGCCTACACTGTGTGCAATTAACATGCTCACATAGAGAACACCGGTTCAGAAGTTTCTGCTGCATGACTGACCTTTGCCTAGGAAATGGCCAGGTTTTACACCTGCAGTGTGTTAGTCGTAAAAGGAAGCTTACTATGGCTGAGGCCCTGCCAATCCCCTGCGCTGCAGCAGACAGAACGATCACTTTTCCATCCAGGCGTCCCATGACAAATCCCCTTTTCTTCATTTTAAGCATTTTCAGGGTAGAAAAAAAGATTACGGTTATTCCAGCTTTCATGTAGGCCTATGTTTACCACATTTAAACTAATATCGCTTACTACAAATGTATGCCATTTATTGACAACCACAGACCTTGCACCTACACCAAAACATCAAGACATCAGAATATGTTATTGACTGTGATTATGCTGCATGTAATGTTCAGTCTAAAAAATTGTATACTCATGATTAATACTAGTTTGCGACAAAGTTCACTTTACCAGGATTAATCGGAATTTCGCGCAATCTAGGCTAATCTCTGCAACAATGCATCTCATTGAGATATCACACAGCCTATAGCAGCGCATTCACCTTACACCGTAGGCACACACGAATAGTCCACTGTAGGCCTACACCACGTTACCAAAGAAAACACAAGAAAAACACGTTTAACAGGCAACTCAATAATTTGTTCAGAATATGCAAACTGTATTTACAATCAATCAAGTCTCCCCCAAAACATAATCATTTGTTGATTATGAGATGACTCACTTTATCGACTTTTCAATACCGAGACACTTTCTAAGTCACATGATACGCGAGGGGCGGAACATCACGTTGTGCATTTCTCACGATTCTATTGGATAGCTAAGCAAAGTTCTCTCACTTTCATAAGCGGAAGTAAAGCAGCTCATCACGTGAAAGCAGCAGATAAACCATATATATATCACCATTGACATAGATCCCACCTAAATTATCTGGCACTAGGAAATACCCGGACATACCACAATTGAAAACATGACTCTGAAAGAATATGTGGGAATATGATGAAATTGGAGCAAAAATAATTTGATATGTTAGTGGTTCGCTTAGTGTTTTAAATGCTGCCAACCTGTAACCTTTCCTCATAAACCAAACAGCAATCCTCTCTGCTGTTTATGAGATGTATATATTCGGGTCGCAGTTGGGTACAATAATGAGTTATTTGTATTTATTTGATTTCTTAGACTATGTTTTTTTTTCTGATTATAGTCATTGTTTACACAAGCTCCATATAAATAACTGTTAGTGGTAAAGGTAAAGTCCGCTATTCTAATCCAATACACTTTTTGTCAAATTCAGCTAATTGCTCCTCATGGTCCTGTAGCTGTCCACTCATTCTGTATTAAATATGTTCATATACAGTCTTGGCTATGTAAATGGGAATCGTAGCGGCTAAGACTGAGCCATAAAGAATTTCTGCTAATCAATATGTTGCTTCAGGAGAACAGAAGGGAGGTGCAAGGTCTGACATTTCTCACTTCTGTTCCTGCTATAGTGGTAGGTAAGAAGATATGGGTGTAATTTGACTGGCTAATGAGCTCAAATATTAACAATGATCAACAAGATCTTTAGCACAGTCTACATAATGAATTGGGCTACACTGGGCAGGTGTAACTAAACTATAGGTTTGATTCCATCCACCTATTGCTGCTGCTCAGCTTTTTCTATGTATTTGGTGTTGGTTGGTTACCCTACAAATCAATGAAGCAGATTGAACAGATGAGAGATTGAACCTTTTTTTTGACTCCAGTTAAAATTATAGTTGAGGTATTTAGCAGACCCTTTTCTCCAAAGTGACTTCCAAAACATTAGAAACAATGTAAACAAAAACCGTAAAAACAACTATGAGAAAAGTAACTAATAAGCACAATGAAAGTAATATTGACGATCATTTAAAAGTATAACCATCAATTATTAATATACTACTAATGATAATAATAACAATAATAATAATACCAAAACTATGATTATATTTATAAAGTATGCCTCAAACAAATTAGCTGTTTGAGTGTACCAAGGCTGGAACAGACATAGGACATTCCACCACCGAGGTACCACAAACAAAAAGTGCCTTGACTGCCTTGCTGCCTAGAAAATCCAAAGATAACAGACGCTCATCAGAGGAGCGCAGTGGTCAAGAAGGGGAATAGAGCTGATTCACAGCATTTAAATAGGCTGGTGCTGATCCAGTGGCTATCCTATAGGCAAGAGTGAGAGAAGAAGTTATGTACCATATTGTGTGAAATAGGATCTGATCTTCCGAATATTATAGAGTGTGAACCGACACAATCTTGAGACAGAAGCTACATGCCCAGAGAAAGTCATAACCTCCAAGTGCAGATTCGTGCAGTTTTAGTTGGGGTCAGTGAAGATGAACCAAGTTGGATATTAATATTTTGTGGGATATCCAGATTGACTTGGAATACCAGGAGCTCAGTTTTTGAAAGATTGAGCTGAAGGTAAGGTGAGCTGAAGGTGAGGTCCCTCATCCGAACTGAAATATCACTGAGACATGCAGAAACTCGAGACAATATTGTGGAGTCATCCGGGGGGAAGGACAAGAACAGTTGAGTGTCATCTGCATTACAGAAGAACCCATGGGAACAGATGATCTGACCTAAAAATGTGGTGTAAATAGACAATAGGAGGGGTCCAAGTACCACAGTACACCAGTGGAGAGTTGGTGAGATTTTCACACCAAGTGAGTGCTTTCCACAAAATTCCCAATTAGGACACCATAGAGAGGTGTCATGATTCACTGTGACAAAATCAACCACAACACTTTGGATTTTTGAGGACGGTCACTAAAAGGAGCTTCAAAGGAGTTGTCTGAGGCTGCTGACTACTCGGGTAAACTATGTGAATTAACCTGTGTAACCTGAGCATGGAGGGGGATGGATCCCAGATGCCAAACTGCACTGTTGAGCCTTCTGGAGGAGTCGAAGAAAGAGATGAAGGAAGGTGCACTTCACAAACCAAGGGAAATGCTCACAAAGGCATATTTGCTGTTGTTGTTAAAGCAGCAATACAGAGTTTTGTTGCAAAACCAATAAGCTAACTACCTAAAAGGCATGCAAAAACCTTGCAAACACCACCAACAGCCCAGTTGACACTGATAGAAGCTTGCCACCACACAAACTGGTGTCTTTTGGCAGTTTACATTTACATTTAGTCATTTAGCTGACGCTTTTATCCAAAGCGACTTACATATGTACGACTTACAATGTATACACATTTAAAATTTACACTGATGGCACACTGCACAGTTTAACTGGCAATGTCATGTGTGAGAAAGCTTTCTTCCATTTTTGCAGGGTGTACCAGCCCGTTACACAGAACTACATAGGGCGAATCCTGGATGGCTAGTGGGGGAGACACAGGTCCTTCACATGACCATATGCTGTCAAAATCAATTTGAGGATGGTACCAAAACTAGTTGCCTATAAAACAATATCTCAAAAAGTGTCAAATTGTTGCATAGTGTTACTTTAAGTGCTTCAAAATAGGTTTGGCTTTTACAACCAAATGTGTTTTTGTCAGGAGTATGCATTTCCTCTGGTAAATGTAGTAGTAGCAGATATAAATAAATGGAAAATACACTTTTTACCAAACACGCATGAACACAGATGCCAATAGATTGACCAGCAAAAATGAGCTCTTCTGTATGAGCGGTTCTATGTTATTTTTCAAGGAGACATATTTCATTACAATAGAAAGACATGATTAAAATGAGCTACCACAGGCCACTGCAGACGGGACAAGGAATGCAGAGCATAGGCATCTTTCATCTTTCAGAGCAGAGTGAAGGATGGGGCCACAGTGCTCAATTAGCACTCTCCCATTTTATCATCTGTCAAGGTAATGAACATTTCATCTGCTTTTACATTACAGGGAAATCCATAGCATTGACACAGGAGTGTGCCATGCTATTGATTCATTGCAAATCAGTTTGTGTGGTGCAGTGGCGGCGCCAGAGATTTTTTTTCTGCAGGTGCTATGGGGGTGCTCGGCGTTTTACCGAGGGTGCTATGAAATTAGGGTGATAGCATATGTGTCACATGGTTCTCTACTACAACACCTCCCCATCATATTGTCATATCTGTTTACATGTTTGCTCTCTGAAGCGTCTTTGTGGTCCATGAAAAGCGCCATACAAATCGATCGTATTATTATTATCATTAGGCTGCTTCCGACGGACGCGCACATAGCCGTGTTCCTCTGCGACGGTCACTGACAAAATGCATGCAGCATGTTATAGATTCCGCAATCCCAAATACTTCACTTACTTCAGTGGGGGTTAAAGTTGGCGCCAGATGACCACCAGGTCACCACTACCATGTCTGACAAATTAAACTAAACATAAATAGTTCAATACATTCTAAACTAAAGAGGGCAAATTAGAATAGCAGATAGAATGAACTAAAACAGTCAAAGAGCCAGAAATGCTTTCAAAAAGTATATATTATTTCAGGTCACAATCAATAAAACCATAGAAGCTTATGTATACCTGGCTAGCACAGACAGACTGCTCGTCCTAGGCTAGAATCTCTGATTTTTTAAGGCGGATCCAGAAAAATCCCCAAAAGAGACCGCATTCATTAATGTTACACATCTAACAAGACCGTTCCACCTTAAATCTTAAACGGTGTAAAGATGCAGGCCCCTTTTAAAAGTGAATGAAACAAAACAGTAGGCACTCAAAACCACAATAATCAGAGCTAGATCATTGTATCATTGTACAATAAAACTCTTAAAGAACAGGCAAAAATGCAAACAAAACTATGCTGGAAAAGCCATAAGCAAAACCAAAATCCGGGCAAGCCAGCAGACCAGGTGTAGCATGGCTAGCACCCTCAGTAGAGGTGTAGAGTTGATCTCTTTGACCACGACGTTCCTCTTCTTCTAAATCAGATTCAGATACCCCTTGCATTTTTTCTCCTTCTTCAACGTCACATGATTCTTTTACTCGTGGAATTTTGGGTATCAAAAACCGATCCATTATTGTGAAATTGTTGATACTACCGCTTGACTTTGGCTTTGACAGTGCACTAGCTCTCTTTCTCCTTCAATCGTCAGGAAACGTCAACGTTCACGCATGCGACGTGTCTGTGTCGTGCTACGTGAACAATCTGTTATTATTTTCTTTTGTGATTGAAATATTATTATCACACAATAAATTAAATTAAGAACGCAGAATGAAATTAAATAACAATAATAAATAAACCATTATTTTCTTGGGGGTGCTATGGGGGTGCTATGGCTAATCCAGGGGGAGCTATAGCACCCCCTAGCCCCCCCCCTGGCGCCGCCCCTGGTGTGGTGTCCAAATTCAAGCAATTAGGCTATTTAAAAAAACAAGATTGCATCTAAGAACTGTTCAACATGGTGGTACTCAGCAATGTTTGCAAAGGAGTCACTGTTCAGATGGAGGTAAATGATGCCTGCACTCCAGGCAGAGCCAGGAGGAAACACTTAGAATTAGAATTAGAATTAGAATTAGAAAATTGAAGGTTGTTTTACTAAAACATACATGCATATGTTAGGGATGTGTTTGCGTTTTTATGTATCCACAGAAGACACAACTACAAAAAAGATATCAGGAATTTCTTCAGTTTTTTATAGATGGGAAAGATTCTTCAGGTCTCTAAAAGAGATTATTAAAATTCCAGTATCCCAGTATGGTACTTCCCAAAATGTAATCATAAAATTAGCTTTAATCCTAATCATAAAAAGACAGACACTTCCCAAGATATGACATAGATGAAAATGAAGTGTCAGTGCTAACTGTTCTGCTGTTTCCTGAGGGAATTAATGAATTAATGAATCTAGCTATTTTCATCTAGCGTTGTTTGGGATTTCATATGTGAAATGGACTACTGTTAACTGTCGCCAGGGGGTAGAATTACGCATTGGCAAGCACAAGCACAACAGCAGTATTACTGTAACAACATTGGCTCCCATTCCCACATGACACCAATACGGCATATTAACATCAACATAACGTTTTTCACGTTTTTGTGGGAATGCACAAATAATATTTACAGTTACCAGGGATTAACTTGTTGCTTTAAGAATTATTTTCAACGGACACAGCAACTTAACTACCAGAAAAAAAATCAGGATATTCTTACTGTTCCCCTTAAGTGATACCTTTGTTGAAAAGTTTCCTGGAATTATCGTCATTGGTATGTAATTCTGGCTATGATAATACAGTGGGGAAAATAAGTATTTGAACCCCTGCCGATTTCGCAAGTTTGGCCACTTGCAAAGAAATGTGTGATCTATAATTGTAATGGTAGGTGTATTTTAACAGTGAGAAATAGCATATCAACAAACAAATCCAGAAAACTGCATTTTATAACATTTATGACTTTATTTGTATTTGATGCAGAAAATAAGTATTTGAACCCCCAAGCAAACAGCAACAATTCTGGCTCCCAATGACCAGTTATGTGCCCAAGAAGCACACAGATTAGTCCTCATTAGGCCTAACAAGGTACACCTGATCTCAACTGGTGACGTGTATAAAAGAAACCTGTCCAAAGAATCATACTTCACACCTTCAACCTCACCACCATGGGCAAGACCAAAGAGTTGACCAAGGACGTCAGAGATAAGATTGTAGACCTGCACAAGGCTGGAATGGGTTACAAAACCATCGGCAAGCAGCTTGGTGAGAAGCAGACAACTATTGGTGCGATTATTCGTAAATGGAAGCAACACCAAACAACTGTCAATCGCTCTAGGTCTGGGGCTCCATGCAAGATATCCCCTTGAATATCCCCAGAATAACCCCAGAACTACAAAGGGGGAGCTTGTGAATGATCTCAAGGCAGCTGGGACCACAGTCACCAAGAAAACCATTGGCAACACACTACGCCGTAATGGTTTGAAGTACTGCAGCACTCGCAAGGTCCCCCTGCTCAAGGAAGCACATGTACAGGGCCGTCTGAAGTTTGCCAATGAACACTTAAATGATTCTAAGGAGGATTGGGAGATAGGATGTGGTCAGATGAGACCAAAATCAAGCTCTTTGGCATCAACTTGACTTGCCGCGTTTGGAGGGGGAAGAATACTAAATATGACACCATCCCCACCGTCAAGCATGGAGGTGGAAACATTATGCTATGGGGCTGTTTCTCTGCCAAGGGTACAGGATGACTCCACTGCATCGAGGGGACTATGGATGGGGCCATGTAATGTGTAATATTGGGCTTGAACCTCATTCCCTCATTCCCTCCCATTGAAAACGCAACCTTAAGGATTTGGAGAGGATCTGCAAAGAGGAGTGGACCAAAATCCCTCCTGAGATGTGTGTAAACCTGGTGGCCAACTACAAGAAAAGTCTGACGTCTGTGCTTGCCAACAAGGGTTATTCCACCAAGTACTAAGTCATGTTTTGCTATGGGTTCAAATACTTATTTTCTGCATCAAATGCAAATTGAGTCATAAATGTTATAAGATGCAGTTTTCTGGATTTTTTTGTTGATATTCTGTTTCTCACTGTTAAAATACACCTACTATTACAATTATAGATCACACATTTCTTTGCAAGTGGCCAAACTTGCGAAATCGGCAGGGGTTCAAATACTTATTTTCCCCACTGTATATGTTCTTGGCTGTCAATAAATCTGGAGGCAATAGGACTTTCAAAAAGGACTTTTAAAGGAGTTTTAAAAATAGCAGACCAAGTGGTATACTGGATCTTGAAATTTGAATTTCAATGATCTATGACTGTAATGAGCAGTGATTTGTGACAATCAGTCGGAACCATTGCAGCATACCAACAATTGTTATTCATTGTGTGATAGGCAGCTAACAACACAAAAAACACAGGGTGCTTATCAGTGGTGGACATGGAAAATAAATAATTGAACTGAAATATTGAGCAGTGATTACAAAGACCAAGACGAACCAACAAGAGAAAATGAAAAAGTAATACAGAGATATGCCAAAGCTTCACTTTTCACCAGGCAACACATAGCTTTCACTTAGCACAATGTTCAAATGCCCTTTTTAATCAAACCATAGAAACACTTTTCCAACATTTTGTGAGAAACGCATTAAAGTAAAAAAAAAAAAGCCTAAAACCATTTTTGCACCAGCAGGATAAATACAAACATATGTTCAGAATATAACACAAAAGCGAAACATACACGAAACGTCATATTACATATCAGACACATGGGTAACAGCTGCTGACTTTTCTACGTGTGTGTGCAGAGGAACGTTTATTTCATGTAGGCCAATCTAATTGTGCTCAGAAGATGGTGTAAAGGTCTGTCTCCACTTTATATGATCTTTCTTTAACCAGCCTCCTAACTGTTACCTCTTCTTCTTGTTGGGTTATTATGTGGTACCAACACAACTCTGCCGTTCAATTCTAATGCAGCAACTGTTCCATTTAGAGAAGTAAGTGCCTTCTTTTGCAACCATTCTCTTTGCTAGTCCCTCCTAGCTCCTATTCAATGTCCCCCTGTTTTGTTCTGGCTTTGGAGCCGCTTATCTGTGGACAAGAGAGCAAACATGAGCCCAGATTGCAATATACAGTCATGTACTCAGACACCAGCACTTACTGAGGCTTGGGTCATTCCAGAGAACACAACCACACCAACTGGTCTTTAAGTGAAATTCATGTTCTTCCACACTTTTCTCTGATCTGGGGAGGGAGGGAGGGAGGGAGGGGAGGTTTTACTCGTAATAGAAATCCGCCCCTCTTGTTTTTCTCAACAATTGTACCTCTTTTGAGATACCAATGCAATCATGGTTATCACTCCTGTGTCAGTCCACCTGGTTGTCATAAAATGGTCCACTAGGTCAGCGGTACTCTCTGGAGGATGGCGGCGCTTTGACAAGTTTGACTTTGAACATTCATTTAGGTGTAACCGTGAACAGCGCGTACCAGCGTCGGAAATACACGAGGGCAAAGGGCAAAACTGCCCCTAAGAAATATAATTTTGCCCCTGATATCACTAGGAGAGGGGCAAAAAATGCCCCCATAATTTCCTCTAATAATAATTGAATGAACTTGTCAAAAACATCGTAGCCTATATGACCCGGTCCAGTTCCCATAAAATGTTTTAGATTTTCGCCTTGACTGATGTTGCGTGTGCGTGAAGAACCGAACGTTCTAACAAAAGTTATAAATGGAGCGCTTCTTAATCAGACCTGTGACTGGAGTGTGAGGAGAAATGAGGATCAGCAAACACAGTCTCCGTCACCATCTCAGGTTCCAAAAGATAACATTTTCATTCGAAAAATGGAAGCTAGATTGGCTTGGGGTGGAAGATGACGACGACGAGAAAAAGACGCAATTTTTTAAGGCATTTTTTTAAGGCATGTCAGATTTGTGGACAACGAGTTGCCAACTCGTTGTCAATCCAGCACAGGCACACTGACTTCATCAAGGGCAGCTAAAACATAAAGAAATACATGACCTTTTGTCACCAGGCGCCAAGCAACACGCCATCGCCTACGGTGAATGATAACTAGTAATAATATATATTTTTTTTATTTAGTTTGGTGTAGCTAGTTAAACGTCAGCTAGTTAAACGTTAGTTAGCTAACGTTAGCTAGCTCTGATAGTGCGTTAGCTACAAAGGCTTGCTTGCAAGCTAACTAGTCCTATCTGTATTTCCTGTACTATGGTAGGTACATGATTAAAGGAAACAAAAAAAAATCAATAAATATAATAAGCTATTATTATAAAAAAGAAAGACAAAACTTATAATAGTTAATAGTTACAATAAAAATGTAATGATAACAATAAATAACCACAAAGAAATAAGAATACAATTGAATATGATTGTCTGATTTATGTTTTCTGTTTGTTTTTTGTTCAAAAAATCTAAGAAAACACTTTTGTAGAGTACTGCTTAATAGTCTTATTATTGCCTTTTGATGACAATCCCCATATACTTTAAGCCTAAATAAGTATGTTTTATTAGTTTGAACATAGTTAAATGTTATTTCACAAGTTTCAAAAAGTGCCCCCAATTTTATTTTAAATGCCCCTGGATTTCAGTCTGTGGGGGCAAAAATTGCCCCCTAAAAAATATGTAAATTTCCTACCCTGGCGGGTACAGAGTGAACACCCATCCCCCCTCCTCCCAGACGTGCTATTTTCCATGGGTTTTGTGTCTGAAAGTGCGGGTTGGATTCCAATTCATCACACCCAAGTCTTTCTAACGCTTTTTACTTAATTGTTGTCTTTTAACAGGTCTTCGCTTGTAGTAGGAGAGTGATTGAATGAATGATAACAACAAGCAAGAAGGGATTTAAAATAAGTGACATGTATTCTTATGGCCCATCACACAGACAGACAGGAACAGTGCACAGACAGGCCCATCACACAGACAGACAGGAGCAGTACAGAAACAGGACCATCACACAGAGAAAAGTGAGATCAGGCTCAGGGTCATCCACTGGCAGTCTGTGCTGACACAGAGAACAGGTGCCAGACATGCTCAAATATGATACAATTATTTAAGGAGCCAAAAGCCCTCCCCATAAAATAAGATGAATACGATCTATGGGAAGGATCCACAATGGGTCTGATATGATAAATATAAGTATTGCTGTGTATTAAACAAACAACACACACAGAATGTAACATGTCAGTGTTATTCTTTTGGGATATCACTCTGGTTTTGCTGTTGCTGTTATTGCTGCTGGCAAATAAACCATTTTTGCATTAAACTTAAGCTTTCTTTGGACATGAATTCTGAAGCCTCCAGCCCTTACATTAGAAGACTTTTCAGTAAAAAGATAGCACTCTCCTCATTTGTTGCTGACGAGGCTCCAGGCCCTCCATGCTCACATCATCTTTACAGCCCCTGGCCTAGCCTACAGACAAGCTCAAGACCACCTCTAATCCCTGACTCACTGACATGAGGCATAACGTCAACACCCTTTCCTGAGTTTGCAGCCATTAGTGGCAAAATGTCCATGCTAGACTGATGCACTCTTCTAACTAACAGTACATCACCCTTAGCATTCAACCATTCCGCTGATGTACTGAAGTTGTTGTGAACGCCTAGCGTTCCAAAAGACACGACAAGGGTGTTTCGGCAATCCAGGTCCATTTATTAACTCTTAAACTTACAAACTCAGGTAGTCAAACATAACAGAAAAGACATAAGCCCACAGGCTTGCACACAGAGTTACAGGAACCTCAACCTCAACCTCACCCTCACCCTCACCCTCACCCTCACCCTCTCCCTCACCCTCACCCTCACCCTCACCCTCTCCCTCTCCCTCTCCCTCTCAGCCCTGCTTCCCCACTGACTCTTTAAACCCTTGTGTCTTCTCTTGTTGCTGCTCAGTGCCAAACTAATCAAACAATTTGCACCTGAGCTTGCAATCAGTGGATGGCCCGACCTCCCTAGTCCCCAGGGCACCTCCCCAGGGTCCTAGAGCCTGCCCAGTATAGGCCTGGAAAGGGAATTCACTAACTTTTAAACCCCAAGAGCAGCTTGGGGTATCACATTGTCTACATGCTTCCTCTCCTCAGTCATCCTTACCACTATCCTCTCCAACTCCCTAGTCCTCTCTAATGACCCACAATCTTCTCACACACATTCACCTCTGACATTGTATATATCTTCAGTTTATCACTTACAGCAGTGGTCCCAAACTGTTCTCCAGGACATTCCCAGGGCTCCATGTGTAATTGGTGTCACAAAGACTCTCGACTTGTGCTCTCGGGTTCTGTAACTGGCACTCCTCTTGTGTCTATATGAGCAAACCCCCAGCTTCCATTCATCTGCTCTACACTTTCTTTTGTATTATTTCTACACAGATGACAGACAGCTGTATATGTCCTTTCTGTAAGGCAATCTTTATACTATGTATTTTGCAGTACTTTGTATTTTGGCATTTCACTTCAAGGGATCGCACTGTAGAAGTGTATCATAAATTGTTATGTAAGTGTGTTTTCCTTCAGGGAATAACTGTGTGGGGTATGGACATTTCTCATAATGAATGTGCTGCTAGGTCAATGTGACCATCAATGGTATTATAAGAGTAAATGTGTTGTACACATGTGACAGTTATTGGTATGGAGGGCACAAGGCCATGCTGAGGGGCTTGTTCTTCTTGGTATGTGGAATCCATCCTGTGGAAAGCACTGGAGCCTTTGTTTGGTCTGGGTGGGTTGCCAGCTTTGTGAGACCAGAACATGTAATATCCATATATTAGGTTGTGTGGTTCCTGTCTCCTAATATGGTTGTTTCCGGATTTATGCTGCTATGTGTATCTGTTTCTCTGTCTGATTTACACCTTTGTTGTGGTATAATTTTTATGGACATCCAGGGACACTTGAGAATATAAAAAAGAAAGAGAGGGAGAAAAAGAAGGATCTTTGTACCAGACTAAACAACACCTCTACTCCTGACTGCCTGGTGCCCAGAAAAAACTTAAGAGAATAATCTCTTATCTTAATTTAGGCACTCTAAACTTACTGAGAGATCCTGATCCAACAACATCCTGAAGTCAAATATTTTATTCAAAGATATTTTACATTTGTTTTCAGTTTGGGTTAGCTCAGTTAAGAAACATAACCCAATAGAAATACACTTGTCACAACCAGGACTACATCTTTGATTAAGAGGTGTCGGCCGAAATGTGACTTATAGACACCTCTGACAACCTGCTTACCATGGCAGTCTGCAGTTATGAAGTAGATATTTTATTTCAGACTGACAACTGCTGTGTTAATGAAGTGCAGACTTTGTTTCTGAGAGTTAGTGTACCACATCGTTTCAACTCAAGAGGGAGAAGGGCAGCATTTGAGACAGAGACCCTGGAATTAAAATCAGCCAAGGGTGGGCTCTGAGTGGTTTAAAGCTAGCGGATGTTATCAAGGCAAAAGGCTAGGGCCATTAGGTCTGCTTGATGAAACAGCGTGGAAGTGATTGAAATGCTTTGACAAAATGTAACGCATGTAGGGATGATTTGATGGGAATAAGTTTAAACACTTTGCATGATGATAATTGCAATTTATCATTTCTCATGGACCTGGCTCTGACATCAAAGTTCAACATTTCTGATCTAATCTACACTTTTGACAGGCAAACATTAAACAGTGAATGGAAGACATCACCCTAAAATCACCCTAATTCAATATTCAGCCTTGCGTGAGTGGTAATCCATAGTAGATTTGTTTTGTCTGTGAAACACAAGATACGTATATTAAATTATCATCTTTTCTTATTTTTCAAATTCAAATCTTGCCTTGGTGAATCTTAGAGACGATTCTCTCTCTCTCTCTCTCTCTCTCTCGCTCTCTTTCTCTCTCTCTCACACACACACACACACACACACACACACACACACACACACACACACACACACACACACGTGCGCACACACACAAAGGAAATTATGAAATCTAAATATGGTTGTCATGCAGTAGACAGTCATATAAGTGTTAACTCCAATTAAATCTTATGACTGATATTACCATGGAGTACATTCTGTACTCAGTGAAGAAGTTTTAAATCTAAGTCCTAAATCTAACCCCCAGAAATGTTTCAGCATTAATACTGTTGAAGGCTGTGTTGCATGGTTTATTAAGACACTGCATTTAAAATGTCTACATCTCACAGACAGTGAAAGAATCAGGCAAAATATGTCACATACACACACACACACACACACACCTATATATATATCTCAGCCAGTGCTCAGCCAGTGAATCACTTTTACATGAGTATTTGCAAATAACAAAACCCTTCCGGTACCAATTCCTTTCCCAACCTCTCAGCATTTGCATGTCTTCAAAAAAGGAAAAGGGTCAACACAATTGCTGGCACTGATACACAGGTGAGCCTGCACAGTGTCCTAATGGCAGGAGCCCACCACTTGAGACTGAAGTGGATGCTGAGTGAAGCAATGGAAACAAACAACTGCGTATGTCTTTTCACTCAGTTCTGCTCCCCTCTCTCCTGAGATGGCTCATCCGCACTGACTCATCTTCTACCGAGTGATACGAACATGCTGCTCTCTCTTCAGGGCCTCATTTGTTTTCCCTTGTCTCCCTGTCAACCATGTGGTTCTGACATTTTAATTTTTGCTCCCATAATCTGCAGAACTCAATTAACAACCGTATGGTGAAATGTAATTAATAACTTACCACACTGATCATGTAAAGGTTTATTGTCTTACAGCCACTGGGTCTTTTTGGTATATAACCGAATTATTCAGGGTTAATTATGTATTTGAATGTCATTTAAATATCAAGATAATCGGAGAGGCAGAATGTGATTGCTTCATTTGGACCTCTCTGTGTTGAATTATGATTAGCTGATAAATTACATTTATTAACAGTTTTTCAGGATCCAGCTGTTAGGCATTAATTACTCTCAAGCCAAACACACACACACACACACACACACACACACACACACACACACACACACACACACACACACACACACACACACACACACACAGAGGGAGGTTGGGGGGGAGGGTGTTTAAATTATCTCTCTCAATTGCAAAAAGTCTAAGTAATTAAATCATGAATTGATAAAAAAGCAAAGATGGGGCAAGAGTTCATATTAAAAGAAACAACAGACTCAAGCTAGATTATGAACACCTTCTGGCTGTCTTAGCTTCCAGTGCTGCACATTCTCATCCTTATGGGCTTGTACTGAGCCTGACATTTCGATGATGAAGCACAGTTCCCCCTATACCAGCTGTCAAAAGAACCGCCTGGTCTAGCACTGGTGACTACTCTAAAGACTACTTAAAAAGACAATAAAAGGAACATCTGCTGGCACTGGTTCCTTCGTGGTGTAACTACGATCAGATCCATGTCTGGCATTCTGCCTGGCATTCTTTCCATTCTGAATTTCTTTGTGTCTTTCTTAACAAGACTCTCCCACCCCTACACAGAGTGTCTGCAAATGAACCCACGCTTCCAAGCGGAAATGAAAACCAGCATGAGTGTGGCTGAAGTGCGTCACCAAAAGGGGACACTACACCATGCATTCACCAGGAGTCAAACATGCCGAATGCTGGCCATGTTGGTGTTGATATTAATGTAAGCTCTGTTACTCACCCAAAAACGCAATCAAAGACCATCTTACTAATATCCTACTTAATATTTGATGCCTTTAACTAGACGTTCCCACAATGTAACCAGCCATTCTAGGTACCTAACATAGTAAAAAACCAGCCGATTGGTAAGATACTCTAGTCTCAGGGTACACCCAGATCTACAGTATGTCTGCAGAGTGAGTAATCCTGCTCCATGCAGAAGTGATTGCTCATGATCTGTGGTATTCATAACTCTATGCAAATAAGAGTTTCATCTTGCAGAACCCACATTCTATTTTTCTATTTTATGTCAGTTATGGCCTTACTGGCAGAGATTAATGTTAGGAAAATGGTATCGCTCTATTTCTCTGAAGTGCAGTCCTGCAAGCATGCACGTCATGAGTTTGATAACGTGAGTAATGATTACAATGGAAAAGCTCTCAACACTGCATTATCTATGTGTTGATGCGTAGAGCCTCCCAGGCATGAAATCAACACAGAAGCCAGAAAACATTTAACTCCAACAGGCTTCTTATGTGCGCTGATGGAACTTAGATTTAATATAGTGGCATGAAATCTTACATTTGACTTGCAAAGTGCGAAATGGATGTAATTGGAAAGAGTGTTAAAGATATTGACTGAATAAACTGTTTCAATGTGCTCCAAAGGCATAAACAACAAAGCCATTTCCCGGTAGCATACTTAGCTTTGTCTTTCTGAAATTAAACCATTAGCATAATAATTACTGTGAACACAAACATATTCACCCCCATGGATGACATGATATTCTTTCAATGGAAACACGTCAAATGTATTATGCAACACAGCCCATGAGAGAGAGAGAGAGAGAGAGAGAGATAGATAGAGAGAGAGAGAGAGAGAGAGAGAGAGAGGTTTCATCAATTTCACACCAGTGGCGCAGGTCAGGAGTGGTGTGGAGTATTTGAACTGTAACCAAAGATATTATTTGTTTAATCAGCATGAAGAAGTTCAATTTTTTTTGTGATAAGATTGAAAATGGCAATATTTTTGTCCTGTCCCTACATGATTTGGGGGGGTCTGCAATAGTGACATAAGATAGATTGTATAGTATGAATAGTATAACAAAACATTTATTTCATGATGCTCTCCAGTCATACAGGACAGCAGCCCAGGGACGCACTCTCTTTGGAAGAACACACATGGACCTAGTTGATAGCTGGAAAAAAAAGAAAAAAATCAATTGAAATCTCAGATCTGAATCCCAATCATGACATGAAAAGAAGTCTCTGATGTTTGGTTTACTCTCTTTTCCCCCACTCACCTTACACTTCAGAGATGTCCCCCCCCCCCCCTTTTTTCTTTTCTTTTTCAGGAATAACAAGGTGTGTATGATATTTCAGTCCTTACCTCAATTTAAAATGTCAATCTGACTACTTTTGAAGTCTGAAATATTTATTGCAAGAGTGTGTAGTATTACGCTGCTATTAAAAGAGAGTGCTTCTAAAGACGAAACCCCCTTATGGTCCCTGAATTAGTCTTCAAAGGTTACATTCAGTGGATCAGCAGCATATGCTCTACACCACTGAATAAAATAGGACACATGGAGCTAAATTCACATTTCCCAGGGGCCAGTTGATGATTTCAGTGCAGTGACAACCTATTCCCCAACAGGCCTCCTGAGGGTTGCATGAGTACCTATTCTATCACGAACCGGCACTGGAAATGTCAAAGACATGATTGTGGAGAATAATCACTCCACGTCACACACCTCTCCAACTGTGTGCACACAAAGTGCTCTGCTGTTACTTCATTTTCCCAGCTGAGAACAGCTGAGGCTTGGCAGAGCTGGCAATAAACTGGCTGGAAAGAGAGAGGGAGAGACAAACATTTTTTAAACCGGCCCATTACATTCATCATTAATATGTTACTGAGACTGTGTTTGATGCACAAGGCGGATCATAGAACTCTCCTGCTAGGCCTCCTCGCTACATTAATAAACATGGCAGTTTTGTCAGATGCATTTGTAATACAGCTGTGGCTAATGGTGAGTGTTTAATGAGAAACGCCATCAATGCACTGAGAGCCCTGTGGTTCTGACATGTCAGGGAGCCACAATGAGATTTTTTATGGTGATGGTGGTTTGAGTTCAATCAGACTGCACCCACCACATGCCTTTTAAAATCGACTCCCCTCGTGGGGTCATTCGGGGTCATAAGAGGTTCCTCCCTGGGGCTTAGAAAATATAAATAAATATTCCGTGTCAAATTCGCAGCAAAAAACAAATACCCATCAGTGCCTAATGACATTGCCATTATACCACCGTGGTAGCACATGCAGGTTTTGTATTTGGACTGTAGAGTAATGATAACAGGGTAATATTGTGACGGTGAAATCCACCTCAAAAGTAATACAAGGACATCATTGCATTCCCCTTCGGGAAACACGCCCATGCACACACACACACACACACACACACACACACACACACACACACACACACACACACACACACACACACACACACACACACACACACACACACACACACACACACACACACACACACACAGGGACACACAGGCATCCCTCACACATCCCCCTACCATAGTTCTCCCATCCCAGAGTGCCCCATACGCTATCGTTTCATTAATCTCTGAGGTCCCTCGCACAGGGATCAGCTTATTGTCTGGGTCTCTCGTCGGTTCAAACCGAGCATGCCTCCAACGGCCCCACAGCAAGCCATCCAACTTCTGACAAAAAAGGTAGCAAAGTGAGACAGCAGTCACCCCACCCGGCCTTGAACCCAGGCCTCCAAGGTAATGAAGTGGCAGCCAAAGATCCAGGCCGAGGGACTGCTCTCTCTCTTAGCCACACGCGTCAATGTCATTCTCCTCATCACTGCACTGAAGCTCATCCTCCCTCTCCTCTGGTGGAAGAGCTAACACTGCCCATCTTCCATACACTTTCCCTCTTCCATACACAAATGATGCAGACATCTTCTAAGGATGAAAACAGTATGTGAAAGCTGACTATATAGTGAACAGAAACACAAAATACAGTTCACAGTTCCAATTACCATATAATCTGGACCATATTTCACAGATATTTGCAAACTGGTAAACATTAACCATACCTTCTGAGGGTCCAACATTTCTGAAATTACAAATATAAGTATAAATAATTTAATTAAAAATGTTATGTATGTAAATGTAAATATATTGTAGAATATCCCAGTGCTGTGTAAGCCTATAACATTCCAAACAGCAGAATGGACACAAATCAATTACATATGCTCTATGGCAACAGCTACATTAAACCTTTTTTTTTGTTGTTTTAATGGTAAACATTTATTTTTTTCTTACCACAGGTGGTGTTTAATTTCTTTTCTTAAAGAAAATTTGCCTAAATACTGAATAACACTTCAACAGCCGTCAGGTGGTGGCCTGTACTGCATCAATCCAAAGCCCAAGGAGGGGGTGAGGTTTAGCAACCAATAAGGTTGGGGGGGTGGGGGGTCCACTCCAAGACAAATGTTTTTACATTACACAGACTTTACTTCAACACTCTAGTGACAGTAACAACACATTCAGCATGCAGAGCTTGGATTTCTACAACAAATGCTTGTTTAATACAATTAATACATTACATAATATAGTAATGTCTGACTAATGTGATATCTTAGTATTGATATGTGTATATCAGACAAAAATACTGAAACTGAATAATAAACTGGAAAAAAATCATACTGTTGAGTATTGAGAACAATTGTGGACTTGGGCCAAAGAAACAGGTGCTGGCCAAACAAACATCATGACTATAGTCTCGGAAAAGATGACAGTGGTGACTGAGTCGCAGACTGATATTGATGTCCAAATGGCAGCAGTCATTAGGATATGAGAGTATGAGAGGTAACCCCTGAGGTACTGAAGAAGACCAAAAAGACCCAAGATTGACACAGGTCTAATACCAACCATTATTCACATGTGTATGTAGAAAACACAAACCTCAGAATACACTCCCAGGCATCTCACTTTAACAAGAAATCAGTGGCATTTCATCCTGCAGTGCATGACCCCAGAAAGAGAAATGGCATGCATGTGTAGTACTGCGACCGTGAAACCCTGGCATTTCTCAGTTCAACCTCTCCCCCATAGCGGCTTTCCGCCAGACAGTGTGGGAGCCTCAGAGCACGAGTGTGTCAGAAACACTGACACGTCAGACAGAAAGAGACACAGCCACTCGTCAGGGGCAGACTGCCAGTTAAATGGATTCCAGGTCATTTCTTTTAGGATTACCACACAAACCAAAACTACGAACAGATCAATATCTTTATCTTCATCAAGATCTTTATCGTTAACCAACGCTCTGGTCTGAGTTCTGTAGATGTGCCTCAGATGTGTTCAAAGTCAGTCATGATTTAAATTATCCCATTCATTTAGCCAACTGGTAATAATGTCAAATCATCATATATACTTGAATCAACCAATGATTAGACAAACATAGCCATGTCTTGTGTTTTCATGGAGGAATACTTTCAATAGTATAACATTGCCATTTCATCATTATCAGTAATTGTCATGGCGGCTCACCTAATGTTTGATGGTATAGCAGCATATTACTATTTGACTTTGGCTGTTAAGGCATTTAATATAATGAAAGCTGTAATCATAAATACTGATATTGCTGACACGAGGACTGAGGCATGGTCATTGTGAATGTCTATATTCTCCACAGGAAGATGGTTGATTGAAGATCTGACATAACTGATAGCGTGAAAAATCCGAGTACTGACTGCTACAAGTGGTTGATGTCTAGCGGTGAACATGAAAAAGGAATGCCTTGGGTGAATGTGAAATAAGCGAGGGCCTTGCAACTGACCATGTCATATTTGTTTCACACTCAGACCAACCTTTCCTTAATGCCAAAAAATAGGACAAAATCATGGGAAGTTCAGCATGAGCAATTCAGTTTGGGAGTCACTTCATACCCTAGAGACACGCCAGCGTTTAAAAAAAGTGTTTGTTAAAGAGTGCTTGTCTGAAGAGGAAGTGTTCTTCAAGCAGTGCTTTCAAGCTGAGTTACAACCTGAGTTACACTTTTCAACCTGAGTTACACTGAATGAAATGTAAAACGTATGCTCATATTTCATGCTCAATTAATGGTAACATTCACAATGGACTCTTTCAAAAGTGTGAGTTTGAAATTAACTGGTTGAGAGAACTGCATGAGAAAAAAGATAACCCTTTTGAAAGGGGTAGTGAGTCTCTATGGTGGAAAGGGGTAGTGAGTCTCTATGGTGGTGGGCCTCTTGATGTCTCATACATGCTCTGCCTTAGGCTTTAAATAAATGAGATGGTGAATAACACAGAATGACACAGAATAACATAGATGATATTTATTAAATTGGATCAAAAGAATACACTTAAGGATAAACATAAATAAATATACATTTTAATTAGCATATACATTATGGAATATATACTGGTAAGATGGATGCTAAACGAAACTATTTTTGCCTCACTGATTTGGTCTGTATAACATATCTTAATTGCATTCATGGTCATGGATGAACATGAACATAATGAATAACGAATGAAAAAAAACATTACATATATGATTATTAACAGAAATACAATAACTGAGCACTCAGTTTAATAAATTAACTATTAAAGGAAAAACAAAAACCACAAACAATCATCATAACTAGTATGTTCCGGTATTAGTCTTCATCACAGAGTTGAAACAAAAGCAGGTTGTTGACATGAAGCTATGAAACTGCACTGCGACTACACTATGATATCCATCACTGACTCATATATAATCAGCACACCACAGAAACACAGTTATTTTTGGCAAATACATACAGACATCAAACGGAAACAAAGACAACCCTAATTACATGTATGTTTCACTTGCTTAATAGAAAATAATGACAAAATGATACCCCACAGTTAAATCCATATTACATTCACAATGGCAGTAAGACTTTTCTTTTTTATACAAAAAAGGTTGGTTCTGTTCCTTTGACAAAATACTAAAACATATGTAATTAAGTTTAAATAGTCTACATTCTTGCATGGTAATACTTTCATAATGTCTTCTAGAACATTCTATTTGTAACATACTCTAACATATCACATATATACTTATATACACATATCAGGTATATACACATATAAGGATCACCTCTGAATCTCTCAGTGAGGATCATATCCTAAATATATAACCAAAAGAGACAAAAGAGTAGCCATTTTTACAAAGGCTTTGAAATAAGGCATGGACCAAAACTGAACAAACAAGACCAAAGAAAGGCTGTCCAGGAATGAAAAGAGCTACAGGATTATTCCTGATTTGTTTGTTTCGCTCTCTCTCTCTCTCTCTCTCTCTCTCCCTCTATCTCTCCCTCTGTGTGTGTGTGTGTGTTTGTATATATGTAGCAAATTATATAATCTATTTAACCTTTGTCTGCTTTGGTGTAACCCACTATCTTCCTCAAACATCAGTTTCATAACCCACAGTCAAATCATCACGGGTCTCGATGTGCGAGTGAGAATGTGTCTGTGTGTGTGTATATGTGCGTGCTTTTTAGTTTTGTTTGTTTTGTTTGTTTTTGAAAACCCAGAAAACCACTGTGGCGTTATTGTGCAGTTTTATATCTTTCCTGCCGAGAGAGAGGATCACAGGTGGGCATCTCCCACCTGGAAGAAAATCAATTAATCTTGAAGCCTTTCCGTCTGCTGAGGCAAGACAGCAGTGGGGCAGTCAGACCTGTTTGCTATGCTGTAGGTCAGTCAGGCCTCAGGGCCCTTGTAAGGATCAGAGGCTTAAATAATCAATAGCCGTAGCTGTGAGGGTGAGAGATCCTGCCAGCTTTCAGCACCTCTGGCCGTAGGCATCTGGATGCATGCAGAATCATGCAGGGCACTGGGGCGATAACGCAGGCAGAATGAATCAAACCAAGCAGTGGAAATTGGATGTTGAAATAATTCTTTTTATAGGCCAACACATCTGGAAGGATGCAGACAATACAACGCTTCAGCTGTGTTACACCACTGAGCTTCACAGGGGAGGGAACAGAACGTCGATGACTACATCAACAACAACTAATATGATTGGGACCAGCTCAACAAGCCTGTAAATGTTCCACAACACCACAAGTCAAAGCAACAGTGATTTTGGCATCTGCCATCCACAACATTAGGCTTTTGTTTATACTTTTTCTAACAATCTGCCAAAACACATTGAGACTCAATGTCATCCACCAACGATAAACAATTTTAATATTTAAACACATTCTGGCATGTCAATGTATTATTTTGTAGCTACATAAAGATTTGAAAGAAAAACGTATAAATCAGCTAATTCTGATATAAATATAACACAATACCATTCTTTACTCTGGAAAATGCATTATATACACAAAGAGTCATCTTTTATCATAACTAGTCCTCTGCGCTTTTTTGACTGCTATGATTTAAAGGTGTACTGAGAAAATAAAACAACAATGATTTGGTCCCTGTCTTACAAGGGGCACGCTTCACCAACATGTATAGGAAAGCAAATTCTTATCACCACGTGAATACTAATGCTGTTTCTATGGCTTGACAATGTTGACACAACAAAACCAATACACGCAACTTATCTTTCCTTTTTGCAAGCTTAAGCACATGCATTATTTTGTGCAAATGGAACAGACCAGTGACTTATGCTGCTGTCACTAAACAAAGAACATAACATCCTCACATTTAAACACATCCAAAATGGCCTTTACACTTCATTTCATTACACTTTTTCTAATCACATGGCAACTGATATCCATTGCTATTCTGGAAATCTACCACGACCATAGAAGGAACACTGCAGACTGTTGTACCACTAGTCTGGGTGAGGTATCCCCAAATGCTTACAACATTGAGAGACTGGGAGTAGATGGTTCATTCTTCTCTGACCTTGTCACCTCATGTGTTATATGCTCTAGCATGTTTGTTGAAGTGTGAAAGTAAGTCGCAACGATCCTCAAAGAGAACAAAACACTGTCTCCACTGGTTAAGAGTGAACAAGCAGGATCAGCATGCTTTACCCCACGAGTGACCGATGGCTGTTGATGCATTTAAGCCAACCTCATTGATTTATCGGGGTCTGGCACACATCCAGATGATGCATCAGGCGCTCCCATTAATAGCAGTAGTAAGCAGTAGTGGCAGGCTAACTAAGGCCACTGTTACCCAGGGCAGACCTTCTGTTATCAAAGCTGAAGGGCAGTCCATGCCACCCAGAGCTGAGTCTGGAGGTCTGTTCCCTAGGGGGCAACGGAGATTACTGGTCTGTTCACCAGGAGGTGAGGGAAGCCATTTTAAGTGCTGCGAGAGATTCTTTTCCCCCCTTGGTGTGTGCAGTGATCAGTGTGATGAATCGGAATAATTGCTGTTGTCAGCAGGTTGGTCAAAAGTCAATGTCTCCTATATTGGCCTAGAGAGAGCCAGTGGAAAGTTCATCTGGGTGGTAGGCACAAAATCTTTCGTTATACATGTGGTCTAATTAAAGCCTCAGCATAGACACACAGTGGTCACGGCCGGTTGTGTTCCTTACCAACAGTGTTGTTTTTTCAGAACTCCCTTTTTGCCTGTAATAAAGCCAGTTAGATACTTGGGTGAATTACACGCTTTGCCAGTCAGGCCCCATTCCAAATGACACATATGTAACAGTAATACCTCACTTTGCCTTTCTTTGTATCCTCAATGCGGTAACCCTCCACTGTCCAATTCATGCTTAGATAAGGAAAGGAAGGATGAGGATTACGCATGTGGTGTGTTAAGCATAAAACATGCAAAGCACAGATCAGGTAAGTAATCAAAGCAGTAGGCTGACTATTAATGTTAATGGCCTGCCTGTTACAAGGCCCAAGCAGGGAGACTCAGACACTCAGAAGGAGAAGGGCCAGTAGGACTGAGCTGGAGAGGAGATGTGGAGATGTGGGTCCATATACTACTGGATGAGTCAGCAATGCATACAATGGAGAAAAACAAATCAAATCAATTTCCCAAAACATCTGGACTGCATTACTAGCAGAGGCATGGAAAGTCTTCCGCTTGATGGTCTGCATTTGCATTTGAAAGGTGAGAGGATAAATGGCAGCGTGAGTGGTTCGGAGCAACAAAACTGGCCAGTGTTGCTTTTCCCTGGGACCCTTGGAAGTACTGAAACAAGCAAAAAAAGAACTTCTGACAAAAACAGAACCTGAAATGAATGCCAACGAGTTCCAAACTGGTGCCTTTTTCGTGTCTGAAGTCCGAAGCTATATTCGGAACATCCACTCACTCACTTACTCACTCACCCACCACATAGAAAAATCTATCAAGTTCACTATGTAGGGAATCAGGCGTTAAAACAACAGGACACTACATTCCAAAATGTTCCGTATTGGTAACTTACCAACATGTTAACGTTAATTTGGCAACAGGACTGCTTTCCTTCGGTAAAATTGATAAAATACCATTACAGGGCAACAATGGTGATATTTAGCAAAAATGCGATCTATAGTTGCCATGCTATTCATAGCGTGTGTGGGAATTTTATAGTGCACTATATAGTGAAAATAATTTACAGTTAAGAATTCGATCAGCACTACAAAATGGCTGATTCACAGTATAGTGGACTGTAGAGTGAGTGGATGCTCCGGACGTAGCTAGAAAGTCATTTAAAGGTGATATATGTAAGAATTTTAGTTCAAAACATTCAGAAATTAACTAAAAACAGCCACATAATGTGATAAAATAACCTATACACTGTGAGGCCCAGATATCTACTAAAGTTAGCATGCTAATCAGCTAGAGCCGCTCCTGCCTCTCTCATAATACCACTTTGTACCTTAAGAGGCACTAGTGAGTTACTGTAGTGAAAACAGCAAGGGAAGGCAAGAGTGCCATGACAGGCATAAGCCCACACTGTCAGAAAGGGTGTTTTTAATTGCTAAAATACCATTTCAGAGCCTAAAATTATGACAGTTAAAGTGTTTATGAATTTGTAGAGAAATGGATTGTTCAATTTTTTTAACTACAGTGCCTCAATCCATTTTCAGAGTACTGGATTAAATTACGCACATACCCAAGTAAGCATGGCTATCATGTATCAACAAGTAGCTCAGTAGCAAGCTCATCGGTTAACATTAATCAGCTAGCTCAAAAGCTCAAATGCTTAAATGAAGACCAACAGGGGTCTGTTTGTCTTGATTAAGTTAATGTTATTCATAATAACACTAATGGTAACTTAGGTATCTTTCAATCACATAAATGTTTTCATGCTACATGTAGCTTTCAGCCTCCTCCACCTTGGCCAGTCCTTTTGTTTACTCCTCTGAAGGGAGAGGAGGTAGGGGTATACAAACGTAAAAATACACTATCCCCAATCTGCTTAGAGTGGGGAGTCTCGAATAATTTAGCCCGCTAGCCGACAGATAGTCAATCTTACGTATAGCCCCTCTAATGGTATGCCAGCATTATAAACTCTAGCAGTCTCCAGCCAACATCACTACAGATGGGGGTAGGCTACAGTGCAGGGGTATGTGTACATTATATGTCAAGTGTGACAATCCTGGGCAGGGTACAAAGACAGTGATTGTTCAGACATAGAGGACTGGTGCTATATATAGTGTGTTGAGAAGAAAACGTCCATTTGTAATGTGTGTTTGTAATTTAAACAAAATGTAGCAATGGACGAGGCTTTCTCGTGCTCATCAGCAATGCCACTGAGAAAGACTGGGGACAAATTTTCCCTTTGAGAGTTTTTTTCTGCCGAGACAATGGCAATTAAAACTGCATGCAAGGGGGCATCCTGCAGGGAGCTTGAGAGGAAATAATTCCTCAGACTATACAAGCTTTCACAAGCACAAGGTTTCTGGCAGCTCTGATTGAAGGACACTGTAATCAACAAGGCCCATTTTTAGTTAATCTCTAGAAATATTAACTAAAGGGTAATATTCACTGGTTAAACCCTGTTTAATGGTGCTGATTAATACCTTTTTTGGTGGTGGATAGGCTAATGGAGTGTACGCCTTTCAGATCTCCTAAAATGGTTTAAACCAACTGATAAATGTTTCTTGCTTGAAGTTAGTTACCGTTAGGCCTTGATCCTGCTTGGTGCAAATATAAAGAATACTGTATGCTTTGGCAAAATACAAGAAGAGTTGGGTTTTGAGACTTGAATTACAAGATGTGAAACTGGGAACATAATGCCTTATCTTGTTACAGTAAGTCCACTGCATCATAGTGTGAAAAAGCTAAACTCAACTAAATTACACCAAATGTCTTGTCACCAGTCTGTCCTCACTCTCCTCTTTTCCAATCCCATACCCTTTTACTGAGCCATGGATGGAAGCTGGTTGTCGCGACTATGGCAAACAGGAAAGGACCTTTAACCACTTCACCAAGACTGTTTGGTCCCTTGTGCTTTAAGCTCTGAATTAAGCTTCTGAATTAGTATTTGGCCTACTTCATTACCACTTTTATCCATGCTCAGTTGTTTCAAATGACTGCTCTTTACGTACTCTGGATGTGCACAATACCCAATTAATTGGTCATAATTTGCACACTGCCAGTGATACTTCCTGTTTGCAAAGACAATATACAGAATGTTACAAGACTAAATCAGCACACAATGCACATAAACCTATATACCTCTATATCTCACATATATCTTTAGGCCTCCTCTTTGGTTAGTTGAGAAATTCTTTTTGACAGTGGTAAATTAGCTTGTGTTTTTTATGGTTTGATTTGCTGCACTAACTTGGTAAACAAAACAACTTAGCTGACAACAGCTCGGTCACTAACCGGCTGCTGCCTGAGTAGCCTAATGATAACATTGGACTAGATCCTCATGACTTTGACATTGTATGTAGCTAATACTCGGGGCATAAAAAAGGAGCATAAAAAAATAAACAACATAGACAAGCATTGGATGACCATGACAAGGTAGGTCAATCAAAATAGGCCACCTTAAGCTGTTATGAACACATTATACAGTGATATACACCAAACAACCTTTTATGATGATATACTCTGTCCATATCTGAAGTGATATAATTATATAGCCATACTGCCCAGTGCAAGAATCATAGGAAGGAACTTGACTTGAACATCTGTAATGAACAAACAATACTCTTGTGATACGAAGCTTTCTTTTCGGACACCCACCCTTATACGAAGGCCTACGGGAGACTCCAGTGAAACTGATCTGTGCGCCAATCTCCTTACGAAAACTCCTCCTGTTGGGCAGTGTGAGCTGTGCAAGGCACTGCCCGTGCCACTGCGTTATCCCCAGCGCCGCAGCCGTTGAGGTGACGAGAGGACGGGGCTCCCTTGCGTCCGGCCTGCTTGGCCTCGCCGGACTCGTACACCACCACCATGCTGGTCTCCATCCGGGAGAGCGTGTACATGCTGCTCTGGCGGGTGGGGTGCAGGCGGGTGGCCTGCAGCTCCAGCTCGTCATAGCTGGACACGCGCACAAACGGGCACCAGCTGAAGGCCCGCTTGAAGCCAGCACGGAATCTGTGCACAGCAAAGAGACGGGAGCGGTGAGAGAAGCAGATTATTTGATCTCACAAGAAGAGGCTAGAGGCTGTAAAAAAAGATATTAATTTACAGCGATTTATGTATGTAAATTCCCTCTATTTATCCACTCACACACACACTGAACTAATCCCCAATGAAAAAGAGCTAAACTGTAAGAACCCCTGCTGGTCAGAAATAATGACCTTAAACCCTGTCACACTCTGGCGTTCACACATTACTTGTGTCAAGTGTGTACACATGGCCCTAGAAGCTGTACATGTTCCAGATCCAGTCCTATTTCTGTCTTTTTTAGAGCCTTAAGGTACTCATAAAGTAAAATTGTCCTATTAACAACCCACAGTGGATTCTTTCTATCCCTGTCTTTTTAGACACCACACTAACTGGCCTGGTTGCTACAACATTAACAACATTCTTGGATGATGCATGAGCGGCCCACTTTACTTTGGAAACCTTGATGCATTTGAATGTATTTTGGAGAGATTGCAGAGAACCAGGTGATATACATGTTCTCGTATGAGTTGCGTGGATGTTAGTGTTTGTGTATAGGTGTATTGTGTATACTTTGAGATAGGAAACCCAAATGAACCAGTCAAATGTTGGTTAAAAAGACGTCTAACAATGGTTGTATTCTACCAAGGTTACAGCCATAATGTATTGCATGCAACTCAAACATTGCATACTCATCATACTGTAATCATGACAAATCTTTTTTCAAAGGTTTTGGTGAAGCTAAGGTATTTTGCGACCATGGGCTAGGCCTGGCGACATGTGACAAAGCCTAGCTTTACTGGTGCACCAAGTAATATGTACTCAACACTGACTCAAGCCTGGTGAGACTTCTAAATACACTTCTGAAAGAGGCATCTGTGTCACATCTGGTCGAGTGCAGGAGTGCATGTCTACTGACTGATGGGATTCATCTGCCATCTAGGGCTCATGTGCCACCCACAACACTTGAAACAAATAGTAGGTGTATTTGAGCCATACCTGCTGTTAAGGCAGCAGTATATGATGGGATTGTACATGGTGGAACTCATAGCGAGCCACATGACTGACAGGTAAACCTGTTGGATGTACTTCCACCGATTGATTGGCCTGTAGAGGCCAGACACCAGGAAGTAGATGTGATACGGCAACCAGCAGATGGCAAATGTCACCACCACAATGATCATCATCTTCACCACCTGGATCCAGACAAGAGGGAAGAAAGATGGGAAAAAGAGGTTAAATAATTGAGGTTAGAGAGGGAGATAGATTCAGCCGAATCAGATGACACAGATTGAAAAGTAGCAACAGGTGGACCAACCTAGGCTTCAATGCAAACATGTGGACAGAACCAAAACTGGGCTCCAGTGCAAACATGTGTACAGAACCAAACTAGGCTCCAGTGCAAACATGTGTACAGTGCCAAACTAGGCTCCAGTGCAAACATGTGTACATAACCAAACTAGGTTTCAATGCAAACATGTGGAGACATGCTCTGGTGTCGCAGTCTCTTCCACAGAATCCAATAACACCAAATCAATCCACAAACCACCCTTCCACACTCTGCTTCAGCTGTATTTTACTCGAACACTTCAGATCTAATCACACACGGTTGTGTCTGTTACTCTAGGTAGCTTTGTCACGGTACTTCTGAATGATCTCCACACTTCTGCCACTCTTCCTCAGCACAGTAATGAAGATAACTGCGTTGTACTTCTCTTTCTCTCTATCCCTCTCTTTCTCTCTATCTACCTCTTTTGGTCCCCTCTATGAATGCCCATGAAGGACAATTGTGTTCTGATGAATAAAATCAAGAGTCCTCTCTGTCTTACTTCGAGTATCCTGAGAGATGATGGAAAACATAGGATTTAAACAAACATTGTGTGTACAACACATTTCTGTGCTTGGAAGCTGATAAGAATGAATGCTAAACGGACTGGATATAATGGTGTTGTTCAGTTTGGGTAAAAAGAAGTGTTTTTTTTTTTTAGATCTGACTTGATTTTACTGACACTGATCTGAAAATGAATTCCTCTTCTCAGTAGCTATCACTAGGCAGTCTAGAAGACCAGATGTGGTTAAGTGCGTGAAGGTGAGCTCCACCTTCATAAGGTATGGAACAGGTTTAGAAATCCTAAATGAATGATACCTGCTCATTATTCTCATCACCATTTACACCAAGTTCTCCAGGGTGGTCATTGGGTGAACATATATATATGTCTATGTGTCTCTGGCTCTGTGAGGCCAATGGCTAAAAAGATATTAACGATGAACAGCATATTACTCAAATCTATTCAACTCACTGTTGAACAAGTGGTAGTAATGACCTCCATTACTGCCGAAGAGGGATGGGCAGAGCCTCACAAGTGACTGCATCATCTTCAGACTCCAGAAGATGCATGCAATTCACCTAAAAGCATACTTACAGTATGTTGATCTCTATTGTGAATGCATATTTTAGCATGTAATAATACACCTATAGAACACCTATATTCTGGTTCTGGTTCTGTTCTAATGCATTTGTTTAAAACACACCCTGTATCTACAGAAATTGAACTCTTCTATGATTTATACATTCCCTGCATTGCTCATCATCACATGCATGAATACAGGTCCATGATGCTATGTGCTGAAGAGAATATTCTAGAGGGTAAGTCATGGGAATCACAGCAGATTTGCACTCTTTTGTCTGTCAAACATTTCCTGTAAAACCGATTCACTGCCTAGTGTCATTTTGAGAGAGAATTTTTTTTAAATGTTCACCACATTTTTCTGAGGTGAATCATCATGTTCTTTGCAATGAGAACTTGACACCGCTGACACATAAAGGCGAGAAGACAGAGGTAGGGCTAGAGTGGCTCTATGCTTGCATGTCACGTTCACCTCTACCCTGCCACACTGGCATCTCTCTACCCTCCCCCCACTTCTGAACTCACTGGGTAAATATGGAAGCTGACTGAATGGATGATTCCCTGCATACAGAAAAGAGGGGGAAGAAGGAAAAGAGCAAGACAAAGACAAGAAAAAGGGAGTGAGATAGAAAGATAGAGAGAATAGACCATAAAGCGAAAAACAGAGGGAGAAGATAGAAGTGGACTGAACAAAAAACCCTCTTTTATTTCCTCTTATCTCCCCAACTCCTCTTTTGTTATTGTAGTAGGAAAGGCTGTGCCTTCCAATGAGGGATATAGATCTTCTCTTTGTGGCAAGGGCTGTGTGGAGAGCAGGTGTGATGTCAACGAAAAAGTGAAAAGAAAACTGACAGCATTCAAAGCTTTCCCAGCTAAAACCTATTTCCCATGTCTTTTGTCCAAGGGTTGTATGGGCAGATCCAAAGTAATTTGGCTCAAGAGCTTTGAGACAATAACTGCATGCAAATCCACAAAACCCACAAGGACACAGAAATATCAACACAACTAGGGAGCAAACCTCCAGGTAGACATGGTTCTCTATATATGCACATCTAATTATGTTTTTTTTACATGTATACATTTTTTTATTATTCCTATATGAATTAATCATAGTGTAATGGACCATGCTAATGACCTGCCTTGTGTTTAATTATTATTATTCAATTATTTTCTTTAGGTTCATACAAAACTAAATCATTATTCATTTGCTCTAGATATGCAATGTAAAGTGGGGCCACGTACAGCTTGGTGTATGACATAGCAATACATTCTTTATAAAAACAATTGTTATTAATCTGTGTAAATGTAAAAAAAATATAAAAATAACTGAGAATCATTTCTTGTTTATTTTTAAAAAAAATCTTCGTATTTATGAACATTTTATTCTGATCCTAAATAATAATTTCACAACACCTGATTCTGAACACATTTTAATCTTCTGCTCCAGTGATTAGTCTCTCATTAGTGTGCTATATTCAAATGGCTTCTGAGATCCAACACAGACAAAAACATCTCTGCTTCTTCAACAGAAGGGGTTAGTGACAAAGGCCAGTCTAAAACAGAACACCTCTGTTTGCCTGGAAACAATTCACAGGAGGCCATTAATGTTGTCAAGGACACAGAACACATCCTCTGCTGCCCAGAGCAGGAATGATGAAGACAGTCTGGCCGAGTCTGTAAGTCTTCGCCACATGCTGAGAGGCATCGCATGTTGTTTACTTCTCTTTCTCTCTCTCTCTCTCTCTCTCTGCTGACCTGGGTTGTTTGATGGTTACATCAATAATGCAGAATATATTAATGGCATACAATCTGGATAGGTCGTGGACAGCCTTTAGCGATGCTGTAAAAGGGATTTCCTAACTTTCCTTTAAATGGCCTATGTGCTGAACTCACATAAATAGAGAGTTGGTCTTTGTTGACAGTTCAAAGGTAGTTGATTGAGGGCTGGTTGAGCGGTATTTGGTTAATTGTACACAGTTTGTTAAATATTTTTTAAACTATACTCCATATCAAAAACAGTTTATGAACAAATTTAAGCATTGCTGTCACATGAATAAATATTTAGCCTAATGTTTGATTGTGACAAGACACAGGAGGGTGAAGCTTTCTGGTAGGTTACAGATTCCAGAGGGACGGAACTCCATATATAGTAGATCAGTGCTCACTCTCAAGGGTGGAAGTTCGTGTCCTTAAGTGAAGTAAACACAGTTGATCGTTCCTGACATCACACATTTGTGTGCCAGCCGTCAACTGCTCTTTGCCATGCAATGTGTGTGTCTGGGCCTCAGAGTGGAGCTGGCTCTGGGATACGCCTGACGCCATAACCCTTGATATTTACTGACCGAGGGATGTGGTCAGACATGGCAAGTGTTGCATACATCAAATCAAATGGCTGAAATACAAACACCAAACTGAGTCATATAATGGGCCATCTTTCTGTAGCCAATTATTATCTGCTGTTGAAATGCATTAACCACTTTATTATAAAAGAGCACCGACTGACAATCAGATGGATCTTGAAAAAAGAAAGCCATTGATGAGAGAATAGTTTTAAGGCCCACTGCCCCTCCTAGATTAAAGAATATAAGAACATATTTACAGGGAATATATATTACATGCAATATCTCTTTCTCAAGCTTTTCAATTTCAGCACCTTCTTTTTACCTTTTCCAATCAGCACAGAGGCCATGATTGCCTTAGCTGTGCCCAAAGACCCTGCCTGAGAGCGGGTGTGCTCTGATGATTGTGATCTCCAGAGAGCTGTGAGCACAGCTACCTAAAGGCAGAACACCGTGTTCCCCAGTACGCTTGACTTTCAAAGGCGCCACTGAGTTCTCTTCAAATGTTAGGGTCTGCTTTTCAAGTGCTAAGAGAATAGCTGGAAAGAACAGAATGAAATTCCTTAGTACCCAGAGAAGTTTTTTCCATCTTAAAAGCCAAACCTCTGTGGTTGGTTGTCTTCTTCTTGTAGGACAAAAGAAGAGTTCCTTCAGAAATTCAAAAGAGAAGCTGTTGCATTTGCATTTGCATTTTAAATTCCTACAGACTTAAAAATAACACCCCCAGAAACCTTGAATCTTCTACTTTTCAAATAGTCCATAGAGCCCAGAGCTGCCACACACACACACACACACACACACACACACACACACACACACACACACACAGTAAAATGTCAGTAAATTAGAGTTTTCACCTATCTTATTCCAATCGTTTCAACACCTAGGAAATCACCCCCCACACACACACCTTATTTCCTGCATTTCAAAGAAAGGAGGGGAAAAAAACCTCTCCATGTCCAATCTTCTCCTGAATCCTAAGGGTCTCAGGTGTAGCTGACACTCACAGTGAGGTAAGAGGTGTGAGATCTGGTCATTACGGCAGGGTCTAGGGTGACTGGTCATCAGTGGTTAAGCATACACGCTCCTAGACCACCTCCAGAGGACACTCCAACCGCACCCGCAGCCCTCACATCAGTGCTTATCGTGGGTTTAAGTGGCAATAGTGGCTTAGGCTAGGTAATCCCTCAAAATGGCGTGTGGGTTTTGCAACCCTGTTAACATCATACATCCTGTGGTAACATGAACCTAGTAAGGGCTGTAGAGGTTATTTAAATTAAGGTGAACCTAAACTTTCAACAAGAGGCTTTAGGTGGTAAGGTGCTACAAAACTGCCAACCATATGCTCAATATGAGTCAATTTCAGAGTCACTAAAAGGTTTCTAGGAAAGATGCTTTTCACCAGTCCACAAACCCATCATGGGTTCAAAGAACGGAGGCTTAATGGACACAGAGCTGGCAGTGAATACACTGACATTTCTCTCCCATGCTTTTAAACTCTATCTCTTTGACCTTTCAAAAGGCTTAGCACATGAGCAAATACATCCCCTAGAAAAATGGAAGTTTTCCGGGAAGGAGAAGAAGACAACGCTCTTGCACTAATTACCCCCTGCTCATGCGAGCGCCTGACGGAGAGGCCTGGTCTGCCCCTGCAGGGTGAACAGGATCAGTCAAGGTGAATGAGGCAGGCAGGCCGGCTGATCGAGTCTGGCACTGCCATTCCCCCCGACCTAATGAGGGACATTAGTTCTACTGCTTAGGCCTCCTGACAGGCTGGGAGCGTTGACTTTGAAGTGAGGCACGGCTGAGCAGAAGGCATATTGGTTCTGTGTGGGGATATTACGGTGTAATGGGGACTACCGTGTTTACGCTCACTCAGAAGGTGTGTTTTCAGGCGAGAGGTGACACACGTTGAATAAAATCTGTTTTTTTTTGTAACACCCCCTGATAGGAAAGGGCTAAATGCATATTAATTGTTTTAATTATCTGCGCTGTGCTCAGGCCTGCATTTGAACTGGGTGCCATGAGAGCAATTTGTTCCAGAGACAGAGGCTGAGATCTGGCTGATAAGAGCTTTTCCGCTCTGATGCCTAAATAGGCTAATGGAAATACGCTCTCTAGCACTGGATGAATGAAATAGAGAGAGCATGAGACTATGGTGGTTATTTGGTTCTTTAAGGACTAGATAATGTATTAAGTGCCCCTGCTGAAGGTAAGGAAATCAGCGATCTGTCAAATGTACTAGTTACTTTACAGTTACTAGTTTATTTAAGATATTATCTGCCTTAGGTGTTTGAGCCACTATGCACTTACAACAACAATAAATATAGCGTATAAAACCCAGATCTTATTGACAATATACAGGGTGTAGATCTGAAGAATTATTAGTCACCTAAATTAGACAATGTTACCACTAAACCACTTTGACCATTCCGAAGGATTAACACTATTTAATTCTCAGATACCAATCTGTCATCTGCTATGCTTCTATGCAGGCATAAAATAAACATTACCAACATAATCTGTATTTTAACTCCTATATTTAGGAGGTAATTTAAAAAAACTTCACACACATTACTATAACACACACAAAGACAGATATTCACCCACTAAACACAAATGGACACAGGAACCTAAAACATACAGAACAGTACTGAGGACTTTACAAAACTACCAAAAAATCCCAAACCCCTTCATTGCACTTAACTCATCTTTACTTCAAAGTCCTGATACCTACTGACCTCCTGCTCTCCATGACCTCCATATCTCTATCTGTGAAACAGCGCTATTACTGCACTCCCAGTGCCCACTCAGAAGCTCATAGAAATCTCTGTCCACTCTCAGCCCAGACACTTCAAGTATATTTCAACGGCCTTCTCCCCTTTTCTCAGCATGGCTTATGTCTCCGCTGTCCTATCTGCTTGATTCTAATAAGTCTAGACTGCTCTTCAAATATGCAGAGACACTCTTCGTCACATCGCAACTGGTGATGCACTAAATCTTGCATGCAGGTGCCTCAATACCACCAACACAACATTCGAATCCCCTCTCTAAGAGAAAGCAACCACATTTGGCAAAGAGGTTAAGTGAATAGACTTCTGTTATACCACACAGAGACCTCTCTTGAGCTGTTACTCGTCTTTTTTTCCACGCTAACTCTTTTATAGAGATCAAAATGAAATAGCTGAAAAATAGATTCTCCTATCGGAGCTGCCTGCCATTTGAACTGTGATTATTTTACCTCCAGACCGACTGCAGTCAGGCTTGCTGAATGATGAAGCAACACTCCAGCTCAACAAGTTCAGACTGACACAAATTATAACTCCCAAACCTTCCATGGACTTTGTAGTGCCTGTGTGTGACTCCCATCTATGTACATTGTAAATGTGAGTGCATACATGCACATACTAACAAACACACACACACACACACACACAGAATGAGAGAGAGAGAGAGAGAGAAAGAGAGAGAGAAAGAGAGAGAAAGAGATGTATTCATATAATCCTAATTAGATATAAACTACTTAATAGAAAATGCATATGACAGTTGCATTAATTGACTGAAGGATTTATCATGAATGGATTTTATAATGTCCACCCCACTTTGATGGGCAAAGCAGCTACATCTGTCTCAGTGTAACTAGAGTGAAAACATGTAGCCATATCCACATGTTTAACATAGAGATATGGATAGAGTTGGATATTGGTACATGGTTGTATTGGCAATGCTGCGAGCTGGTAAATCTTAATCAAAGGGTTCCAGTTAGTTGGGGTGTTTTGTGATGCTGTTGTGTTGCACCAAGACATAATTGTGTCTAGATGTACAGTATGTGCCAAGCCACAACAACCCTCAATTGACTCTGCTGTTTATTTGCCTTCAACAAACTTGCTTTTACTGTAAGAGCCTTTAAGAATGGCAACTAACTGTATTATTGCCTGTATTATTGCCTGGTAAAAAAAAAAATCATATCAAGTAGAGTTATATCAAGTTCTATTAAGTAGAGAAGAGTTGAAACATATACAGTGGCTTTTTCATTACATTTTAGTAAAAGAGCAACATAACAATCTGACGAATGGACCAAAAATCATGTTAGATTTGCTGTTTGACCAGATTACAGTGAAATAACAGTTGCTTTTTGACCTCCAGGCAAACTAAACTTCAATTATCTTTAAAATCACAACTCATTTAATAATAGTGTTAAGTTTACTTCATCTTTAAAGTAACCCTTAATTGCTCTTACCCATTGAACATAATCATGCCAATGACTTGAATTTGTTTGTGACAGATGCTGTGTATTTGCATGGCCACACAATCAATCCCGATAGATGGACCCGCAGGACTGTTTAGCGATTATCTGAAATCTAATAGATCTAAAGAGGCCTAAATAGGTTTTAAGTGATTGAACTGACATGCTTTGATGTATCTATCCTTTCCAGCAATCTGCTGAATTTGAATGATAATATCAACTTAACTACCAGGGCTCTTAGCCAAAGCACCTCTAAATACACCTATGCATAATTCATTTGAATTTCATATTTCCATTCAAAATATTTAGATCCCACGACACTGCTAAATTTCATATTAATTATACTACCTTGGCAGACATACTGGCCTTGTCTGAAACCCTGATTCTTTACAATATTATTACATCCCACCTGTGGGTATATTTTAAAGGCTGATCACTATATCCTTCCAATTCTTCTCTTGGATATTGTGAACGGATTATAAAGACAAGGTTTACAACAATGGCATTATATAAGCAGGTTTTTTTACGATGAAAAAGGGAAACATCAATACGCCCACACACACACTCATACTCCCACACACACTCACACAGACACACACCTGCGTGCCCTACAGTGCCTTGGAGGCTCCTTGGCCCATATTCCCCAGAGAGGTTCTGTTTAGTGCCTGTCCCTGGTTTGTCATGCGACTGGCCCACTTCCCTAGCCCACCCTCACTGAAGAGGTGGAGGTGCGCCCTCTCCATTTCCCAGACCAGACGTTAAAGCTTCTGGGTCACTGCAGTCACTGTCCTAGCCCGAGGCATTCACCGGCTACATGGCACTCACATAAACTACTGGAAAAGAGCACACCACGCACCATTGCAAGAGGCTGGTCTATCTCTTATATGTCTGTATTCCCCTCTAGAGAAAAAAACTCACTACATTGCGTAGAGACAGAGGCATCAGCAACATAAAATGCCACCTGACAGATTGATGTCTATATCTGATTAAGTGGGTAATTTTCATTGACATCCAGAATGCCTTTTTTCTAGTGAGTATCAGCAATCGGTGCAAGGCAAAAACATTGCTCCAGGCATGATTGGAGTTGAATGAATGCAGACAGAGATACATAGCTGATTATAAAGGTGAAATAGTAACCTCTCCTAGTAATAGCCACTGGTACTTACCTTCCTCTTGGCTCGGAGCTGGCCATGGTAGTTGTCTGAGGTGTCCCCCGGGATCTCTCCTCCCCACAAGGTCACACCGACTACAGTGTAGGTGATTGCCATTACCCCCAGGGGCAAAATATACACTAGCACAGTAACAATGATATGGTACCTGTGACATAATAAAGAGAACAACACTCAAAACCTAGCATTTCAGTTGTGTAATAAAATAAGGACATTATGAAATCTTTCTTTCTGTCTTTTTTTCTAAATAGTAATTTAAAATGTATTGGTGAATTATGAGGAAGCCCTTGAACTCAGCTAAAATGATCTACATTTTGGCAACACGTTAAACTCTAGTTTATGGGAAGCAGACAATAGAGAAAGCTTGACGTAAAAGATGTCTGACATGACGGCATCTTCAGAGCGACGAGGCCAGGCGAGGTAGCAGAGGGTCCTCTTGGGCAGCGCCTTAATAGTAGAGTAGAAGCAGAGAGGGAAAGCCAGCACCACCGCCAGCACCCAGATGCAAACTATCACCCCTCTGGTGGCTTTGGCAGATAGCCGCGGCTTCAGAGGATGGATGATAGCCATGTATCTGCACAGCACAGGAAACAAGCATATATACATCCAGGTCAGAGGTCAGAGCCAACAGGCATGGGAAAACACGAGATGTCACCCTACATTGAGAGAGGCAAATGATACGCGGGTTATCTGTCAGTGCTGAGATGTGTTTCGAAGGCATCCAGAGGCACGGATTCCCACACCCCTATGTTTTCAGGCGTTAATGTTAATTTGGGTCTCTGTAGTCACTTTGTATGCCGGTTGAATGTGGTTACATTTGACACTTTTTTTGGCTCTTATGATCTGCTTTACCACAGGCGTAAACACAAAGAAAGTGCCTCAGTCAGCTTAGCCGATGCTTCCTCACAAACAATGCCACCTTAATGAGTGGGCTTTTCTGAATGCACATCACAACTGCCACCATTCATCAACATAATTTGTTAGTGTGCGCACAGGCTGGCTGGCTGGCTGGCTGGCTGCACACACACCAGTGCCTTCTCACTCAGAGTGCTGTAAGAGTGGCTTTACACGAGGCTTGGCTGCGGGGCATGATGTCTTATTTAGGTCCAGAGCCTCATTGGGGCGACCTCTAAGAAGAGGAATCTGAAGGAGGTGACAGACGGGGCAAACATTTGAACAAGGAGCCACATACTGGCACATGCATGCATGCACACACACAGACACACACAAATGCAAACACATACATACACACACACACACACACACAGAAAGAGAGAGAGAGAGAGAGAGAGCTGTGTAGAAGAAATGTAAATGCATGTTAGGCAGCAGGACCTAGAAAAGAAAAACACAGAGGGAAGTAATCAAGCAGGTTTCTCACGGAGCCTTTTATCTTCAGACCTTATGATGTATTGAGGCTGCTGATACTCAACATGGGAAGCGTCTGAAGACATTCTCCCATCCAGCTGTTGAGCTGCTATTCATAACGCTCATCAAAGACAGAGATATACACACACACATACTGGTTCAAAATCTCAATGCAAAACGAGGCAAATTCCTGTTATCTCATGTAATACCATGTATGTATTTTCGTCACAGCCTTGCAGTCAAGGGGAGTTAGAAATACGGTGATATTCACATTTGTTTAAGATGCATGTCATTTCATGTCTTGAAAATGAGAATGTGAATTTCTCATCTTGTTGGTGGACAATTGTTCTTTCAATCTCATGGTTTAGGAGATCCTTACCATAATGATCTGATTTAACATGGAATTACCAACAACATAATTGCAAGATTTACCGATATGATTTTAAACCAACACCTAATGCTATGGGGATGGGGTATCAGTTGCATAACTAAATCTAAATGTCAAGGTGCTGAAATAAATCTAAATTAAAAAAAATTAAAAACATTATTCAATAGTTAGCATGGCTTACACTCACTTGAAAACAATGAAAATATGTCTTTAGTGAAGATAAAATGATAAATTAAATGATTTTATTGCTCCAAAAACCCAACCAACCCAATACAATTGAACTAAATAGACGGTTCTACAGATTCAGTCGCAGAGGAGTAACATGGAGGAGGAAGCCACAGTGCAGTGGTAGTGTCTGCGCCCACACCTCATGGGGGTTTAGTGCCCATAAAGACCCAGGGTTAAGTCCGGCCTTAGGTCATTTCTTGAGCCCATTGACTTTGTGGGTTATCTTCACTGTACTGCAAATGAAAGGCTAGAAAAGAAGCATGGATTGTAAAGAGCGTATGAATTTTGTATGAATAAGTCATAAGTCATATTTGAAATTGGTGGACTCCACACATCACGAGCATGCAACAAAGAAAGAGTATGTGCTGGTCTCTTTCTATGCATGTAAATACTATTTGGAATGTAAATACAATTTGTTGATGGCAATGATTTTCTCCTAAAAATAAAAAGATGTGGTAGCCTAATGGCTGTTTTCAAGTCAAACTCTGAGAGGTTATTGAGGTCCATTCAAATGCATTTTGCATTATAGCTTGGACACATGTATTTCAACAGGTGGAGATCCAAGGAAATCCAGGACTGTTTATTTGTGATATTTGCAGAATATGGTAGACCATCAATTTTAAGACAATGGTACAAAATCAGAACATTGAATTAAAAACATTAGCATAATTTAGCAAGGTGGCAAATCAATATGCATAGACTGAGCTATAGCCTTGAAGAAAGCAGTGGACCCCAGTGGCTAAAAAAAAATTGGACTTTTACATCATGCTACATGAATATGCAAAATTTGAATGCAAGGCAAGTCTCCCCTTCCCTTCCCAAAATGTCTTCCCGTCTTTTTTTAATTAGACCCCCATTAGCAAACATGTTACCCACACTACACTGCATAGGACAGTATGGCACAGGCTTTAGTCTAAGCAATACCTAGTCTTATGGAGTCAGATAGTATTTGTGCACTACATAATGACAGTGCGTGTGTAAAATGACAAGACTGGCGTTTCTTTGGAATGTACAAGAGCAGAGGGTTTTACACATTCCATTCTGTATGCAGTGCTACTCAAATACATTTCTAATATTTCACCCAGAATATGTACCTGAATGTCACTGAACAAATTCAGAAAAGGACATGTTCTTCCCCATACTCAAGTGGCATCACTCCATACAGCAGATAGAATGAATAACAAGGGGAGCAACCGTGAATAAGAATTATCTTTAACAAAAGTGACATCAGGCTCTCCCTGGGGTCAAATATTTAATCTACTCCAAATGCAAACACAATGATTGCAAAAGTGCTAATGTCAACATGCTAATTCAATTCCCTCTGACCTGTTGTCATGGTTCTCGCTGCAACTTTGATCGGTCAGCTCATGTCTCCTCACTTAAAGAAATATTTCTGTTCGGCCACAATTGCCCATGGCTTACAATTTCAACTTAAAAGCAAAATGCAATACACCCTGACAAGATGACAAGGCGACCTGTTGGAGACTGTACTATCATCTTTGATATTCACAGTGCTCACGGCTACAGGTGTCTAGTGTGCATCTCATTTACGCGAGGTAATAATTGAATTCTCTTTATGTGTCATTTGATGATGTTTCCTGGATATGGAGCATTTTTGTCCATGGAGCTGTAAGAAATATTCGAGGCAACCGAACCTTACACTGAAGCCTTCCCATATTTTCATATTGCTTTATGCTAATGCAGACCAATGTATGAAGCAACTGACTGGTAAATATTTTGAGCAACGTGGCATCTACATGAAGACCATCCTCAGGTCATAGATGTAAGGGCTAAACCCATTCTAAGCTATGTACAGCAAGTGGTTACTACAGCATTTTGCTTTTTCACTTGCACACACTGACAACTTCCCTCCCATTGTAACAAAGGACAGAAAACCAGGTTGCATGGAGTGAGTTATGCCACTCTTAAGGACATTAAGGCTATTCTTGTCTGACTGCTGCAGAAAGGAGAGATTGGACCTGTGTATGGCTCTCTCCTTCTCTCTCTCTGTGTGTGTGTGAGAGAGAGAGAGATTACATTAAAGCACTGAGCAGTGTTACAGAGTCATTTCACTTCAATGAGCTTTGCACATCCTCATTTTAGTTGTCATCCATTGGGCAGCACTTCTACTATGGCAAAGCGACTCTGAACATGGGTTTATTAGGCTAATTACAATCACGCCTGTTTAGAGTGCCGTGTTTCAAGGCCAACTCTGGAGATTGAACTAGTCTTTTACGATAAAATCAACATTTGTAGGCATACATCTGAAATGAAAGAGGCATCGGTGGAAACCCCTCCTGGGCATAAAGTAATTTTCTCATTACAAACAAATTTCTGTAAGCGGAGCATTTCAGAACAGCGCACACAGAAAGGATGCGAGATGGCTGTTGAGATGTAAATGAGGGAGGATAGGCTGTGCCGAGGGGTCTTGGGACCAGTAGAATCTGTGGGGGTAATGCAATAGAACCCCTGGAGATTTTATAAATAACTTATTAGAGCTTGAAAAAAGCCACAATGGTGCAGCCACTAAGCAAATACATTTGGTTAGGATTTAATTAGTTCTTCTGGCACAGTGGGACAGAATGATAAAGTGGCTATGTGAGCTAGCCCCCCCCCCCCACACACACTCACAGCTCCCCTACCTCAGCACCACACTTGTTGTTCCTCTCCTACAGGTGTGTCACTAGCACAGGTGTCTGATTTTACTGGGAGTTTTACATGTTTCAGGGGTTTACCTTAAACCTGCTTAAAACCAAATGAGGCTCTGTATTTTTAGGGAAGTGCCCCCTTACATGGAGAAGCATGACTATGTATTCATACCACTTGACTCATTTTGTATACCCACGTCTATTTCAGTATGTAATGTAACCACATTCAGTAGCAATATATCGATGTTGGCTCTGCATAGAACTGCTGAAACTATCCAATCGCATAGGGGGAATACACATTCACATACTCTAACATACACAAGGCTCCAAAGGTGGTTTAAAGCCTTTTAAATTAAAGCCTGATTTTCAAGGCACAGCAGTGCACTGCAGTTCGTTGTTGTATGGCGTCGAAACACATTGTTTTTATTGTGCAATTACATCATTACCTCCCCGTCATTAACTTCCATGAAAATAGCAATTACCAACCACTGGTTTATATAGTTTTTTTTTTATCTTGCAACCATTCAATACAACGATAGCCGTACATAAAGGCGTGTGTGAACATTAACTGACTCCTACCTGTCAACAGCTATTGCAGTCATAGAGTAGATGCTTGCAAAAACAGAGGTGACCGGGAAAAAGTTGTGGAATTTGCAGTATGATTCCCCAAAGTACCAATCACCATGCGTTGCGTACACAAAATTGATAAGAGTATTAAATGCTGCCATAGATGCGTCAGAAAATGCCAAATTAAGCAAAAAGTAATTTGTGACTGTGCGCATTCTCTTGTGGGCCAGTATTATCCAGATTACAATCAGGTTTCCAAAGACCGCCACAGCCAGAATGGTGCTGTATGCCACCGACCAGAGCGCGACGCGCCAGGGTGGCTGGACAAATTGGTTCGTTAAGTTCCCGGTGAAGTTAGTTCCATTCGATGCCGTTGCCATTCCAAAATGAATTCCGAGATATTCTAAAATAAATATTTACAACTTGACACGAGGGATAGCGTTAAAATCACGCGCGCTTCAGTACGGACACTGAAAAGAGATTAGCTTCACTGCGCACCAGACCGTTCCGATGCTTAATACCTATCCGGAAAAAAAACCTCGATGAATAAAATTGAATTCAATTCCTTGATGCAAAATTTCAAAATAGAGAACTTTCTGGACAACGAGTCTCTCTGTGTCTGCGACTCTCCTGTTGCACTCAGTCACAGAGAACAACAGTGTAGATTGATTCTGTGACAAATCCAGTGGTGACGTGCTTGTCGTGAGTCCAGGAGCAGTCGATTGATTCACTTTGTTAAAGGCTAGAACACCGTCAAGAAGAATGGGATTGTATCTGGCGACCATGAAGGTTGAACATTGGTGTTCTTTTTTCCAGATCGGACTAAGGTACAACTAAATGTGTGTGAGAATGATACGAGACAAAACACGAGGCAGCAACACGCCACACACAGCAGTTCACATTAATGATTACATGAGAGTAAGGACTATGGCTCCCAAAGACGGGTTCATATTTGTAAATTAATGTAGAGTTTGCACTTTTATTCTTTTTACAGCCATGTCCAGATCATAGATATCAGAAGTGACCTGAGAGAGGCAGGTGTTCATCATAAGCTTCTGTAAGCACTTCATTATTATGGAGGTGAGTGCAACAGCACTGGGAGGTAGTGGTAGAGGACAGAGGGATTTGGTCTTTTGGGTACTAGTATAACCGTGGCTGTTTTCCAAAGGATCAGGACTTTGACAGTGAGGTTTGATTCCTAGAAGAGGGAGTGGAGCATTGACACTCACTCCATGGCACAGTTCTTGGGCACCCTTGCCAAAATGCCAGCGATAAATAATTGTACTCTTGTGTTGTCAAATGTAGCAGTGTGGTGCACGTGACCATGTGGGTACCATGTGTATCACCCCTTCCCTTCCCTGTGGCATTCAAAAGGACAGCAGGCAGCTTGTGGACCACACCACCATTAATGTAGTTTCACCATTTGTGGCTGTATGCCCAAGGGTGCCACGGAAAAATCCATAGCAGACAACGTATTTGCATATCTATAAAGACTGATTGCTTCCAAATGATTATTCAGATGTGATACACTGATGAAAATCACAATACATTCAAGTGAAGATGCTCTGACACAAGGCTTCTAGACAGCCTGAGCATCCTGATTCACATGGTCACCCTCTGCATGTCAACATCACACTGGACTGACTATTAATCTACCTTTGTTGTATGCACAGATAAAAAAGAAAGTTGCCCATGAGGGAAACTGAAATTGTGAGTACTGCATCTTATTCACAGATCTTCCTGTTTCAAAAGGCATTTAGAGGCTCATATAAAGTCTATTCTGGGTATTCTTGCAACAATACATACTCCCCAGAATGTATATTCTTCATTAAAGGGGACCTGTTATGCTCACCTTTCCTTTAGTGTGATATATTGCTTCATGTGCATGTCTGCAATGGTACAAATCCCAAACTACATGCCAGAGGAAGAAACGCTCCCACAGAAACCACTTCTTGCAGCTGCCTGAAACGCCTCGCTGGAATTCCAGCCCTTTTCCTTTGTTACAAAATGTCAGTATCTCGGTTACACAATCCTTATTTTCTGCCTAGCTGACCAGTCAGAGGACACAGGGAGCGGGGGGTGATGCTATAATTTGCATAATAGGGATCTCTTTTAGTTACATGTTTAAAATTTCCATCTATAAAAACCGCAAACTCACGGCATCTGTGCATAGGAGCATGAAACATCAAAGACCATTCCTTAACTACGCATGAAGGCATACTACACATAAAAGGCCTTGTGCATATTATGCTCGTTGAGAGTATTACACTTTATAATCATATTTTTATCATATAATTTTATCCTTAGCTAAATGCTTTAATTTGCAGGTTGAGTGATAGCTTTGTCTTTAAATTAATTGCTAATGCATACATTCAATCAAACCAGTTATCAAGCCTTGCGGCTGCTATTCCGCATGAAACTCATGCATTCCAGAAACACAGGGAAATAGAGGAAATCACCCATACATGGGTTTGAACCACAATATATTCCCTAATATTGATAGTGAATGCTACAGAAAGCACAGTGTACCTAGTCTACAATTGATCTGTACTATGCCTTTGTGTCTACAAAAAAGGGGCAAAAATGATTTGGGTCCATGCTATTGACACTGGTCTTTTTTGGTCAATTCATTTCAGCAATGCTTGGTCTAGGTGATGAGAAAAGTGTGTTTCAAAGGAAGCCTAGACGTGTTCTAGTTCAGCTCTCCCCAAATCAATAACCATGGGCCTGTGTGCTAGTGAGGGGCAAGGCCACAGTTGGGTGAAAATGCTTTCACTCATGCATGCACATGCTGTCCTTTTGTGCACTCAGGAAAAGACAAGTGATGGCATGGAGATATGCAGACCTCCACAGCTAACTATCTGAAACACAAAACACATGCAGACATGCAGACCTCCACAGTTAACTATCTGAAACACAAAACAAGCACAACAAAACTCTATAGACAGCATACAGCAGGGCTCATCAACCTTTTTCAGCCCAAGGACCGCTTGGCTGAGAGAGACACTGAGCAGGGACCCCCACCCCCGCCGCTCCAAATTTGGGCCTGATATTCATATAACTTATTTGGAACTAAGTGTCAGTCACACACACACACTCCCCTACACATGTTTGAACAGAATTACAAATAATCTGTGACACACAACTCGTTTCAATTTATTCTGTTTATTATTGACATTTTCTTTCTCCCTTACAGTTAGCCATCACTCTATATTAAATTAGGGAGGGACAAAGAATTGAGTAGCTTGAGAAGCTTCAGTATGGATGAAATATCTCATACCTAGTGAGAGATCTGACGTTTGAGAATTCATCATTCATGTCTTTGGCAACCACATTCTCCCTATGAATCATGCAGTGCGTCATACATGGCTCTTGCACCGTCTGTGCACATCGCGACACATTTTGGCCAGGGTATATCATGTTCATGGAAAAAATTGTCGATCACTTTGAAAATCTCTGAACTTTTTTTACCTCCAGGCAGCTGCTTACAGAATAGAAATTCCTCCTGCATCTCATTTTGGTCGACAAATCACAAAAAAGCTAAAAGCTGAGCGTCGTTTGACACATCGGTGGATTCATCTAATTGTAGTGCAAAATAATCTGCCTTCGGGAGTTTTGCGACTAGTAGGCCTAGTGCCCTCACATCAGCTGCCAATTCATCAATAGGGCGGGCATTGGGATGCTTTTCAGTTTTTTTACGTACTCATCCTTCCCAAACACAATATTCAACTTTCCGCAATTATGTATGGCTGTTTGGTCTGAGCAACACGTAATGCAACTTGATAGGAGGCTTTTAAAGCTAGCTCGCACACTTTGGCTGATTGTCTCATCAAGGTCTGCTGGCCCTCAAAAGATTTTAAACGGGAAATATTAAATGTTTTTTTCTTTCAAGTGAGCATGGGTTGTTTTTGAATTGTTTTTTTACGTTCTGTTTATGTTTATGTAGTCTTTTGGACGTTTTTTAATTTTTGGAAGAGGGAAAAAATGCTTCAGATGAAATCATTTGGTGGACCCCCTGCAGTTCCTCCGCGGACCCCCGGTTGAAGACCTCTGGCATACAGTATATGCTATATGTACACAAGGTGTCCTAAAATGAGAATGTTTTTGGGGAAAAAGTCCTTCAGCTGAGCAGCAAAGTGGTTCTCCACTCTATATACTTTGCTGACAGACATAAAAACAATATCAGAATCAGAAACAATGTTACATTGAATATTGTACTGTGTATTGAAATAGGTAGATGATCAAGTGGCAAGACCATTGTGTAGATTTGATCATGTTTAGCGTGTTTTCTGTCTTACATAACCCAACTAGCTATCAAGCAGAAGATGTGGCCTTGGCTAGGTGCTCACCTGAGATAAAATTACACACCATTATAGCATGGTTCTCTAATGATCCACTTCTCGTCTGTATATACACATTTAAAATATTTACATATACAACATTAGTGTATTGTAACTCTCCATTGTCTATCACTGTACATACTGTAATATATAACATCACTTATCATTTACTTTTCCTGCACTTCTGTTTAGATGCTAACTGAATTTAATTGACTTCGTACCTTTACTCTGCACATTGACAATAACGTTTAATATAATCGAATCTAGTCTAAAAACACACCCATTGATGTTGTTATCTTGTCTGTGACCTTGCTCGATGTAGTGGAAGGAACTGGTAATATTTTCTATAGCTGCTCACATGTACTCTTAATTCTTTAGTTAGGACAGTTGGGAGGAAATAATGTAAGCTATTGTTAGAAATGGTCTACCTACATGCATAGTTCAGATACAGTGCCCTCCAGAATTATTGGCACCCTTTAGTAAAAATGAGCAAAGCGAGATGCGAAAACATTTCTTTTTTGTTTATCCTCATGATCTTTCTTTCAAAATATTCACAAAAATTGAACCTTTAATTGAAGTAACCTAATTGAAAGAAAAAAATAATTTTTATCATGAAACAAATATTTTTCTGAAAAACTATGTGTGCCAAAATGATTGGCACCCCTTCATTTAATATTTTGTGCAGCCTCCCTTTTTCCAAGATAACAGCTCTGAGTCTTCTCCTATAATTCGTGATGAGGTTGGTGAACACATGGCACGGGATCTGAGGCCATTCCTCCATACAGTATCTCTTCAGATCCTTCAGATTCCGAGGTCGACGCTTGTGGACACTCCTTTTCAGCTCATCCCACACATTTCCAATGGTCGGGGGACTTTGATGGCCATGGCAAAACCTTTATTCTGCGGTCGGTGAACCATTTTTGTGTACAGTAGATTTCGAGGTGTGCTTCGGATCATTGTCCTGCTGGAAGGTCCAACCACGGCCCATTTTAAGCTAGGTTTTCATTTAATATCTGCTGGTATTTGATGGAGTCCATGATACCATATATCCTAACAAGATGTCCAGGGCCTTTGGAAGAAAAACAGCTCCACAACATCAAAGATCTGCCACCATACTTCACAGTGGGTATGAGGTGCTTTTCTGTATTGCTACCTTTCTGTCTATGCCAAACCCACCTTTGATGTTTGTTGCCAAAAAGCTCTATTTTGGTCTCATCTCACCATATAACCCGGTCCCATTGATGGTCCCAGTAATATTTGGCAAACTGTAGGCGCTTTAGTTTGTTGTTGATTGACGGCAGAGGCTTTTTTCTGGCAACCCTCCCAAACAACTTGATGTAAGTGGCATCTGATGGTAGTTTCGGAGACTTTCTGACTCAACTAACTTCTGCAATTCTCCAGCTGTGATCCTTGAAGATTCTTTTGCCAGTCGAACCATTCTCCTCAAGGTGCGTGGGGTCAATTTACAGACAGGTCCTCTTCCAGGCTGATTCTTAACTTCTCCTGTCGTTTTACACTTTTTAATTATTGCCATGATAGTAGAAATTGTAGAACTGTGTTCCTGGGTCTTTCCCATAGTGATGAATGACTACGGGAATTTGGCCTGTGTCACCTCATAGTTATACTCCAGTGAAACAGGAAGTCATGGTTGACCTCTTAAGAGTTCCTAATCAAACAGGTGAATTTAAAAATGTGAAACATGACTGAAAATATACTTCACTTAGATTTTAATTATAAGATTTTCTAGGGGTGGCGATATTTATTTAATGTCAAAAAAATTAATTTCTTACAATAATTTTACTTTTGTGAATATTTTTTGAGTGAAAGACCAAGAGGATAAACAGCAAAGACATTTTGTCATAGCCTTCGTTTACTCATATTCACTAAGGGTGCCAATAATTGTGGAGGGCACTGTAAACCATGTACAGTGGCTTACAAAAGTATTCAACCCCCCTGAAAGTAATAATAATAATAATACACTTTATTTAATGGTGCCTTTCATTGCACCTAAGGTCATCTATATATCACATAAGTAATCACATCAGTAATACAATTTTGAGTAAGTAACAAAGCACCCAGTAAAACATCAGTACAAACAACAGTAAGACATGCAATACGCAACAGAGCACAGCTTGGCAAGGAGTTCAAATCAATTTGGCAGTATAAAATAAGTTGCAGTTGATGCAGTGGGTGGGTAAGATAGTTTTAAAAGATGGGTTTTAGGAGCAACTTTGAATTCTGTGATGGAGTCCAGTACGTACATGTGAGGGAGGAAGTGAATTCCAAACTTTGGGTGCAGCAGAGAAGGGTCTGGCATCCATTGTGCTGAGGTTGATAGTGCCAGCAGACCTGCTGATGAAGACCGCAGGAAATGAGAGGGAATGTCAGTCTGAAGGAGGTCTGTGAGATACACAGGGGAAAGGTTATGGACAGTTATAAATGTTAGTAATAAGATTCTAAAGTTGATCCGTTTGGCCACGGGGAGCCTGTGTAATTAAATCAGCTGGGGTTATGACATGTTCAGTGGACTTTGAATTTGTAATAATTAAGTCAATCACATATGACCAGGGGTTAAACAAGATGAAAACGTTATATTCCTACTTGGTGGACATCTACCAGACGCCATTGAAACATGGATTACTCTTTGTGTAATGAGATGTATGCATCATGTTATGGTGTAGTAGTCCACATAACTGGACACTGCACAGACGTAATGCCGTGTGGTCACATTCAGTCATGCCCTCGATTTATATGCGATTGGCTAAAAGTCAGTATTATTCAAACTCCATATCACTTCCCTTGCTGTACACTTATTAAGCATATAAGAAGGCAGTGTACCGGATGCACAGATCAGACAAACTTTACATTCCTTTCTGCTGTTTCATTTTGGGGTGTACGTCATGTTCCAATTACCAAATAAAACACAACATGTAAATGTAAAACACAAAACGATTGGAGGATCTGTCTGTCTCCTCTATTTCTCCAATCTCCAGTAAATGTCATATGTATGTAGCATGTAGCTGCAAAGCTGTTTGTGTGACGACACCTAGATATCAAATGTGGTTTTCACACACCACAAAGGGATACAATGACCTACAGAGCTGGGATGATGGAAAAGATCCGACATACACAAACAATTCCAGTGTAGACAGAAATTGCTTGTCTTTCATTCTTTGGGTTTCTCTTTTGTCATTTGATGCAATCTTCTCAGAATTGTATCTAGTGCTTTTGTACCCTGGGTGAGGTATTCCATTCACATAGGCATTCCATCCACCAAACCAGATTCCCTGTTCAGTGGTTTGAAAGCATAATTTCACGAAAAGGAAATGAATATGTAGAGTTGTACAGTTCAATCATTCCAAAGTTTGTGCACTCTGTTGTTCCCGCTCAAAGGTCTCAGTAGCCAAATAAGATAAGAGGATTACTCCCAGCATGACTTTAGACAATATTTCCTACCCAGTGAGTGTGATTCTAGCGAATTAACAAATGGTGCAGAAAGAGAGAGAGAGAGCTGGCAATTTAAAAAGTTCAAACAGAAATGCTTTGGAGCACCTGCTACTTAATAGGCTCACAGACTTAAAAACTTAATCCTGGTGCACTTTCTTGAACACGGAACAGCGGTAGAAATATGCAGCCCTTGGCTTTTGGATTGGCATCCCACATGGAAAAAAGCCTGTAAAATTCATAGATGTTCATTTCTATATAATATTTATGTTAACAGTGTATTAACACATAATTATGGCCCCTTTCAGTAGTATAGATATTAATTTATATCTGACCTACCTTGGATGTTGAAGGGCATTATGCCATTTTAGTAAGAAATGTAGATATAAGCTCTTTATCACAGTTGTGTCATGAAAGTATATGACAAGTGTGATTCCTAAATGTTTTTTACAGACCTTTTCCATATGGGATTACACAGTAAGTGAACCCTGAACTCCATGATAAGATGATATGATGTCTAAATGACAAATCTCAACACAGCGTGAGGTACTTTTGGTGGTACTTCAATAAGATAATAACACATCATAACCAAACACAAAACAGAATACAAGTGTTGATCTGTGGGGTTTATAAAGTTTATAAAGTTTTAGCAAACAGTATAATTTAACAAAGTTTGCGCTGTCAACAGAAGAAATGCACGGACGCATCTGGACTGTTCTATTTGCACAAAACTCTTTTAAAGGTGCAGTCTGGGTTGCAGGGTTGCAGGTGAAAATGGATAACAATTTGTTATAGTGCCACCTTTTGACCTGTGATTTTCAAATGTGGCAGATTGCCTCTGTATAATGGTATGAATGCTAACATCATTATAACGATCCAGTCACAGTTGTTATTGAGTGAACTAATCATCATTTGATAAAACCACTGCATTTTTGGAGTTGATATTATACAAACAATGTTTGACATTTTATTAGTTTAATGTTTAATGATTTTAGTTATGTTTTGTTTTGGTCGCTGATATAGGACCCTCTTTTGAATAATGTCTCTCTGTGATGAGCGCAAAATTATTAATAACATTTATAACATTTTCTAATATTTGCAAATAGAATGGCGTCTACTTGCCCATTAGTGGGGCACACAGTGCAATTGAACTGTCACATGCGTTCCACAAAGCTCTGATGGAGATAATTTCGAAACACTGTTAATTACTTTAGAATATATGAATCAAGTGCCTTGTATTAACATACACCTTGTATGAATCATGTGCTTCATGTAAGCAAGAACATGGTATTTCTGTGTTTCTCTGTGTGTGTGTAACTTAGATTATTAGGTGCCACTTAGCCTGCATATGTACAAGAGCATGTTTAGACCAGAGGTGATAAGAAGGGTCAAACTGTGCTCTTTCCGACCTCGTGCAAAACTGCCATCTTTGCAAGAGAGGGAGCCTCGGGCGTCAGAGATCCACCACGTGGTTATCCCTGCTGAACGCTAAACTTTTGTCTATATACTAAACCTTGTGTGATGTATTTAATATTGCTTCACTTTCATCCTTGTGCTGTGAGTGAGCCCGATTGCAATTGTTGTTGTCTAATAAATACACTTATATGCAGCTCCGGAGTTCTGAGGTAACTAGAGTGAATTTTCAACTATCAAGCTCTACCCTGTGCTTACGGTGAGACAAACCTGTGATTACTTTACTCATTGCCATGGCGACCTGAAAGCAAAAATCTTGTCTCATGTCCTCTTCACAGGGTGATTTTCCCGTCCTCTTCCCAAGACAGTAGCTGTTGCAGATTCTAGATGATTGTGTTGTTTTTCTTTAAACTGCTATTTTGTGTAGTATGTGTTGTAAGTGTTCTCTTTGTAGCCTGTAAACACTTGTGAGTGATGAGTCTCGATCGGCAAATGAAAATGAGACTCACACTCACGGGCACGGACTGGAGGAGGTAGGCCGCCCATTTAATGACGTAGATGACTCCCTAACAGCTCACTATGTCAGCATCGGCCTTGCAAGGTTCAGGATGATTTTCAACAATGGATGGTGTGCTGAGCTGTTTTCAACCCATACATTTGAATTCAAATAGTAATTTTGTCCATATTAACACAAGAATGATGTGATTAATCACAGTTCAGTCATATCATTTAGTTTACAGCTAAAAAAACACCTTAAGTTACAGTAGCACTTTAAGCGGGGTAAATTTGCCCCTTTAAGAGTCAGCAGAATGTGCCACTCAAAACAGACATCAATAGGAAGTGAAAGAGCAGCTGTTTCACTGTACTCCTGAAACATCCATTAAGAAATACACATTCAGAGCACACGGCGCATACTGCCATTTCGTCAATGCAAGATGTCATTTCAACAGCATAAATAAAGCACAGGCAAAGCAAGGCGCTTCCATCCAAAGTGCCTATCCTCATTTCAACCTCATGCCCACAGATAACATACTCATGGGCTGGCCTTTGGTCTGTGAGCGGCAATCTGTGTGGCTCTTATGTTCTGATAATAGGCCTTTGCTTCATGGAAGAGTAAAATCAGATTTCAATCCATTCAACCTTTACTATGTGAATCCATTAAGTGAAGAAGATGTGAAGACTCTGGTCTCCTCTTGGGAAATTACCTTTCACTGTTTCAATGCCACCCCCCCACCCCCCTTTCTCTCTCTCACACACAGTCCCTTAAGCACACACAATTGACAATTGTTTCTGGCCTCCTCCATCACAAGCTGATATAGTCATAGCTTCCATCCAGATTTGAAGTGAACTCACAGACACACAGATATACAAAACAAAGCTAAATACACAATCTAATGCATATATATCACAACCAATATTTAGTGTGACTGCGCAGCGTGATGTTATCACAGTACTGTTCTTCTTAAATGTCATTATCGAGGTATTTTTCTCTATTCGACCTGTTATTTGGCGCCACTTCTACTCCTAATACTTTTGAGATATTGACACCACTCCAGCTCTGACACGTCTGTCCCTGATCCCATGCAGCGCTTGTGTGAAAATGTTTTGCAATCCCCCCCAGTCGTTCTTTTCTTTTTCTTATATTTCTTTGTTTTTTCCCCATTGAAATGAATGGGGAAATAATATCGCAGGGAAACAAAGGAGAGAAAACTCACAGACAGACATCCTCAGGGTTGATGAGTCTAGACAACACAGAACAAAAGCAGCAGGCTTTTATACACTGATTGCATCAAATTAGAATGAATTATTTCAGGGAAAGTGGAAATGGCAGCAGAAGACCAAACACATATCTGTACATTTCGTATTGATCTTTTTTTGTACTCACCTTCTCACTCTGCAAACACAAACTACTTCCACCATAACTACAAACTCCCACAATCACTTCCTTTTCTTTTATATTTTAATTAAGCATTTTTTTTAACTATATTATATGTTATTATACGACCCCTCAGAATGTTCCCAAAATTTCAGTTGATTTGAATGGGCCACCCCAACATTCGGAGGTCTGATATTTCTTTTTATTATACAGCTCCTTCAGAATGTTCCAAAACGTTCCATTGATTTGAATGGGCCACTGCAAAAAATAAATGACGGTAGACGATGAGTGGAAAGGCAGACGATAAAGGTCAATACTTGTTTTTTACAGTTTTTCTCAGTTGCTTTGGTAACATTCTAAAAACTGTTTGTTCAACCTCCATATCATCTGGTCACTTGTGCACCATGTGTAATCATGACATCAATTTCTAATTGTTTTGCACATTTTGAAAATGCTTTTGCTCTACAAAACATCTAGGTATCTATTCAGTGTGTAAGTCATGACATTCAAATGGTTTAAACCAGTTATCATTATGTGTCAGCCATATGCTTCATCAGTTACGGTCACATTATGTTTTTGTTGTGGTACAAATATTTTTTAAATTACATTTTTTTAAATGTTTGCTAAATTAATTTATTGTGTGTTTCTTTTCTCATTAAGGTTTACCTAAAGAGAGGCACACCTGGGAATCATAGCAACGTCCAGGGACAGTATGTAGCCCACGCCTGTCTCAGCAATAGCGAGGTTTATGATTGATAGTTCTATGTATGTAGGAGAAGAAATTACGTATTTATTTATTTATATTCATTGATGTTTGCATGCTTGATCATGAAACATGACCTGTTGTACTTAATTTGATAGCTATATCAATGTTCATTGTCTATGTTTTTAGAGCTCCCCTTATGATGTTACCTAAGTACTAGCTTTTAGTCTTTGCTACAGTGCAATATTAAATATGCTTGTGGATAATACAATGTAAAAATACACTCTGTTGATTAAGAGAGGTGGCAATTCAACTGTATGATCATCTTAGGGGATGTCGTTTGTGGTGCTGTTAAACTGTACTGAATTAAACACAAATATGTTTCTGTTATTTAGCCCAGCCCCACTGATTGGCATGGGGTGGTCAAAACACTTGTCAGCTCAACGCAGTACAATTCAAAACCACTACAAACTGCAAACTCTATAAGGAACATACAGTTTAATCAACAGCTCTCTAAATTTGTTTAAACTAATACAAAATATTATAACCTTCATAAGGCAAATAATTATTGCAGAATTGATGCATTAGACTGTAGTACTTTCGGCTATAAATACTTAGTCATGTTATATCCAGCCATTTCTTCCAGCTTATTTTCATGACAGTTTTTTTAAACAAAGACTTATCTTGCCATCAATATACACTTGATTTCTCACACCTAAATGAATAACCTAAAAAGAAGCAACACACTGTAACATATTATAGCATGAGCATTCATTCTTTCTTGCAGATTGTGAATACACACGTTACAGTGATTGCTGCAGATCACAGACAGCGTTCCGCTGTATGTAGTTTCTATTTCAACTCTCTGTTCCGGTAACTGTAACTGTGGTGTAACTGTAACTGTAACTGTCCGGCAACAGTAACTGTGGTGTTTTTGCCTGCACAGCAGCAGGTGCCATAGTCAGGGACAGTATCATGGGCTCAGCTACTGTGCTTTATACTTGCTGGTCATAACTGGGGCATTGTGGTTCTCTCTCCATTTTCCTCTTTAAAAGCAAGCAACACCTGTAAATCAATGTGAAATGTATTTATTGATAGCTCTACGGAGGGCTGTAATGTGTAAGTACTCAGCTGTCAGTACATAACTGTCAAGATTATTTCACAAAGTAAATAGATTTGTTTCAAAGACATTAATTTGAAACCTTTTGGTAATAATTTATATCACCAAGGATTTCTATTCCTCTGAAAAACATTTTGTAGTAATATTTTTGTATTTGGTTGACATGGATTAACTCATGGAAGTATGAATGGCCTCATTCAAACAGGCTGATCGCTGGGAAGTGGACAGCCAGGTTGTAACCAAGATGAATGGAAATAGCGAGGAAGGTTGCTTTCTTCTTCGCAACAATGTCTTAAATAAAGGAATTTCAACATGACATTCAGTTGTCTACTTCTTGTTAAAAATGTATGACATTTTCAGGAACTAATTTCAATAACATGCAGCATGATGTATACGGGGAAGTGTGCAGGGGGCTTAGCATTTCTAAGCTACCGCATCGGTGTGCTATATTGTTTTGTTTATTTTGCATTGCGGATAATGTTATGGCCAGTAAGTGCACCCACTTCATGACATGAGCAGCAGATGTTCAGTGACGTTTGATTAACAACTCAGTTGTGTGTCTAGCCGTATGACTTTGTAAAAGTTTGGTTAACAAGTCAATTGAGTATTAAGCCATATAACTTTACAGAATAAAAAAAAACCTAAAAAAAAAAATCGTTTAAAAGTCAGGCAATTGAAATCGTTACTCAATGAAAACGCAAAGATCCTGGTATACCATTAGCCAATCAAACGAATCATGTTTTCCATTCCAGTCAGGTGACTGGTCTCAACCAATCGTTACTTAGAATTACTTCCGGGCGAAGCGAATCGTCTGGCTTCCACCCATCGTCTACCAACAACCGCTGGTTTTGTGCTTCTAATTCACATCATCATTCCGCAAGTAGTCATTGTAACTTGAAGTCAGCAAGTAATGGGTAGCTACGCAACACCTGGAACTTTAAAGTTCTATTTGCGTGAAGAACTATTTTTTCTTAGCGGAAATCATGAAACGGCAAACAAAATCATTAAAAATAGGTATTTAAGAGGAATGTATATTCTATCGTCTTCGCAAGTAGCCGCATAATAAGTCTGGCGGTCATAATCGTAAAATAAATCCCTTGAGGACAAAACAAGACGCCAGACTATACATTATCCCTTACTTATTTTGTAGTAAATATCAATTACAGTGAAGATAAAAGTGAAAATGCAGGGTAGACTCCAGAGCCAAGCTGAACTCTCCTGTCCCAAATACAGATTGAGCGTACTGCATCCTCCCGTCCTTGGAGAATGAGACTTAGTGAATAACTTATTGGAACACCACTACCCCGGGTCCATCCAGTTCAGCATTCCCCCCTTGATGTTATAACAGTCCATCCTGTTTTATTCAAAATGATCCTGTCTTAACCAAGCCAATACCCTCGCACCAAACCAACCACCACTGTGATTAAGGCAAATACCCTTTAGTTTCTGCCTGAAACATCCTAGAGACTCACTAGTGCAAAATATGCATCTTCCACTCCCCCATTTAGCCAGGGGAAAATATGACAGAGGCATAGCCAAAGCTTAATTTGTTCATTCAAAGCATGGAGGCACAGATTTGATACCGAGTGAGAATGTAGCTGAGCTGTTCTTCAAAAGTACACTGTCAGTAATTACATCCTTTTGAAGAGGGTTTTTTCTGTCTTTTTTCTTTGTGCTCAGGTGAGTAAACCTGACAATGGCCAGGGAGGGAATTATGTTCCTCACAGAAGCATGTCAGCTCCTTGGTGGAGGCTGTTATGGCAGGCTGACCAATTCCACACAGATTGACATGGTTTGCTTCAATCAAGCTGTTTTGAGACACTTGTCAGGCATTGATTGATGCACAGAGGACTCAGTTATTAATTCCTGTGTCTACCCCATCTGCGATGATGGGAAAGTAGGATGGCAAATTACATGGCTATTTTCTATTCCTATTTGCCAATCAACAGTCAGACTGTCACGGGTCAATTATCTCCAGCTATCATCTCTGTGTTCTGTCTCGTTTGTGTGGTAGCTCTGGTACAGTCAGTGATCAGTGACAGCTATCATTAGAGATGCATTGGATTTCTGCTCAACTTCAATCTCAGGGTAATCTTTCTTGGTCTTTGAAAATCCTCACTTCAAACACTTCTGTTTCACCCTGATCACACTATCCTTCAAGTAGCCATGATGGAATTTCCTTCATTATCATTCCTTTATATGTACTTTGGACACACAGATTGGGAATAAAGGAAAACTCTGCATGGTTTCTCTGAAGACAGTGTGAATAAAAAACGAAACAAAAAACATATTGCAATTAGGGGTTAGGGTTAATTTCCTTAGTAAGAAAGTGCATAGAAAAGACTACATTTGTAATTATATTTGTTTCCAAAGACTAAACCTGTTTATACTCTTTACAGAGTGCATGGCTCCCTAGCAGATGGCATGGACTGATAAAAGACCAAATAGCTGATTACAAAGTTGAGGAGGATAGTGCATGTGTGAGACAGGGACCAAAGGGGAAGTCTAGATACAAGCTACCACTGCCATCAACCTCTTCAGCTCTTAGAGGGCAGGGTAGCTATCAGTATACTTACTTAGCGGTTTTTGTTGGACTGATAAGTAGAACATTAGCAGAGAGGTATTTAAAATAAAGTGAGAGGTGCCAGATAAAGTTGATGTCCATATCAAAATAATATCAACTGGGAAGCCTCACAAAAACTGCAAATTATGGTTGGATATCAAATGGTCAGGGCACCACCACCACCATCGCTAAAAATCACCAAGGTGAAGACAAGTAAAATGCATTAGTCAGATCAGGTGCAGACAGGTAAAGTTGAGACAAAGTGAGAGCCTATTTGCAGATTAGCTGAGAGTAAGTTGTTCATATGGATGGGGGAGTGTGTATGTTAATAAACTTGAAACTGGACTATAAGGAAAAGCCGTGAGCTCATACCATGTTCAGAGAATCCTCAGAGAATTACTGGGTTCGCTCAAACATGACAGGCTGACTGAAGATGAACTAGAGACTTAATTAATATGGTTCATAGGGAACCAGTGAAGAAATAATGCATGAACCAATTCACTACATTAGCCGGCCTCACAATTTCGGTTGACATATTTCTCTCTACTTGTCTATTTTACATAAGACCTGACAGATAAGAATGACTTGAATACTAACACATATTCAAGTTCATCAGAGCACTGAACATATAAAGGCTGGTTCAAGGTAAGCATGGTATGGCAGTTTTAGTGCTGTCTGCTATTCAGTTATTTTGTAAAATTCAAGAGGATTCATGTTGGCCTTGTGCCAGTAGATGTGTTTGCACCTCTACTTTGCATTTACATATCAAGAGAATGAAGATGTGTTGAAAGGATGCTTTTTAAACAATATAGGTCTTGCATGTCTGAAACATGAGAGAGAGAGAGAATTTTTGAATTTTATTTAGAAAAATATCTGTTTTAAACTACGTCTTTAAAATTTCAGCAACAAAGAAAGAGAATATGTTACCTATATAAATATTATAAACAGAATGCAAAAGCTCCTACTTCATTGATCGCTGACAGGGGCGGAGATCCCATTTCATTGTGGGGGGGGGGGGGGGGGGGGGGGACAATACATGGTAACATTTCAGAGAGTAATTCCTGGGGGGGGGGGGGAGAGACATGAAAAAATTGCTGTAACGAGAGCTAGCATAACATAGCTGCTAAATACCGAATTCTCTTATAACATTTTACATCTGGCACAATGTACCCTGAGGTATTAGAGTGACACGTCGTTTTTCCCGAATTTCCAAAGCCCAAAACACAGGGGGAAAGGTGCCGGCTGTGGATTAAACAGTGTGGGAGAGACCCCACTCCCAACTCAATATATTAAAGATCAACAAACACACATGTCTGCTCTAAAGTAAATTAAGCTGCTTGCAGCTAGCTATTGTAAGCTGGAGCATTTTCTATTATGTTGGAAGGTTAATTAAATTAGAAGTTATATCTAAATTGGGAATTTATAAATAACATTTAGTCCATCTAGGACTTCTCTGTTTAGTTAAGTTATTGGAAATTCATCAATGTGATTGGATGTTGACATGTTATGTTTTGGAGGATCAGGAAGTGACGTTTGAGTGTGGAAAGTAGAGGAGTGAGAAGTGATCCATTAAACTGTTCAAGAGCATCCTTGTCTCCCTCCAGTTCGTCTATCTAATAAGTGAGGATTTCAAACGAACCCAACACAAAAGGTTACACTATCTAGCGAACTATGCTATCTAGCTAACTATCTAGTTGAGAGAAGATCCCCAAACAGTTATGGTTCATGTCAACTAGTATTATAAACACTTCTAGTACATAAATAGTCTCTCCAACAAATTTGTTAATGTTAAAATAAAAATGTTAATGTTACCGTCTGTAAAATTGCACACGTCCCCCCCCCCCCCCCCCCGAACATAAATTACAACGAGTTATGTCATACACTTCTTGTTCAGGGTCTGACTCTGGTTCAAACAGTTAAGTGCACCCCTGTGTCAAAGTGCAGCAGCCATGTTTCTCCAAAGGTACATGCTCAACAGTTGCCATGGTAGCGCCAGAGCCTGTCTCTGGTATCACAAAACCTTACTCGGGTGAGAACGCCCCCCGCAGAGGAGGAGGTGGGGTGAGCTGGCTCATTACCATTTAAAGGAACAGGCACTCAAAAGGGGGCCGCTCAAAACAGGGCTGTTTTAGACAGGGTGAGAAGGGTACTATTTTGCTTGATCCTTGTGGTATTTTGACCAAAATATGTTAGACATTTCATTAAGACCCCAAGGAACCATGTAAACCCTTTTGTTTTGGTTAATGGCGGCTTGTACAAAGTTCTCCATTCAGGCTGTATACTATTTTTCATCATTAAGATTCTACGCCAAAGTGTATCAATTCAAAAGTTGGCAAACTTTTTGTTTGAAGCTTTTAACACAATTTTTTTAACGTAATTTTAACACTGACCACATTCATGTCCATTACCATTTGCTCAGTAGAAAATAGAAGAGAACCTTCACATTTAAATTTTTTAGGAAGAGAATGTAACCTTGGAATGTCTGTCAGCACTTTATGCTCTTCTGGTGTTAGAGCAGACCTCAAGCATTGCAAAATCTGCCCCATTACATGCATGGATCGAATTTTTTAAGTTCAGGCCCACCTATATCCAGCAGTTGACATAGTGTTGCTGTTCATGTTTGGCAAAGTCGTGCATTAAACGCAGCAGCAGTGCATTATATCAAATACATAGATATAACATTATCTATCTTTTGTTCTTTGGACAGATTCCAAACTTTGAATAGTCCTCCCTAAAAAACAGGTTGTTCATTTGTATTTGTAGAAAAATATAATGGTTGTGATACAGTTGTGTGGTGAACACGTGTGTCACGTAACTGGCTACGTGCAGAGACGAGTGTCAAATAAGGTGAGGCTGAGAGGGCCTATGTGCAGTCTGTATCTGCAGGCTGACAAAGACAGTCGAGTATTCATAGAGTGGTCTCGGCATAGGGGATTTGGATAGTCAAGGACAGGTGGAACCTTCCGAAGAGTGGTAAACAGGGTCTCAGACGCACACATGGCCACTCAGGACAAAGGCAGCAAAGTATTCATGAAAGGGTCTCTGCATAGAGGATGCAGCCAGTCATGGACAGGTGAAACCTTTCCGAAGAGTTGTAAATAAGGTTTCAGACGCACACACGCGGACTGTAACAGGACACACACACATGTGCAGATTGTGCACATAGCCACCATTGTTTTGAAATGTTTACCCGCAACAAGTGAACAGAACATTCTGATTGGCTTAACTTTGATAAGTGTTTCGTTTTTGATGGTGCATCAGCGTCTTGATGTTTCCCGGCAACAAGTGAGCAGAATATTCTGATTGGCTTAACTTTGATAAGTGTTTAGTTTTTGATGGTGCATCATTGTCTTGAAATGTTTCCTGGCAACAAGAGAGCAGAATATTCTGATTTGCTTAACTTTGATGAGTTATTTTTCGATTGGAAAAGCATAATGTTAATACAATGAGAAATTGTAGTATAAAAAGTAAGTGTACTGATTTTTGGCAGAGATGCTCCATGGACCACCACTCAAATTGCCTGGAAGTCTGCAAGATTGAAATAAACTCCAGATCATCGCACTCAGTCATCAGGCTCTCATTGAAACAGCAGCTTTAGGATTTGTAGGAATTAGTTTGCTGCAACATCTCCAACTCAGAGGGATTCGTTAAAAATAAGGCAGTATACAGTATATAGAATTTCACAAGCCACTCCTCTTCAGGTCAAGTTCTCTGGTCTTGTTAAGAATTGTTGAATGAATTGAAGACGAAAAGCGGCACCTCTACTGGACAATAGGTGAATATGCAATATACTTTGGGGAACCCGGTGCAGTCAGTCCCCCCCAAAAAAAATCAATCAAAAGTGCCTGCATTTTAGCTAGGTTGTGATGGGTCTAAGCATATTCATTCACACCACAAAAAAGAAGCCACTAAATTGTTCATAATCTTCTGCATTACATTGCTGTCACCTAAATAAACACCAAGATACCTCATTTGTGTGGTAGCTCTGGTACAGTCAGTGTGATGTCACAGCTATCATAAGAGATGCCTTGGATTTCTGCTCAACTTCAATCCCAGGGTAATCTTTCTTGGGTCTTTGAAAATCCTCACTTCAAACACTTCTGTTTCAGCCTGATCACACTATCCTTCAAGTAGCCATGCTGGAATTTCCTTCATTATCATTCCTTTATATGTACTTTGGACACACAGATTGGGAATAAAGGAAAACTCTGCATAATTTCTCTAAAGACTGTGAATAAAAAACATTATTGCAATGTATGCATATATGTGCGGTAAATAGAATAATGCAAACATCTGAAGGTCACGGATTTAAATTATGGTTTTTTTATGAAAAAATAATCTTCCTGGCACACAGTACATCTGGTCCACGTGAATCATTTCCTTCATTTCTTTTCAAAGCCGAGTTTCTGTTTTTTTTAATTTTATTTTTTAAGAATCAACTTTTTACGCACATGAGGGACAGGGTGGTGCCAGTGTTTTAAATCAGCCAGGTCACCCTTCTTGAGTCAGTAGTAGCAGAGTTTTTCCCCTGTCACATTGGCATTCAGCATGTTTAGTAAATCCTGCCCAATGACTGACCAGAAAGACTTAAAATTAAATTAAATTCCGCTGGTAAACCATCTATTCAAAGGTGTACTCCCATTCTCCATTCCCAGCTTCTCCAGTGCCAATGCTCTAGCAAGCTTCTCAGCTGAATCTTTTGTGATCTTTGGTAAATCATTGAGGAAGACATCAACAAAGTCAGTCTTTGTTCCTTTTCATATTTACTTTTGAACAATTTTGAGTAGAAATCTCTAGCCCGCTTTGTCTCAGTTAATAGAGCCCCTGACCTGTGGTGTCAAAGAGGTTCTGGAGTTCCATAATTTCTGTTTCTGAGATATGTTTAGGTCTCTTGTCAGACTGAGTGTGTACTGTTGACATAACTGCTTGCTTTTTTTCAGTCTAAAAGCATTCCAAAAATGTCAAATCTTGTTTAAAATGATTGCTGTAATTAAATACCAATATGCACTTTTTGTCTTGACTGAACCTAAAGACAACCCATACAATGATCTGAGAAACCACCTGGAATAATCAGACAATTATTTTAAAAACTAAGGTGATGTAAACCATAAAAGTGTAGTTTATTTGAACAAGTCCTGCTTAAGACAAAAGATCACTATAAGTATGGGCCCATGTATATAATCTTTGAGAAAATCAGAACATGAACATGAGTGCAACATTGCGAGAAAAGTATGGCAAGTTTTATTTATGGAAGTAAAATTATTTATTTATTTTGTAGTTGTTCATGATTTAATCTCAGAGAGCAGAGATACACCTCTGTGATTTTTTTTACATGCTCATGTTAATGAAGTTAGTCATGCATCAATAATAATTTAAAGCAGCTAAAAAACAAAAGGTAATTCTCAGCCGCAGTCTACTTTTTCTCTCCTTCCCCCGTGTCCTCCTCCTTCTCTGCGACTTCATCTCTGCCACCCTCCACCTCTCCCTCCTTCCGTTCCTCCTCTGTCTCCCCTTCCTTCTCCGCCTGCTCGGTCTCTGCATCTGCTTTCTCCTCCTCCTCATCTTCCGAGTCTTCCGCCACTTCTCCCGTGTAGCGTTCCATCATAGTGATGCGTTCCTTCAGTGCTTGCCTCCTCCTGCAGTGAGCCTTCAACACCTTGGAGAGCTTGGTTTTCAGCAGCTCTATGCTGCCGTACAGGCTGTTCACTTTGCTCTCCAGGTCCTTCTCGTCTGGCTTCAGCTTGGACAGGTCGAGCTCAATCAGATTGTCCTTCAAGAGGATCTGTCGGCCTTTGTCTTCCAGCCCGGTCTTGGCCTCAGGGTACTCTTGGAGAGCCTCCATCAGGTCATCCTTGGACAGGCAAAAAAGATCTGAGTAACCAACACTGCGAATGTTAGCCGTCCTACGGTTTCCTGCCTTACTGCCCTTGATATTGAGGATGCTAATCTCTCCGAAGTAGCTTCCCTCGCCCAGGACAACAAACTGTGTGACCCCGTCATCGGCCACCACAGCCAGCTTGCCTTCTTTGATGATGTACATCTCCCGGCCGATGTCCCCTTTCTTGCAGATGTAGTCACCTGGGCTGAAGATGACGGCACGAAGCTTGAGCACAAGCTCTATCAGGAGGCCTGCCTCGCAGTCGGCAAAGATGCGCACCTTCTTGAGGGTTTCCAAGTGCACACTGATTCCGATCTCCGCCCGCAGCTTGTCTGGTAGGTACCGCATCACCTCTCGCTCGTCCTGCGAACGGTTGTTGTTCCACATGTAGTCAAACCAGGTGATAATACGGTTCTCCAGGTCCTGGTCTACCTTACGCACATGCATGTACTGTTTGATGTTGTCGATGCGTGCCTGGAAATTGGCTCTTGCAGCATTCATGTTGGAAATCATGGAGGCCACATTACCCACAATGGTGGCAAAGATGAACACACCTGCCAGGAAGTCGGCAGTATGGAAGAAAAACTCTGAGTCAACCTCAGGTGGCGGCATCTCACCAATTGTGGTCATCGTCATAGTAGACCAGTAAAGGCTATAGGCGTACTTTGTCAACAGCTCTCCATACTCGTCTTCATCCAGAGAGGGGTAGACCCAAGGGTCCGAGCCAAAGCCGATGAACTTGGAGAAGGAGTAGTAGATGCAGGCATTCCAGTGGGTGATGATTATGATATACATGACCAGGGTGCTGATGCGCAGAATGTTGGGGTAGTTGGTCTTGGTCTCCATGCGCTGAAAGAACTCAAACATACGGTTGAGCCGCAGCAGTTTGTTCATGCGGATCTCGGGGTAGTCAAGGCCCAAGTAAAAGTACAGGAGATCAGTGGGCAACATTGAAATTGCGTCCAATTTGAACTGCGTGCCAGACATGTATTCAGCCAGAAGCTTCTTCGTATCTTTGATCAGCAGACCTTGCTCCAGGTAACCTACATTTGGAGAAATGCAAGCAAACAAACATGAAAGCCTTTTCCTACTATCAAAACAAGTGTAAAATGCAAACCAACTATTTGGACTCAGAATCACCTATATATTTGTGTACATAGTCAGTTATATCATTATGCCATGTATTTGGTTGTTAGTTAGAAGTTAGTTGTACAAGTGGTAACCTGTTCTTGCTCGCACAGCCATGTCAGCCAGGTACACCAGGTCTGAGGTGTAGTCCAGAAAAAACCAGAGGAACAGATGCCTGTGCTGGAGTTCCTCAAAACAGGATCTGAAAAGCAACACAGACCATACAGGCTCCTGCAGATTTTCCTACGACCCAAGGGAAATCATTAATTCAGTGTATAACAGACAATACCTTGCGATAATCATGGTCCAGTTGTAACTGACAGGGATTGTGATTATGAGGAGCCAGTAGTTGTAGAGGCCCCCTCCTGGATTGACAACGAATGGCTCCTTTGGTCTGAGAAAAAAGACGGTGAATATGATGAGAATAACAATGAGAAATTGTGGTGAAGATCAAACCTCAAATGACTCTCAGTTCTTTTCATTCATATACACACCCTTCTTATTTCTTGGCCTTGTCTTTTTCTTTCTCTTTCTCTTTTTCCTGATCTTTTGCTGCTTTCTTCTCTTTTTTCCTATAAGGCAATGGCAATGCTAAAGATTGGTTAGATATTATTATCCAATCTAAACTATGGATTAGTGGGAAAAAACCTCACTCTTTCCTCTCTGTTTTCTTTGTCTTCTCTTTCTCTTCCCTACATAATGAAAGCAAAAAGCCAAAGTGATATAAGTTATATGTTTATATGAGTCGTATTATAAACCCCTCATACCCATTTCATACCTGTTTAAAGCAATACAACTAAACATCTGGACCTATTTAGGGGTTTAGTATTCATATACTCTTGTGTCTATGAGCCACGAGACATATATCAACATCTGAGAACAAATCTTTATTTGTATATTTTGCTAATTGTATGAATTAATTGTGTGCACACATATGTACAAGTTATAATATCTACATGTATATGTATGATATACTCAATAAAAGTCAGATTAAATGTCAATAGAGTCCGATATACTGTATCAGCACTACATCAGATCTCAATTTGTGAAGCGGGAGGTTGGGGTTGGAGGTTGGTTTGGTTTACAAGGTAGGCTCTCATATGTGCTTCACTGTTTAAATGCCCAACTCTTCTATCTGATTCAAACGGGCAGCTGAAGGAATCTAACATCCTGCAAACTATTACATATCGACACGCTCATGACTCGCACACCTCTATCACTAACATAAATTTGAAAATATTATTTTATTTTATTATTGCCGTTTTTATACACTAGAGATGTACCAGATCTTTGTTAATAGGTACGGTAATGCAGACAGTCAAAAAGAGAGAGGTCCTGGAACGTGTTCCAGCAGGATCCATCACAAATTAAGCCCTGCACTACACTACCTATGAGCACTGCAATACACTACCCATAAGCACTGTGAAGATCATATTTCACTGATATAAAACTGTGTCAACTCCGTCTTTCTTGGAGAGGACAAAGAACAATCTGTCCTCTCCAAACCTCTCCTCCGATGTGCCACGGAGTATAAATAAAGTATAAATTCCGGTGATCATCGTGATCTTTGATATTTCTCCGTTCCAAGAATAATATATAAATCTACAGCAACTAGTTCTCGTGTGAGTGGCACTCACTCTTCATTGTTGTTGTTGTTGTTGTTGTTGTTGTTGTTTGTGTTGAGGTGGCATGGGGAGCGCAAAGGGCGTCTGTTCCCCTCCTTCTCTGTCTCCTCAGAGATGTGGGAGATGACTGTGTGAGGCGGCTGCATAGCCCCGTGACCTCTCCTAGTGGACGTCATATCTGCCAACTGGTATGGACTCCTGGCGCAAACATATGAAACAAAAATCCACACACAACGTGCCCGACCTCAGGCTGACTGCAAGAGCATGATGAAGTCCATTCAAGTAGGCTATTATCCTTCTGGTATGATCGCTGCCATATCTAAAGAGCATCAGTATTCATGCTGTGTTCGCTTGAAGCTAAGAACAACACACAAATGAAGTTCAGGATCTCCCCAAGGTTTTATTTAACTGGTGTCACGCTCTCTGAAGTCCTTGTTCTATGATCACGAAACACCTGTGGTTTACTTAGCCTTGTGTGAAAGCTCCTAATGTGCATATCAAATAGATAGCATCATAACTCACCTGTAACTAGGTCCCAGAGCAATCCATTATTTATTGTCTGCCAGACGGTTTTCAGAAGGCCCAGGGGTGGTTCAGCTATTAAAATTCAGCACAGCCCCATCAGTGAAACTGTTCATTAAATTACACGTTGACCTGTTGTCCATAGGCGTGACGGCAACTGTAGCTGCGGTGGTGGCTGTGGATTTCCCTGACCCTCTGGGGGATTTGGAGATTACAGAGATGGGTGAGAATGACAGTGGCAAAGTCACACTCTTATCCATCTGCCTCCGCCTTTGTGTCGGGGAGAGAGGTGTCCTTACATTCATTATGATCGAACAGTGTGGGAGAAAAAGAGATCATCAAAGTGGTGTTATGAGATTACTTGTGGGTTCTTGACACTTTGCTATTTTGAGCAGAAAACCAGACACTATGTTTCAGATGTATTTGAAACGTCGGTGCAAGTTTATTACAGCATTGATTTATTATTTGAAGTGCTAATGCTACTATCTTACAGCATTGATTTATAGACACGTCCCCTGTCATTTATATATACTGTATATCAATATTTGTTTTAAGGAGTGAATCCAATAGCTTATTATTTGGAAACAATGTGATGAACGCAAATGTATCTGTTTTCCTCTGAGTATTTATATGAGTATTTATGTTTAAACTTGAGCCCCACCAATGACAGGCTTCCAGTCATCTTGCATCTACACTTCGCGGGGACAGTCACTGTGCTGCTTTCTAACCTTCACATGTTAACTGGAACTGGGTCCCTTGACTGCATGTTTCCACGAGAGGAGTTCTGTCGGCCAATGGGACGAGCAAAGGATTATCTGAGACGAACACCCCCCGCCCTGTCAGCATTCTGCAACAGATCCCTCTGATCGTATTAAAACAAGCTGCTACTCATCTACGCTCCCGTCCGCCATGGCAATCCCTCTCACACACTACACCTCAGGGGTGGAATCTGCAGCCTGCTGTGTGTAATGGCTCTCTCTCTGCATAATTGGAGTGATGAAAAGGTAGATCAGAGTTGTCAAAAGGGAAATAAGAAGCTTCACAGAAACATAAATAGGGTTTGAATTTTTCTGCCATGTTTGTTTTTCCCTTTGACAGCTTTCAAACTGAATGGACAAAGAACCCATAATGACATACCCAGAGAGCTTTTACTTTTTAATGGCTTGAAAAACCATGTTTATTCGCAGAATGAGAGGGGGGAAAGAGAGTAACATAGAAACATACAGAAGCAAGATAAAAGGTGTAGGACATCACAACAGAATTATCTGTCATCTTTTGTTTCACATTACAAGTATTGTCCTATAGCCATTTATTCTACTGTGCCACACATTGCATGAAGGCTCAGATTCACTTGCATTCATCCAAAGGCTCACAGCTCATCTTGTCTGCAGCCCACCTTTGTGGCTGGGTGGTCACAGGTGGGAGCAGGGATGGATCTCAGGTGTGGAGTGTCCCCATTTACAGGGGTGCAGCGGGGGCGGGGTAGGTGTCAATCTCCACAGCCAGTGGGGCGCCCTGGAGGGAGGGGTCCACAGCCACCAAAGCAGCTGAAGCCAGAGCGACAGCATCAGCAGCAGCAGCATCCACACCAGCCGGGGTGTCCACGGCGACAGGCACATCAACCTCCACCTCCACAACGGGGCCGGCAGGGGCAGCGGCGTCGACGGGACCTGCCACAGACACCTCCACTGCGGGGGTCTCCACAGCAACAGCAGGGGCCCCGGCGTCTGGGGCCGCTGCCTCAGCTCCCTCCTCTGCCGCGGGCTCGGTCTCAGCGCCGGCCTCAGCCGCAGGCTCGGCCTCAGCTCCCTCCTCAGCGCCGGCCTCGGCCTCGGCCTCGGCTGCCTCTTCCTCAGCACCCTCAGCCTCGTCAGAGTTCAGGGGAGCAGCAGGGGCGGCACCAAAGGCAAACTGGGGCTGTGTGTGTGTGAGTGTGTGTGTGTGTGTGAGTGTGTGTGTGTGGGTGTGTGTGTGTGTGTGTGTGTGTGTGTGTGTGTGTGTGTGTGTGTGTGTGTGTGTGTGTGTGTGTGTGTGTGTGTGTGTGTGTGTGTTTGTGTGTGTGTGTGTGTGTGTGTGTGTGTGTGTGTGTGAAAGAGAGAGATTAAAAGATGAGGGAGTATAATGGAGAGACCAGTGATTAGAGATAATAAAACAAATCCCCCAATCGTACATGAGGAAAATTGCAAATGTTTTTTTTTAAGCTGTAATACAAACAAAACAATTATCCTACCACAGTTTCCTCCTCATCCGAGTTCAGAGGAGCGGCTGCCTGAGAAATGTTTTTAATCAAGCAAAATTAGACATGATAATTCACTCAAGTACAAACACACTTGAGTAAGTGTCAATGCAGTGAACAGTTTGTGCTCTGAAAATGTTCTAGCATATCTCTGAAGTGCTGCAGTACCTGTGGTGCTGTGTTCAGCTACAGGAACAGGGATGAGTACAGACAGACAGAAAGAGAGAACAAGACAGAAAGAGAGAACAAGGCAGAAAGAGTGACAGACAAATCTATTAGGTCAAATCATACACTGCCAAAATCGGGTGTAAACATCTCTACCACAAGGCACAAATTGTGTCCATCCACAAATCCATTACTCAATTGGATCCTATTTCAGAAGAGGTGCAAATGGAGGAATAATGATGGCTTAGATTCTTTCATGTTGTTTAGTTGTTTGGTCTTACCATTGGGGGCTCAGCTGGGGCCTGAATTGAACTGAAATATAGACCCTGAAAGCATCTTTGCACTCTCCACATACATGCTCAAATGCATGGTGAATAATTGTTGCCTTTACATTGTTTTGGTCCTCAAGCATACATGCTAGTTGTGTACCGCATAGCTTGGAAGTGTAGCTCACTGAAGTTGAACCATGACAGCACAGTGCAACAAAAGTTACCAGGCAATCTTTGGCACTCCCAACATTAATTAAATAAACGGATATCAAAGGAATTGTGAAAAAAAGAAGCACAGTGTCTCTTACTGGGAATGTACTCTATAATTACTAGAACTAATCATACTGTCTAACAGTGTCACCTAGTGGCTCACATGAGCTTTACCCAAAATGTAACATTAATGGGAAAGCCAACATGTGGCCTATCAAAAGTAATAAAGGGTCTTAAAACTATGATTGAATTGAACTTACTGGTCCAGCAGCAAGTCCTGCTGGTGCGGCTGCTCCAAATCCCTACAACAAAACACAGATTTCATGAAATATTCCATTTCTATATGTTAGCCATGTAAAATCTCAACCAGGATAATGCACAAAAGTAAATTGGATAGATATTTCAAAGTGAATGAGATGGATATTTCAACTTTAGCGGATTAACAGTCATCAGATTGTGTAGCGCAGAGCTCACCTGCTGACCAAGCATTCGGTACAGTTCCATCAACTGCACAGCAGTGTTTGCATGGGCCGCAATTTGCTACAAAAAGACGTCAGACATACACTCATCAACTTTCTGTATCAGGATGTACAAGTATCATGATGTACAAGTATCACCCCCCCCCCCCCCCCCCATAAATGTATCATTGTTCAGTCCTACCTCATTGCTGCTGCTGTCAGGGGCCTGGTAGAAACAAAGAACAGAGTGTGTGAATATCCTGAAAATGCTTTGGTCTTGGTCTCAAATGTGCTCAGGCTCAACTGAAATGCAATAGCTGTACTCAAAGAGTAGCTCTACCCAAAGACTAGCTCTGCCTAAAGAGTGACTCTACTGAGAAGTGTACTTACAGGCGCAGCCAGACAGCAGCCCAGAAGGCTCATCAAAAGTACAACAGCCTGCATCTTCACACTGAACACAGCAAGAGAAATGGTATGGAGGGGATTAGAAAAACTCCACAGAGAAATCACAAAAGTTTGAAAATTCCATCAGCAGAAGATACAGATAAAGAAAAGCAAAAATGACTTTTAGAGTCTTACCTGTTTTTTTGTTGACTGGAAGTACAGCTGAATTCAGACAGTTCAGGTATTGAGATTGAAGTGAATAACTAATTGCTGGGATGGATGCAATTTATACCCAGTAAACTGCTCAAATCAGCCAATCGTGTGTAAGGATGTAGAAAAATGTGGAATCCACAGTGGTTCCTTCGGTTCCCCTTACTCCTGAAAAAGCACCCGGGTGGGGTTTACAAGTCTTAATGACCTCATTATGTTTAATTATATACTAGATTTTGCTTAGGGTTCAACTCTTTCAAACTGCCAGAGACATGAAAAGAACTTTTTTATGGTTACATTAAAAGTGGTGACTCTCACTAATTTTAAAAGGCCCACTAGGGTGGCGGTTTGAGTTGTTTGCCAAGTCAATATGTTTTAAGTCAAACATAGATGCTTAATATGCGAGTGTGAAATGACTAATAGTTGAGTGTCTAGATTTGGGTTTATTTACAGCTTTGCGGTGAGAAGGAAGCTCTCTGGCTGATTCTTCTGAAGATTACAGGAATGGCAAACAGAAGAACGACGAATGAGAAAAGTGCTCGATATTCAAGTCAGTTTCTGAACACAGCACTTTCAACACTTTCATTGTCATCTGTAATTTTGTTTTTTCATTTTTCTCTCTCAGAGTCGAGGCTTGTCGGGATCAATATCTCCACTGCTGGAGGGGACTGTTAATCATCACCTCGCTGTCTCCATCTGATAAGACTGTAAGTACTGTCACAGTACTGTCAGACGGGGTATTTTTTGCAAATCTTTCCAACTGAGCACTACCACTTCAAATGTGATGAGCTTGTCAGGAGAAGATAACCACCCTGGCGCCTCCTTCCTTACTGCTTTGGTCTGACTTAAAAGAGAAAATATGGACTTTTTATATTGGTACATTTCTTTCTCTCATCCTCTGGGATAAACACAGTGAAACTTAATACCAGATATGGAACTGTAAGATCAGCAAAATACCTCACTGTCTCAGACATGAACCGTTTTCTATTATATCTACTTATTTTATTTAGAACACTAATTTAAAACAATTCACACTTCCACATTTTTTTTGTTCATTTCAACAGGACCTTATCTACGGTGTGTGTCGTGATAATGACCATGACTGGACACCTGTCCTGAGACCTGAACCTCAATCAGGACCAAGGACCATCAGATACTGTATGCTTTCCCTCCGTTGTCCCTTGATTCAAACAGCAGCTTTTGTTGTGGGCTGGTCTTCCAGTTGTTTGAGCATGCACATCATGTTTTTAAAGGGAGCTAAAAGTCCAAAACGAATATGGATACCGAGAGATACACTGTCCACGTGTAACAATGTAAATGTATCAACAAATTAGGTGATTTGCAAGATGTTCATTATATTGTAGGGGTGGCTTATGCCATGCAAGATATAATTAAAGAAACTGTGCTTTTCCATGATGTTGGTTGATGAAATGTTGTTGGGTCATCAAAATGGAAAACTCCAGACATCGGCAAAAGAGAGTAAATAAATAGGACCACATTTCTACATCCACAGTTTCCCCATCTGCCATTTTCTTTAAAGGTACGTCAGATATATTCCACCTTTAGTGATGATGGAGTTCTGTCTTTGCCTTTATAAGAGGAGATAAAGGATTTGATACAGACAAGCATGAACTATTCATAGATTTATGTATAATATGGCATTTGAAGAGACCAGGATAATTCATAAAGCAATATTTCAAATGAAATGCAAAATGTTTCCACGGATACAGTTAAGGTTTATTAATAATTAACTTTTGTGGTTTTCAGTTGGTGAAGTGTATTTGGGCTACTTTGCTTGTGGTTAACTGTTGATTCACTGCCGACTCCACCATCCCAAGTGATCAGTCAGGTTTCTTATTGGTTAACTATTGACTCTAATCACTGAGTTGCTCTCACTCAAGATGGAGTGTGTGAGTGTTTTCTTTTCTTCTTCTTCTTCTTCTTCTTCTTCATCTTCTTCTTCTTCTTCTTCTTCTTCTTCTTCTTTTTCTCATGCAAGGTTGGCAAATGACAACACTGGGCACATGCCTTTCCCTTTCAGCTATGGACACATAGCATGGAGTGTGTGAGTGCTTTTTTCCTTGACAGATGTCCTTGTGTTTCAGTAGCTAAATTTGTGTAACAAGGCACTAAGGTATTGGTTTGATTCCTAGGAAACAGCTGTGTTGTTAAAATGTGGACCTTACTTGTACTGTACGTCACTTTTACTCAAAATGTATATTAAATGAATACACATAAATATGTCATGACCATGTAACATGACCATGACTATGCAGCGTTTATTGGCTGCAACTGATAGGTGGGAATTACACGTAATTGATATAACGACAACTTAGCAGGAGAATTATATATACTTAGCCAGACATGAAAGCAAGTCTAGTTTCATCAACAGCATGTAGCATCCCCTTTGAATTGCCTGTGAAGCTTTGGACTTGAGGCTATGTCACTCATGGCCGGGCATGTTGGTGCACACTCAGCAGCCAGAGCAGACACTGAGGATAAATAAGGCCCTGTTGATGCACTGTGACAGGGGAGACACAACGTTCTTCCCTCTCCTACAATTTAAGCAAAGTTTTTGATTTGTTTGTTTGTTTAGATGAAGAAAAAAAATGCATTTTAGCCCCTGTCACTCTAGTGTAACAGTGAAGCAGTTATATTTGTGGTGGCATCACCATTATATTCTGTAAGACTCTGCATTAGTTAGCATATCACTGGGAAACACTCACAGGCGCACTCGCTCGCCATGTTAGCCATGTTAGCTACATGTGCGTCTGGCATGTGTTTGCTCTTCAGTGAACAGATATTTTTTCCACCTCAAATCACATTGTATAATGGATTGTACCCTTTTGTTTCAAATCACTGACGCAAAACACTTTCCTGGAATCAATACCTATCTTCATTGACAAGGCGAGATAATTAAATCAGTACTGCAACAGTATTTGTCAGTATAGTTTAACTACTGGCCTTAAAGGGCAATCTGTCTCCATTCTCTCCTTATAGAACTGCAAGCTGTAGCCTATTACTTTACTCACCCAACTGTGAAGGGGCAGACCTGATGAATAATGGAATGTCACAAGTATAATACAAACAACAAGAAAATAATAAATAATATGAGAATTGGTTCTGGGGTTTTTTCAACCGCCACACAAACATATTCAGCACACTAACTACACTTGCAATTCTATGTGGTCTTGCTTGACTTGACATTACTGTCTGCTGGACATGTGGCTGTTGAAGGCAGATCAGGTGGAGTTGAGGGCAAGAGCATTGCAGGAGGCAGGAGACAGGGCTGTGCAGGAGGCAGGAGGCAGGAGGCAGAGCTGTGCAGGAGGCAGGAGGAAGGAGGCAGGAGGCAGGAGGCAGAGCTACACAAGAAGTATCTTCCATTCTTGACAAGCATTTAATTTGTGTTGTGTTTGCTCTCTGCTTACACTGTAGGTATGGTTCATTAACACTTTTTCCGATCTCACTTTTTCCTCAGTTAATAAAATCAAACAGCTTGCGAAGTTGGACATTACTGATTTTATCGAAAACAATTTCATACTTTTAAAGAGGTCCCTGTTCCTGAGTATTCATTAATCCTACTGGCATCAATGCAGCCAACCTGTCCAAAGTGACTGAGCCTACATTTAACCACCACATATACTACCTAATTCAACAGAGCTTGAAATGTTCTGTCAGCTGACACACTGTACTCACACAAGTCTTTTGATGCTCAGATTTATTGTAATTATTATGATACTTCACATAAGGAAACTGCTGCAGTTGCAGATTAATCATTATAGGCAGTGCAGTAATAAGATTTTCAGTACATACAAAAGCATGACATCTTCATAGCATTTGCATGCTTCTACAGGTAGAAAGTATACAATAAACAGTTTCTGTCTATTCTGTTACAAATTTGTCTCTGTATACTAACAACAAAGAATATGATTTAAATAAAATAGTGAATGTCATAGTGTCTGTTCAAGTATCCAATCCAAACTCCAGGTCATTCATTCATGGTAAAGTTCCTCCTGCAAGACAAACAATAATGCTTTTGTCAATCACTATACAGTGGGTAAGTTAAATATGTTACATTTACCACATAAACTTACATTTTTAGATAGTTTATACCATGTTTGCACCTCTGAAATAAACACGGCTCTTCACACTGGGTGTGTAAGCGTTATCACAGCAGAGGTACTTGAGGAAAATGAATGCCACTCCTTGAGTGTGTGTGTGGGTTACGGCTGCTATTTGGCTTGAGTACACAGTTAGTGTGGTAATCTGGAGACAGTCCAAATCATATGGGAGTTTGGAAGCCTTGCACACCGACCTGCCTGGGCTTGCTGCTCCTGCTGGGCTGGCTGCGGCTGTGGCTGCACAGACTGGTATGGTGGGACCTGAGAACACAGTAATGGATTACACCCCGACACAGAATCCTCTCACACTTACAGATGGCTGCTTTTTGCAGTTTTACTCAGATGTCAATAAACATATTTCTTTGGCTATCCACGTCTGTTAACTTTTCCCATAATTTGTTCTAGTTTTCCTGTCAGGCCAATGTTTTATAGCAATACATCCCAAGTTTCCAGCTTTTCCTGAAAAGACAAACATGCCCTTTTGTTCAAAAGATACATATCAATGTACGTATCAATGCCAAGGGTTCAAGTTCTACTGTAGTACAGAACACGTATAGTGTGGTATTTGTTCCTCCACTGAGCTCAAACCCAGTCTGAGGGATGGGTGCCAAGCCTACTACATTGGCATGGATTCCAGGGGGGGGTAAAGATAAAATCTGCTTTTGTAGATTTTGCAATCCTACCTGAGGAGGTTGTTGAGGAACAGTTTGTGGTGGAAGGTTGAATGGGAAAAGCTGCAAGATAGTTCAACTTTGTCAGTGGTATATAGGTGAATGTATGTCATGTATTTTATCTTGCCGTAATTTACCACATTTATTTGTATGAAAGAAGGATGAAATAACACAGAGGAAATGACATAGAGGAAATGACATAGATGGAAATGACATAGAGGAAATGGAATAGATGGAAATGACATAGAGGGAAATGACATAGAGGGAAATGACATAGAGGGAAATAGCATAGAGGGACATCTCTTACATTTGTAGCTGGGGGCATTTGAGAGTTACATACACACATAAAGATACAATCTGCTTTTGTAGATTTTGCAATCCTACCTGAGGAGGTTGCTGAGGAACTGTTTGTGGTGGAAGGTTGAATGGGAAAAGCTGCAAGATAGTTCAACTTTGTCAGTGGTATATAGGTGAATGTGTGTCATGTATTTTATCTTGCCGTAATTGACCACATTTATTTGTGTGAAAGAAGGATGAAATAACACAGAGGGAAATAACATAGAGGAAATGACATAGAGGGAAATGACATAGAGGGAAATGGCACAGAGGGAAATGACATAGAGGAAATGACATAGAGGGAAATGGCACAGAGGGAAATGACATAGAGGGAAATGACATAGAGGGAAATTACATAGAGGGAAATGGCATAGAGGGAAATGACATAGAGGAAATGACATAGAGGGAAATGACATAGAGGGAAATGACATATATGGAAATGACATAGAGGGAAATGACATAGAGGGAAATTACATATATGGAAATGACATATATGGAAATGACATAG